>NC_138992.1:29086696-29686696 GCF_964341445.2 Mesoplodon mirus
ATTCCGGAACAGTAGCAAACACCAAAGATTTAAAAAAACAACAAATGCAAGTAACTTGAAATTGGGAAAATTATGTCTGTGGATTCTTTCCTAGAATCTGGAAAAGGCTGCTGTTAATTGTTTCTTGTTTTCTTTTGGAATCTATCCAGCTAAGAAACACCAGTGGTTTACAGGATTACAGTTTGAGAACTACCGTGAAACCATCTGATAATACTATATTAACTTCTTCCATCTTTCAAAGATTTGGAAACAACTGTTTTCTACATGGGTTGCAAACAGCTAAAAGTCACGAGTGATTGTGAGACCCCAATATAGTTCATATGTTATTATAAGCAAAATTCTACGGGCTTTTGCAGATGCAGTGCCACGGGGCAGTTTTTTGTGTGCATGTGTGTGCTTTTAAATGCATGTTTATTTTGTTTGTTTGTATTGGTTTTAAGTGAAATACTGCCAACAACTATGAAGGAAATAGGATTTAGAAAGGATTTCCATCATGAAAGAATGTCTCCCAGCAGCTCTTAGTACAGGCAATATATTTCTTGCCAGAACTCATTCAAAAAGTATTTCAGTCATTCTTGTTACTTGAGAGTATTTGAAAGGAGTTTCAAAGGAGAACTGTACTTCCTGCAATACCCCCTCTTTTTATCAATTTGAGCAATAGTAGACAGAAACAGAAGAGACAGTAAAATTACACTTGAGAGGATCCATGGAGTTCAGAAAGAAAGCATCTGTCCCTTACAAGCTGAGCTTTGAACAGTTGCAGGCAAACATTTGCTGCTCTCAACGAGCCTCAGATGTAGGATATAGGAGCAAACAATATGGGTCAGAGGCAGAAAGAGAACTAAGAAAAAAGAAGATGTAGAACAGACCAAGAATCAGATAGATACATTATTCTAAATAAGCCCAGTTAGGGGTTTCACCAGTAGCAAGAAAAGGGTTGATAATCAGTAGCTGTCCATAGGTAGAAGAGCCATACGGAGTGGCACTTGTGCCATGGATTTGCAATCTGAAGCTTGGAAAAATGTTGCAGGCAATCTGCAAGCAATAATTGTCTTAAACCTCTGCCAACTGTAAATTGAACATTTTAAAGAGTAGATTTTAAGTTTCAAATAATTCTTTTGTTGATCTTATAAAATATCAGGTAAAATAACCTGTTCAGACATTATTAAGGAAGGGCATGTAAATGAGAAGGATCCACATAGACTGCAGTTACTATTGTGGATCACTGATAGATTTACAGAAGTGGAACTATAACGGGGAACACTTCTGTTGGAACAAGTCAACAAGCAGTCTTTAAATTGTGTCTGAACAGAGCCTAAATGTATAAAAGCCAACTAATACCTGCCAAAAAGTTTACAAAATTATATCTTTGAATCTAAGGTATACAATTACTATTTCTAAAATCAATAATGTTAGAACCTTCATGTGGTAGTGGGTTTTTTTTTCCCTGAACTACTGTAATTAGATAGACTACATTAACTAAATGATGGCATCTTAAAACTGGGAAAACATGACAGTAGTTTGATAATATCATCAAAAATAGCCCTAAATTTCTCAAAGGACCTTCCCCCCCATTTTATTAAGATATAATTAATATAGAGAACTGTATAAATGTGAGGTGTAGAGCATAATGATTTGACTTACATATATTGTAAAAGGATTAATTACCACAATAGGTTTAGTTAACATCCATCATCTCCTACAGGTAATTAAAGAAGAAAAAATTTGTTCTTGTGGTAAGAACCCTGTAGGATTTACTTTCAACAACTTTCAAATATACCATACAACTGTGTTAACTGAAGTTATGTTGTACATTACACCTCTAGTACTTATTTATCTTACAACTGGAAGTTTGTGCCTTTTGACCGCCTTCATCCAACTCCCTTCCCCCACCCCCAGCTCTGGAAACTGCAAATCTGATCTTTTTTTCTATGAGTTGGTTTTTTTTTTGGTTTTTCTGTTTTGGTTTTTGATTTGATTCCACATATAAGTGAGATCGTATAGTATTTGTCTTTCTCTCTCTGACTTTATTTCACTTAGCATAATGCCTTCAATGTCTCTCCATGTTGTTGCAAATGGCAAAATTTTTTTCTCTTTTACTGCTGCATAATATTCTGTTGTATATATGTATCACATCTTCTTTATCCATTCATCCATTGATGGGCACTTAGATTGTTTCCAAGTCTTAGATATTGTAAATAATGCTGCAGTGAACATTGACGTGCAGATATCTTTTTGAGTAAGTGTATTCATTTCTTTGGATAAATACCCAGAAGTGTAATTGCTGGATCATATGATAGTTTTAACATTTTGAGGAACCTCCATACTGTTCCCAACAGTGGCTGCACCAATTTACATTCCCAGCAACAGTGCACAGGGGTTCCCTTTTCTCTACATCCTCCAGAACAGTTGTTATTTCTTGTCTTTTTGATAATATCCATTCTAACAGGTGTGAGGTGATATCTCATTGTGGTTTTGATGTGTATTTCTCTGATAAGTGATGTTGATTACCCTTTATTTACCTGTTGACCATTCATATGCCTTCTTTGGAAGAATATTCCAGGTTTTCTGTTCAGGTCCTTTGCCCATTTTTAAATTTTATATATATATATATATATATATATATATAATTTTGTTGTTGTTACTGAGTTGTATGAATTCTTTACATATTTTGGATATTAACACCTTATCAGATACATAGTTTGCAAATGTTTTTTCCCATTCACTACTTTGTCTTTTCATTTTGTTGATCTTTCTTTGTGTGTGAAGAAGCTTTTTAGTTTGATGTAGTTCCACTTGTTTTTTAGTTTGTTGCTTGTGCTCTAGGTGTCAAGTCCAAAAATTCATTGCCAAGACTCATGTCAAGGAGTTTTTTTCTGTGTTTTCTTTTAGGATTTTTAAGGTTTCTAGTTTTACATCTAAGTCTTTCATCCATTTTGAGTTAAAGATAGGGGTCTAGTTTTATTCTTTCATATGTAAATATCCAATTTTCCCAGCACAACTTATTGAAAAGACTCATTTCTCCATTGAGTATTATAGGCTCCTTTCATTGAATATTAGTTGACTGTCTATGAATGGTGTTTTTTTTTTTTCTGGATTCTCAATTCTGTTCTATTGGTAAATATGTCTGTTTTATGTCAGTAACATACCACTTGGGTTACTATAGCTTTATAATATAGCTTGAAATCAGAAAGTATGATACTTCCTGCTTTGTGCTTCTTAAAATTTCTTTGACTTTGGGGGTCTTTTGTGATTCCATAAAAATTTTATAATTGTTTTTTCTACTTCTGTAAAACATCTCTTTAACATACTGATAGAGATTGCATTGTATCTATAGATGGTTTTTGGTAGTACTGATGTGTTAATTCTAACCCATGAACACAAATACCTTTCCATTTATTTGTGTCTTCTTCAATTTTTTTCATGAATGTCTTATAGTTTTCAGTATACGGATATTTCACCTTCTTGGTCAAATTTATTCCTAAGTATTATTTTGGTTTTGATGCCATTGTGAATGGAATCATTTTTAAAATTTCTTTTCAGAATGTTTATTAGTATATAAAAACACTACTGAGCTTTCTGTGCTAATTTTGTATTCTGCAACTTTATTGAATTCCTTGATTAGACTGATTTTTTTTTGGCAAAGTCCTTATGATTTTCTGCATATAAAATCATGTCATCTGCCAACAGAGACCATTTTACTTCTTCCTTTTCAATTCTGATGAGTTTTATTTCTTTTTCTTGCCTGATGGCTCTGGCTAGGATTTCAGTACTATGTTGAATAAGAGTGGTAAGAGTGGGCACCCTTGTCTTGTTCCTGATCTTGGAAGAAAAACTTTCAACCTTTCATTATTGAGTATGATGTTAGCTGTGGGCTTGTCATATATTGCCTTTATTATGTTGAGGTATGTTCGTTCTGTGCCTAATTTGTTTAGAGGGTTTATCATGAACAGAGTTGAAATTTATCTAATGCTTTTTTGTGTGTCTGTTGATGATCATATGATATTTTCTCTTCTATTAATGTGTGTATCACTTTTATTGATTGGCATATGATAACTATCCTTGTATCCCAAGGGTAAATCCCACTTGATCATGGTGAATGATCTTTTTAATGTGATGCTGAATTCCTTTTGCTAGTATTTTATTTTTTTGTATCTATCTTCAGTATGGATATTGGCCTGTACTTTTCTTTTCTTCTAGTGTCCTTCTCTGGCTTTCATACAAGGGTAGCTCTGGCTGCCTAAAATGAGCTTGGGTCATGGGCTTTTCCTCACTGGGAGATTTTTTATTACTGATTCAATCTCCTTACTAGTAATTAGTCAGCTCAGATTTTTTATTTCCTCCTGATTCAGTCTTGGTAGGTTGTTTGTTTCAAAGAATCTTCCAAAAAAAAAAAAAAAAAGAATCTTCCCATTTCTTCTATGTTGTTTAGTTTGTGGATGTAAGTTGTTCATAGTAGCTTCTTAAGCTCCTGTATATTTCTGTGGTATCAAGTTGTAATGTCTCATCTTTCATTTACAGTTTTTTTAATTTGAGTCCTCTGTTTTTCCTTTGTTAGTCTTGCTAAAAGTTTATTAATTTGTTAATCTTTTTAAAGAACCAACTCATTTTTGTTTTTATTTTCTATTATTTTCCTGTTCTATAGTCATTTGTTTCTTCTCTAATCTGTATTATTTCCTTCCTTCTGCTCACTTTGGACTCTGTTTGTTCTTTGTTTTCCAGTTCCTTGAAGTGAGGGTTAGATTGTTTGAGATCTTTGTTTCTTAATGTAGGTGTTTATTGCTGTGAACTTCTGTCTTAGAACTGCTTTTGCTTCATCCCATAGGTTTTGCCATACTGTTTTCCCATTTTCATTTGTCTCAAGATATTTTTTAATTTTCTCTTTAATTTCTTCTTTGATCCATTGATTGTTTAATTTTCATGTATTTGTGACTTTTCTGATTATCCTCCTGTTACTGATTTCTAGTTTCAAATGATTGTGGTCAGAGAAGATATTTGGTAGGAGTTCAGTCTTCTTGAATTTGCTAAGACTTGTTTTGTGGCCTAATATATGGTCTCTCCTAGAAAATGTTCTATGTGCACTTGAGAAAAAGAGTATATTCTGATGTTGTCATATAGAAGGTTCTGTATATGTCTGTTAGGTCCATTTGTATAGTGTTGCTCAAATCTGATGTTTCCTTACTGATCCTCTGTCTCAGTGATCTGTTGTTGAGAGTGGCATATTGACATCCCCAACTATTATTGTATTGCTGTTTATTTCTCTGTTTAGCTCAATTACTGTTTGCTTTATATATTTATGTACTCCAATGTTGCATGTGGAAATGTTTACAATTGTTATATTTTCTTAATGAACTGACCCCTTTATTGCGATATACAGAGAGAAGATTGCTTGTTTTAGGGGTTTTTTTTGCGGTATGTGGGCCTCTCACTGTTGTGGCCTCTCCCGTTGGGGAGCACAGGCTCCGGATGCGCAGGCTCAATGGCCACAGCTCACGGGCCCAACCGCTCCGCGGCATGTGGGATCTTCCCGGACCGGGGCACAAACCCATGTCCCCTGCATCGGCAGGCGGACTCTCAACCACTGCACCACCAGGGAAGCCCTTGTTTTAGTATTTTTAAACTCTATTTTGTCTGATAAGTATAGCTACCTCTGCAGTTTATTGTTGTTGTTTTTTGGTTACCATTTGCTTGAAATATCTTTTTCTTTTTTCTTTTTATTTTATTTATTTTATTTATTTATTTTAACATCTTTATTGGAGTATAATTGCTTTACAATGGTGTATTAGTTTCTGCTTTATAACAAAGTGAATCAGTTATACATATACATATGTCCCCATATCTCTTCCCTCTTGCATCTCCCTCCCTCCCACCCTCCCTATCCTACCCCTCTAGGTGGTCACAAACCACCGAGCTGATCTCCCTGTGCTATGCAGCTGCTTCCCACTAGCTACCTATTTTACGTTTGGTAGTGTATATATGTCCATGCCACTCTCTCACTTTGTCACAGCTTACCCTTCCCCCTCCCTGTATCCTCAAGTCCATTCTCTAGTAGGTCTGTGTCTTTATTCCCGTCTTACCCCTAGGTTCTTCATGACATTTTTTTCCCTTAAATTCCATATATATGTATTAGCATACGGTATTTGTTTTTCTCCTTCTGACTTACTTCACTCTGTATGACAGACTCTAGGTCTATCCACCTCACTACAAATAACTCAATTTTGTTTCTTTTTATGACTGAGTAATATTCATTGTATATATGTGCCACATCTTCTTTATCCATTCATCTGTTGATGGACTCTTAGGTTGCTTCCATGTCCTGACTGTTGTAAATAGAGCTGCAATGAACATTTTGGTACATGACTCTTTTTGAATTATGGTTTTCTCAGGGTATATGCCCAGTAGTGGGATTGCTGGGTCATATGGTAGTTCTATTTGTAGTTTTTTAAGGAACCTCCATACTGTTCTCCATAGTGGCTGTACCAATTCACATTCCCACCAGCAGTGCAAGAGTGTTCCCTTTTTTCCACACCCTCTCCAGCATTTATTGTTTCTAGATTTTTTGATGATGACCATTCTGACTGGTGTGAGATGATATCTCATTGTAGTTTTGATTTGCATTTCTCTAATGATTAATGATGTTGAGCATTCTTTCATGTGTTTGTTGCCAGTCTGTATATCTTCTTTGGAGAAATGTCTATTTATGTCTTCTGCTCATTTTTGGATTGGGTTGTTTGTTTTTCTGTTATTGAGCTGCATGAGCTGCTTGTAAATTTTGGAGATTAATCCTTTGTGAGTTGCTTCATTTGCAAATATTTTCTCCCATTCTGAGGGTTGTCTTTTGGTCTTGTTTATGGTTTCCTTTGCTGTGCAAAAGCTTTGCAGTTTCATTAGGTCTCATTTGTTTATTTTTGTTTTTATTTCCATGTCTCTAGGAGGTGGGTCAAAAAGGATCTTGCTGTGATTTATATCATAGAGCATTCTGCCTATGTTTTTCTCTAAGAGTTTGATAGTGTCTGGCCTTACATTTAGGTCTTTAATCCATTTTGAGTTTATTTTTGTGTATGGTGTTAGAGAGTGTTCTAATTTCATACTTTTACATGTAGCTGTCCAGTTTTCCCAGCACCACTTATTGAAGAGGCTGTCTTTTCTCCACTGTATATTCTTGCCTCCTTTATCAAAGATAAGGTGACCATATGTGCGTGGGTTTATCTTTGGGCTTTCTATCCTGTTCCATTGATCTATATTGAAATATCATTTTCCATCCCTTCACTCTGTCTTTGTGTGTCTAAGGCTAAAGTGAGTTTTGTATTCAGCATATCATTGGATTTTTTTTTTTTTAATTCATTTAGCCATTCTATGTCTTTTGATTGGAGAATTTAATCCATTCACATTTAAAATAATTATTGATAGGTAACAGGACTTCCCTGGTGGTCTGGGGTTAAGACTTTGCCTTCCAATGCAGGGGGTGCAGGTTCAATCCCTGGTCAGGGAGCTAAGATCCCACATGCCTCAGGGCCAACAAAATAAAACATAAAACAGAAGCAATTTTGTAACAAATTCAATAAAGACTTAAAAAATAATTATATAATTATTGATAGGTAAGGACTTACTATTGCCACTTCATAAATTTCTGGCTATTTTGTATATCTATCGTTCCTTGCTTCTTATCCTGCTGTCTTTTTTGTGTGTTTTGATGTCTTTTGGTATCAATTTGCTTTTACTTATTTATTATGTTCTTTTGTGTAATTACTACAGGTTTTTCCCTTGTGGTTACTATGAGGATTGCATAAAAATATTTTAAAATTATAACCCCCTATTTTAAACTGATAACAAGTTAACTTTGATATCATTCCTAAACTTTTCACTTTCACTTCTCTTCCCTTTCACTTTTTAGGTTATTGATGTTATCGTTTACCAGTTTTACATTGTGTATCCAGTAAGAGATTATTGTAGTCATGGTTATTTTTACTATACTTGTTCCTTTAATTTTGAAACTAGCATTGTAAGTGAATTACATGCCACCATTACCATATTACTAACTTTGACTATATATTTACCATTATCATTGAGTTTTAAGCTACCTTCTTATGTTTTTATGATGTTAATTAGTATCCTTTCACTTATACCTAAAGAACTCCCTTTAGCATGTCTTTTAAGACAGGCCTAGTGGTGATGAACTTGCACAGCTTTTGTTTTTCTGGAAAGTATTTCTCTCTCCTTTATTTCTGAAGAACAGTTTTGCCAGGTATAGAATTCTGGTTGATAGGTTTATTTTCTTTCAATACTTTGAATAGATCATTCCATTCTCTCCTGGCCTGAACTGTTTCTGTTGAGAAATCCACTGATAGTCATATGGGGGTTCCCTTGTAGTAACTTATCTCTTCTTTCTTGATGCTTTAAAATTTTTTTTTTTTTTTGTCTTTGACTTTTAACAATTTAATATATCTTCTACATGCCTATTTGGGCTCAACCTATTTGGGGTCCTTTGGGCCTCATTGATCTGGGTGTTTATTTCTCTCCCCAGGTTTGGGAACTTTTCAGCCATTATTGCTTTAAATATACTTTCTGTCCCTTTCTCTCTTCTCCTTCTGGAATTTTCATAATGTGACTATTGTTTTGTTTTTTTGTGTCCTATGAGTCCCATTGGCTTTGTTCACTCTTTTTCATTCTTTTTTTCTTTTTGCTCCTCTGATTGAATAATTTCAAATGTTCTATCTCAAGGTCACTGATTCTTTCTTATAAGTGGTTGAGTCTGCTTTCCAAGCTTTGTATTAAGTTTCTCAGTTCATTCAATATATTTTTCAGCTCTAGAATTTTTTACTGATGGTTTCTACTTCTTTGAACTTTTTTTGTTCATGCATTGCTTTTCTAATTTAATTTAGTTGTCCATCTGTGTGTTCTTGTAGTTCACTAAACATCAAGATTACTCTGAATTCTCTGACAGTTCTTAGATTTCCATTTCTTTAGGGTCAGTTACTGGAACGTTATTAGTTTTCTTTGGTGTTGTGTTTACTTAATTTTTCATGATTCTTAATTCCTTTTGTTGGTACTTGTACATTTGAGCAAGCAATCTCCTCTTCCATACTTTATAGGTTCAGTTTCGCAGAGATAACTCCTCACCAGTCAATTCAGTTTGGGTTTCTGCTAATGCCCTTCTGCAGGTGGGGCTTGCTATCAGGGTCTATTTTGGGGCAAGTTCCCTATCAAGCTCTGAAGTGAGGAGGGGGATTTGTGCTGCTGGTGGAGAATAGTTGGATAGGACTCATAGCTTGGTTTCTTGCCCAAGCAAGGCTGTAGGATGGATTTTGCAGTTCCCTGGGTTATCTGTTTAGGCTTTCTAAATATTGAGACTAGATACTATTCTCAGCAGTAGGCAAGGCTACAGATTAGTTTTCCTGTCCTGGCAGGGCAGCAAAATGGGCCCCAGGGCTCACACAGCTCATAGTTTGGAGACCCAAATCAGGAAAGATCATGTGCTGAATTCTCTGGCCTCAGATGAGGCCACTGATTTTGCTCAGCAGATGGAGAGAGCAATGACCTATGCTTGCTGTTCAAGTTCCATTGTACAGAGGGCTGCTGGATGGGCTATGCAGCTTTCCATGTACTCTAAATAGGTTCAGCGGTTGGGTAGGCTGAAGGCTGTGTTTAGCAATGGGAAGGACCACAAATTAGTTTTCCTGTCTGGGAAAAGCTGGAGAACTGGCTTCAAAGCCAAAAAGTCTCTTTGTGGTCCTGACCAAATTCTAGGGCTGGCAATACTCTTTAAGACCTGAATCAGACAAAACTTTACCCTGCCAAGTTTCCTGGTCATACTGCTCCACTGTTTTGGCTCAACTGATGAGCGAAGATGTTGATTTTGACACTTACTTGGGCACTGCAGGTAGGAACTCAGTCTACAGAGATCTGAGTGCTGATTGTTGCAAGCCCCTACCCATTTCTCCATCACAATCAGATTTCCAGGGGTGAAGCCTCACAGATTGCCCTGCAATCCCATGGAATAAAACCAGAGTGGGAGTTTCCATGGAGTGACCCACAATGCTGGGGAGGCAGGATGTCTACCCTGGGCTCTCATGTCCCTCTGGAGGAACCATAGGCTTAGGGGAGACTTCTTAATGTGGTGCTATACTAGCCTGGAGGAGGGGCAATGTCATTAGCATGTAGTTACTCCTTTTACACTTCTAATACAGTGTCTTGGTTGCTGTGGTGCAAGGGTTGCTTCAGCCTCACCCCTGTGTTCTAGAATTTTCTCAGGTTATCTTGTCTTTGAACAGTTGTTAGTTACTGTCCTTGTGAGAAGGAAGCAAAGTCAGGAAGGAGTTATGTTGCCATATTGGTAATGTCACTCCTCTCTCAGGATCTTTGGACATGAGGCTTATTCACCTAGCTTTAAGTCATATTTACAAGCCGATGCCTCATAAAGAAAAGTGATTGATGTCCTATTGTGGAAAAAAGTCCATGAATGAGAGGTCAGACAACCTGGGGCTTATTTATGACTCTGCATTGTTTGAATTTATTTGACTCCAGTCTTCTAGCAAGTTTTTATTAGATTAAGTTTATAGGTGTTCCAACTCTAATATTCTTGGGTTTTTCTTAGTAAACATCAAAATATCCACAATACAACAGCAGTTGATATTTTCATGCAAATCTTTTATAATTTGAAAAATAAATGTACAAATTATCAGATTAAATTTTATTCAGCATAATCTTAATTCTAGGTATGTATTATTTTCATATTTAACTTTTAAAATTGGCCATCTACTTATTATATAGAAGTTTTTCTTAAATATAATTTGTTATTGACTACCTCTTTATTCAACCTGGTTTATTTTTTGGATATTACAGACTTGACCTGAGCATGAGCTACCACAAATACTTCATGAAAATTTGTGAAATTTATACTTATTTCTCAGTAAAAATAAAGTAGGCAAATAGTATCACCATAGATTCATCATGAAGTTGTCAAAGTCACTTTATATTCCAATCAAGAGTCTGTCCAAGAATAAACAGGGATCAGTTTTAGAGTATATTCATTATACCTAAGAAAATACACAACAATATTTCCAGAGCACTTAGCAAATTTAATCGCCAAAGCTTGAAATTTACAAATATACCCTGATGTGCTTATCATAGATTGCACCATTACTCTAGCTTTAATCCCTGAAAAATATTAAACACTTAAACACCACTTAGTGGAAAAAAATCATTAAAATGGAATTGAAGTTCACATTGTTATTTGGAGAGGCTTGTATTTATCACGTCCTATAAGAGTTCCAAGAAGACTATAACAAAAATACATATATTGGCATGGGGCACACCACTTCTTTGCCTGCTTTTAAACAGATGTCTGTGACGAAGTTAACTGACGTGAAAGAGAACATTAAAAATACTAAATTCTCAAAGAGCATAAAACATAGATCTCTAGTGAAGTGATTTATCAGTTGACGAGCTTTCTCGCTTACCAATGACCATTTCAGAGAAAACAGCAACACTGGCACATCACTGACTGCACCATCTCCATAATATGTTTTCATCCCAAACACAAACAGTTGTATCTGGGAAATATTCATAACACGCCCAAGAAGTCTTTTTTTTTTTTTAACAGATATTACAAATTTATGGGTCAGTTCCATAGCAGGGAAATGCTTAAAAGAATTATGAATAGATATTATACTTATAAAGAATTTAATAACCTGGGGGGAGAGTTCCCTGGTGGCCTAGTGGTTAGGATTTGATGCTTTCACTGCCATGGCCCAGGTTCAATCCCTGCTTGGGGAACTGATATCCCACAAGCCACGTGACATAGCAAAAAAAAAAAAAAAAAACGGGGAAAATGTCATGATATCATGTCAGTGAAAAAGTATAATACAAAGCTGTATATATAGTGTAATGTCCACCATATATAACATCTATAAATATGAATACTAAAAGTACTAAAGGGAAGTTTATTAAAAGGAAATGTACTAAAAGATCATTCACAGTTACTTCTTAGTGTGACCTTGATTAGGTTCTTAATACTTTGCTATACTTTTCAAAGTATCTTTAATATTCATAGAAAGGAAAGGTGGGTAAGTATATAATACCAAATTTAAAAGTCTTTATCATGCTGAAAATTTCTAGCCATGATGATTAAAAGTAAAAGCAAAACCATTTAAAGGAGGAAAAAGAGTACTTCCATGCTCAATTTAGATAAATGAGACAGAATCAAATTCAAGTTAGAAAAATAAATTTTTTTAATTCAACACTTAGCTAACCAGAGAAAAGTCTCTTTACTCAAAATGCTTTTTTTCACTAATAATAATCAACAAAAGACAGGCATCATTGTCTATGCTCAGAATTGTAGTTTCAGTTTTTTCCTTTTTCTGTACCTTATGTTTCCTCCTACAGATTCCTACAACTCAGTGTTTTTCATGTTATTGAAGCTTGTGTCATCCTGCTGAGAAGCATTTGAGGCTATGTTGTAACCAGGTTTATTATGAGACACCAAAACATTGTTGTTAGGTAGAGTCAGGCACCTATGTTCACATCCCCCATTCAGCACTGAATGCTACCCAGTTGCTTAACTTTTCTCTATCTCAGTTTCCTCACCTGTGGAATGGGCATTATAACGTCAGAGAGTTTTAAGATGACTAAAGTGATAATTCTCATAAAGCTGCTAATACCCCTCCCATTTCCCCAAACCTTAGTCTTCCCCATCTTATCTCATGCCAATTCAGTCCTTTCATTTGCTTGGCCCAGTCCTTGAAGTCATCCTAATCCCTCCTTTCTCCACACCCCACATTCAATCTGTCAGCAAATTCTGCTGTCTCTACCTTCAGAATAAATTCAGGCTCTGACCACTTCTCACCAGCTCCACTGCCACCAACTTGGTGCCAGCCGTCATCTCGCTCCTGCACCAATGCAATGGTCTCCTAACTTTCACCCTTGCTCCCCACGATCTATTCTATGAAAATCACACTGTAAGCCGCACCATGTCATGCCTTTCCCCAAACCCTTCAGGGGCTGTTCATCTTGCTCAGAGGAAAAAGTAAATTCTCCACCAAGACCTGGAAGGTCTAACAAAAGCTCGTCCCTCGTTATGCCTCTGCCCTTGACCCCTACTGCTCTCCCCTGTGCCACGTGTCTCCAGAACAAAAGGCAAGGCTTGCTTTAGGACATCTGCACCTGCTGTTCCCTCTGCAGGGCTCATTCCTCCCCTAGGCATTTATATGGTTTGCTCCCTTACCCTCTTCAAACCTTCATTCACATATAATCTTTTCAACAAGGCTTTTCATATTCAAAATTGTAAATCCTCCCTTAGGACTCCCCATCCCATTTCCTGACTCTTTCTCTCTTCAACTTGTATCATTTTCTCATTTACTGTGTAAATTGTTCGCTTATGCTATTTAGAATATCACTCTATGAAGGCAAGAATTTGATATATAAATGGGCCTTTAACAATGCCTCATACCTAGTAGTTAGTTAAACGTTTATGAATGAATGAATAAATGGATGAATGAATGAGTACATGCCCTTAGGACAATGCCTAGAGATAGCAAGTACTCTATACATTTTAACTATTCTCATGTTCTGTGAGAATATCATAGAATTGTGAAATCATAAAGTTAGAAAGAACTTAAACCATTTATTTAATCTACATTTTTGAAAGGTGATCATTTGATCTTTAAGTAATGTCTTTCTCAATAAGCCATTTGCTACCAAAGAGCACCCAGTTTCTTTTTTTCTATTTGTTTTTTATTCTGTTTGTTAGCCAGTGACAGGCTGTAATGTGTCTCCTGGTAAGTTCTATTCATTGATGCTCTGGTTATATTCTGCAGCTACTCTAAGTGTGCCCATCTTCTACATGAGGGAGCATTCTGAATATCTGAAAGTAGTTAGAATGTCCCATTTAAGTCTTTTTCTCATAAATATTGTAAGCTCATACACATCTTCCATTACACCCAGAAGTGAGCACAGAGGTGGCTACACCAGTATATTTCCATTATTGCAAACCAACCATTACTATTTCATCCAGTGTCATCACACCATTAGCTTATGTTGAACTGGTTGTGGTTTAAGATGGCCAGATGATGTTAATAATTTGTGTATTTTTTCTGACATTAGCTCCTTTTAAAGTAGTTCTCTCCTATTCCATTGTATACATTTCCCACAAATACAGAATAATCTTCATTGAGATCCTGTCCTCTTAAGTTTAGAAATTAAATAGTGAAGTATTACAGTGGTAATGCTATAAACTCTCAGGCTATGAAAGAAAAATAATAAATTTTACCATCTATAATCAGAAACACTTGTTATATATTTAAAGCATCACACAGGTAACTTCCATAAATTATCTTTTTCCACCACACTGTCTTCTGCTAAAATTTTCAGAATTTGTGGTAAAAAGGATCCCATCTTCCGTGAAACATCTTCCCACACCCTCTCAGGAACTCTACACTCTAAACACACCTCATCAGTCTCACTGTGGTAAACCTGTCCTTCTGTCTACCACCAAAGCAGGATCTCAAGAACACATACAACTACAAAAAGACTCCTCACAAAGATTGTGTGATTAAATGATTCTCATGATGTGAACTGAAAATGTTGAGTAGAAACCTTGATTTCATAAATTGCTTTCCTGTGCTATGATTTCTGTAACCTCATTGTTCAACTCCTTTGTTTATCATTAAAAGCATGATCATAGCATGATATCTAATAATACCAACAGTGGAATTAGATAGCTTTAGTAGGGTGCATTTTGAACTCCTTACAAGACACATTATAAATGTATTTATGAGTTGAAGAATAAATACATAAATTCAAGCAGTTAAAAAGTGTTTAATAGCAGAACAAACAGCTTATTCCCTGTGCTAAAATGCTTTTCATTTTATCATAACCCTCCCAATGTCAGCTCTCAACAAAGCTAAGGAGAAACAGACTTTATTCTACTCTCAAGATTCAATACACTTGTGTAGGTACAAGACAAATTAGTAGCCAGGAAGATAACAAAGCTTACACACCCAGAAGCAGAACCATGTATATTGCCATCAAAAGAGATTTGCTGAATAGATTTTATGCCTGTAACAGAGTTTACACCTAATTATCCAAACCGAATATGAGAGACATGCATACATGCATATGGCCCAGCAGATAATGAAATGTTAATCAAAATATTTTTCTTTTTCATTTAAAGGATTTTGGCTAAGAGAAGTTCCCTAGATTTAGCAAATAAATATAGGATGACCAGTTAAATATGAATTTCAGATAAACAATGAATAATTTTTTAGTTTACATGTCTCCAATAGTGCATAAGACATACACACACCAAAAAATTTTTCATTATTTATCTGAAATTCAAATTTAAATGTGTGTCCTCTGTTTTATCTGTCAGCCTTAGGCTAAGATCAAAGCAACATGACTGTGATTGGAGTCACATCAATGTAAAGGTGTGTAAATAAAGTTTTGGTCCAGGCAACAAAATACAAAATGGGCTGCATGCCAAAGCTAGGGGCCAGACAGAGGGCAGAACTCACAAATTAAAAAATCACAAAAACTGGTTCCACTCTTCTTAGGTCATTCAGTGAGATTAAGAATATAAAAAGGGGTCACAGCATTCAGAGAAAGAGATATTGTGGGGGACTTTTCTATGGAAAAAGTTGGGCTTGAGCCCTACCTCCACTTCCTCAGGGGAAAGGAGAGGAGTTTGTTGCCCTTCATCTCAGTGCAAGTAAGGGGTTCAGCCAGAGCCCTTGGAGGGCCTAATTCTCTCCATAGTTGGGGGATTCCATGGACTAATAAAGTGGCCTATTTCAGGACAGTAAAGAGAGGACAGGGCTAGGTTGGCAAAGGAATTATACTTCTACTAGTAAAAGTCAAGGAATGTTTGATTCCCATGGACAAAATTGTGGGCCTGTGGTGAAAGAGGTGATCTGGAGCACAAGAGAACTTGGGTGCAGCACCAAGTTGGAAGATCACTCAACACTAGGGCTGAAGGCAGAAGGAAGACATTACTCACGCCATGACAGCTGCCACTAAAAAGGGCTGCTCAGTGGTCTTTAAAGCACCCACAGGAGAAAGTATCAGCTACAACCACCTGCCAAATTAGAGTGAGAAGCCAGCTTATGAAGATATCAGTCCCCAGCCAGGAAAGAACTTCCCTTTTCTATTTCCCTTTCTTCCCTACTCCCTTTTCAACCATGGCACGGTCAAAAACTATAGTTTGATGAGTCCGAGTTCAGGAAAGTTACCGATAAGTTTCTCTTTCTTCTCTCCAAATGCCCCAGCCTCCCATCTACAGGTCTCAGCCTCTTACTCTGGATTAAAAATCAAAATGCTAATTAATATCTTGCACTGGATTATTTGAAAAATTTTGCACTGAGACTGTGTCATATCTCTTAAAGTAACTGCATACTGTAATAGTGAGCATAAACACTTTGAGGTCTGCTAAGTTTTAATCTGATAGAGAAAAGTTTTCTCCAACTAAGTAAATTATAAAGGAGCAGTGAGAGACAAAACTAAAACTGCTTAGATTATATCCAGTGATACAGGTGGTTCATATGGTAATATTGGGATAGAGATGAAAATGACCTTTCTGTGAGAACCAGGTCGGCTGAAACAGCTTTCAGGATAACTCCATCTGTGTCTACCTGTCCACCATGTTGATTCACCAAGAAAAACACTACCAGCTACTGTACTGGCGGCTTTTGCCATGCTGCTCTTCTTTTGCTGGCTAAATATAGAGCTGGTATCAATTTCAGAAGCCTATACACCATTTTATGCATTTGAAAGCATATCAATGAACACTTATTTTTACTCCTGATACTCAGCAACAATGTGAAGAGACTGTACATAAGAATATTTCTAAATTTGTCTGAGATTTTTCAGAACTAAAGGTTTTCCTTTGAGTCATTTTTCTCTCCAAAGACTTCATTTAGGTTTTTTTTCCCCTACTTTTTTGTGCCAGTTTCACCCAACTCTTGAGGATTCCTAGATTCCTTTCTTCAAGAAAAGGAATAAATGCTTGACAGATTAACCTCCAAAAACTGAGAACAAGAAAGACATATAAACGTATCTGGAATCAATAACAAAATCTATTGCAATCATGTATAACACAAGAAAGTACTGACACAGCCAAAACACGATGCTAGCCAAACATTGCACAATGCTGAAGGCAGCAGTCGAGTTTGAAAATAAAAATAGTAGGTAGTATCAGCATAGACAGAACGCACAAGTTCCTGTAATATAATTATCTTACTGGGAATGCAAGAAAAAGCCAAAAGTAGTGACCTGATCTATTACATGCATCTATCTTCTACAATTTGCAAATGTCCAAAATGGATAGAGGCAACTATCCTGTTATATTTTCTTTGTTATTTTCTTTTATAATAAAAAGAATAATGTCACATTTGGGGAAAAAAGGGCAAGAGGTACTTTTTAACAAAAGTAAAATTATATATAGTATCTTGTGAGTCCCTCAGTGTAATTCAGATTTATATATCTAAAAGTACTACTTATTTTGGTTTTTCTAATTTTTCATCTTTTATTGAGATATAATTGACATACAACATTGTATTAGTTTTAGGTGTACAACATGTTTTTGTTGTTGGGGGTAGGAGTTTATTAATTAATTAATTAATTTGCTGTGTTGGGTCTTCGTTTCTGTGTGAGGGCTTTCTATAGTTGTGGCAAGCGGGGGCCACTCTTCATTGCGGTGCACGGGCCTCTCACTATCGCAGCCTCTCTTGTTGCGGAGCACAGGCTCCAGACACGCAGGCTCAGTAGTTGTGGCTCACGGGCCTAGTTGCTCCGCGGCATGTGGGATCCTCCCAGACCAGGGCTCGAACCCGTGTCCCCTGCATTAGCAGGCAGACTCTCAACCACTGCGCCACCAGGGAAGCCCCCCAACATAATGTTTTGATATATGTACCTATTGCAAAAGGAGTACCACAATAAGTTTACTTAACATCCATCACCACACATAGTTACAATTTTTTTCTTTTGATGAAAACTTTTAATATCTAATTTTCAAATACACAATAGAGTATTGTTAACTATGTTTGCCATGGCTGTACATTACAACCCCAGGACTTATTTATTATATGACTGAAAGCTTGTACCTTTTGACTACCTACACCCATTTTGCCCACTTCCCATCCCCAACCCCTGGCAACCACAAATCTGTTCTCTGTATCTATGAGGGGTTTTTTTTCTTCTTTTTTTCTTTGATTCCACATATAAGTGATATCATACAGTATTTGTCTTTGTCTGACTTATTTCACTTAGCATAATGCCCTCAAGGTCCATCCATGTTGTTGCACATGGCAGGATTTTTTTCTTGTAAGTTTTAGGGCAATAACCAAGAGGTGGTATTTATTGTGCTTTTAAACATTTCTGAAAAGCTATGCACTAAGAGAAGCCAGTCCTTCAGAAGAAATTTTAAAAGAAAAAAAAATATTGTTAGTGGGTTACAAATTAGAAGCCCTGGCTGCCATCTCCTAACTTGAATCCTAGTTTAAGTGACTACATACAAACGTGAGAGAACCTGAGAAAATCTGGCGCATGCACACACACAACCACACTTACCTTTGCTCCTTTCAAAACTGTTTATGGTACAGAAGCATTCATGGCAATGACAAATTCCACCTCAGAGCTATAGTCTAGAAAGAGTGTCTAATTTAAAACACATTTGTCTGTAATTTCCCCTTACTTCCCACCCCACCCTTTCCCAGTACAAGTTTTTTCAGTGGAATAAACAAGACTGGATGCAATATAACTGAAAATTCAAGTTAAATTCCAGCTTTCTTATGCAGGTTAATCACAACAAAGTTTTTGAGCCAACTGATTGCAAATAAACTAAGCTCTGCCACATAACCAGAACATTTATTTTAGTTCTATTATGAGCTTCTCCTTGAAAGCTATTCCTATAACAGCTATAGTAGAACATTAAATTACACTTTTCAACTGTTGGGACCTTCCTTTGGCCTTAATGGCAATGAGCTTAAGGGGCTCAGGCTCGTTTATTACAATTCCCCTTTCTTTCTGATGGTTAAATTTACACTATTGTTATTGCACATAACTTATTTAATTTTTAAATTCAAAACATATTTATGAACAGACTTGAAAATTCAGAGAAATAGAAACAAGGGGAAAATCAATTTTCCTACCAACTACCTTCAATTACTTTTTCTAACAGTTATGGTCTTTTGTCTTCTAAGTCCTTGACAAAAATATGTGCACTTAAAATAAAATTGTATATATGGCTTTATATACTATTCTTCTCACTTAGCATTATTCCATTAGCATTTTCCATGTTCTTACATTATCTTTTTAAATATTTTAAGTGGTACATAATATTATAATGAGTGAATGTACCATGGTTTATTTAATTTTTTCCTTGTTATTGGACATTCTGTTTCCTGTTTCTCACAATTATTAATGATGATCCTATGAACTTCTTTGAATGAAAGCTCCTTTTTATATTTAGGATTGTTTTATTATGGTAGATTCTCAGGGGTGGAATTGCTGTTCAGAGGACATCAGGTTTCTTAAAGCTATTCATACATATTGATAAATTGCTATCTAGAAAGGTCATACCAATTAACTCTGCCACCAGCAATAATTGGAGCATTCCATCATATACTTAATGTTTTCATCCCAGGCTCACTAGCATCTTTGCTAATATGATAGGTAAAAAAATTGAATATCATAACAGTTTTTAGTTCATCTAACAAAAATTAGACATATATGCCCATAAAGACTTAGAAACCTTACAAGGCCCTTTAAGGAAAATAGTCATCTTCCAAATCCTTCCCTGCCTCACAAACACCCAACAACCATTTCCTACTTCCCAAAGACAGAACATGTTCTAGCCACTGTTGTTGCCTTGTCTTTTGACTGTGTAACCAGAAGTTTATGGGCCTGGAGCAACATGAAATATCTCCCTTTCTATTTTGACTGCTGATCTGTCAAGTGAGGCAATCCACCTTGGCATGACAATGAGAGGAAGGTGTCCTTATGTTGGTGTGCAATAAAATGCCCCCCTCATAAGGTCAGGATGTTAAAAAATCTTTTGTCTTGATTTTTGTTCCATGAAGTTTCACTCAATCATCTATCCCTGGGCCACTCTCCCAGCCTTGTTCCAACAACCCAGTAGCCCATAAGAACAATGATCGGGTCAGTTGTCCTTGCTTAGCTCTGTTCATGGAGCTGATTTTTATCATCTTCAACAGTCCAGATGCATTCAGTTAGTTGAATTACTGCTGCCTTCTCTCAAGAAAACCTTGTAGGTATTGGTCCTCTCCATCGCTTACCTTTGTTCTTCCAGAGTGAAGTACTCAAATAGCACACATCTCAATGAGGGAATGCCAGAGGCCGGGGTGGGATGGGAATTCTGACCTCTATTACTCTCTGGTGTGACCTTACTGTCACTTTCTGGTGTAACTCTGGGCAAGGTCCTTAATCTCCCTGTGGTTGAATTTTCTTGCCTGAAAAATGGGAATAATAATAGTATCTACCTCACAGGGCTATTGTAATGATTAAATGAGCTGGTAATGTATGTGTAACACTTAGAAAATGAGTGTCTCCCACATAAAGCACCATATATTTGCAAGCTATAACTACAATTTCATTCCACTTAATTCCTGCCACCTGAAATGATTCCTAGTTTATAGTTTCTTGCTGTATATGTTTTGTATAACTTAACTCTATAATACCTCCAAGGGAGGCATAGAACCTGGTTATTAAATTTCTAATGTAACACAGCAGTAAAAGAAGTTTTTTCTCATTGAGCCTGGTAGAATGGTAAGGGTTTTTTGTGGTGGTCAGCTTTTGCAGTCTAAGTACATGGGCTCTGAGACCATATAGATATGAGCTCAACTCCCAGTTCCAAGTTACTAGCCCACTGAATTTGACACAATCACTAGATCTCCCTGATTCTAGTTATTTTCATCCTTTCTCAGAGGTTACTGTAAGAGTTGAATAAAACAAAGAAGATAATATAACTGAAGTGATTCTAACATATATTACTTGCTAAATAGATGTTAGGTGTCTCTTTTCCATTTCCCTTCATCTTTAAAACATCACTCTTGAATCTTCACATTTATTTGTTTGACATATATATTAAATGTATTAAATGATAGCCATTAATCCAGGCACTGAGATAGAAGTTCTCACAGTCTGATAAGAGATTAAACAATTAATTGTAGTGTAAAATGTGCCTTAGAGTTCAACTAATTCTTAGTGAAAAAATGAACAAATGGTTAAGTGAAAAGCTTAACCTATATTGTGTAACTCTTTCTGGAAATTTCAACTTAAAGTTATCACTTATCCTATATTTGCAAAGACTAAAAATTCCAGTTCATGTATATGTTAGCACAATATGCCTAATGTATGTCTGTGGCTAGAATAGAGAAAAGGAAGACCTGGGAGATAGAAAATGGAGCATGTAGACCTTGAAGAGTAGAATGACATCATGGTTTTTGTGCCTCAAAAAAAAAGTGTTTCAAAGTAGAAAAATCTTCAGTAATTTGTTTTTATAAACACCCAGTTCCACATTGGCAGTGTATTCAAACAGTTCCATGAGAAAATGCCATTAGCACAAAATAAAATATCTCATAAGACTTCTAAATATCCTTTGACTGTTTCCTTTTCCAAGTTTCCAATAAGAACTTAATTGTGAGATAAGGCAAAAGCACAAAATTTTTCCAATTTTAGAAAAATAAATAGACATCATTAAAGTTAAATCTAAAAATATATTCACCTATCATCATCCATCTTTACTTAGAAAACAATAGTTGCCTGTCCAAACAGAGAATTTGATTGATCCTAGGTTCTCAAAACACACATGAATGGTTTTGGACAAATGTTTCATCAATGACAAATTGGCCTTAAGGGAAATACGACCACCTTGGAAAAAAGCCACATATCCAAATTCTTTTAGTTTCAGCAGCACTCATTTGAAACTATTTTCTAATCTTAAATTTCTAAGTAAACTTCTATAAAAATAAATATTAAAGAACTCTTTAAATCAGATTTAAATAAATCCTATAAAGGCTAAGATTACGGTTTTAAGTGACCCACTAATCAACTCTCCAATTTTTATGGCAATAATATTATTGGCAAGAGTTTGCAAAGTGGTTGATGGCATCAGCCACAGAGCTCTGTTTATAAATACATATTATCACATTAGGGGCACACTGTTTTGATTTTTAGAGCATTCCATTTAAGTTCCAACCTTGAACTGATCTGATTAATACTTTTTCTTCTAGTGATTGTATTTCATTTATGACAACACTCAGTGGGAACAGAGAAAGTATTCCATTTAAAATTAAAGACTCTAAGTATCTAAGATTAGCACTGTTAACACCAAAAGCTGTGAAATTATCTCTTAGATATTCTCCAGAAAGGAGTGTCGAGGAAAGATCTGTAGTAGCTTTATATAGTGTTTTCAAGAGGAAGCAAGACGAATCCAAGAATTTCATAGCTAGGTCAATCAATAATTACTGAGATGTTTCTCCTGAATTAATGTTAAATGTGTTCTCGTATCATAGAATTAGACACTCACAAATACACTCACATGCAAACACCACCGCCACATATAATGAGGGCTCATTACACTATGAACTTGTTCTCAATCTACCATCTTTTTTGGTGTTGCTTTATTATTTCATTTTATTGTATATTTTACAGCTCCATTATTATTATCTTGAGATAATGTTTTAATGGCATGTTCAAGAAATCACGGGACCAAACCTTAAATGTAAAGGGCAAATGCAGAAACAACAAAGTATGTGTAAGATTCTCTTGACCTCATAAAAGTGGATCTATGGATATGTTTTTACATACAGACATAAACGCACATATGCACACACACACACACACACACACACATTGTTTTCTTGGGTCAAACAGTTCATAATTCAAATACTAAGGAAGATCTAGCAATTCCTGGAGAGTCAGCCATTGTTTGACTTTAAAATTTGTATATTTAATACTTCTTATAGAATATTCTCATGGGGGAGAGGGGATGAGTTGTGATAACCAGGTTTCAGCCTCCCTACTACCATCAGTGTTTCAGCAACCTCAGAGCATTGCAGAAATGACTCCCCTTACTAAACTCTGGCACAGGTCACCCAAGTTTCTCTCTCCACCTGCTGCAGGAGATCAGAGTGCCTAAGACCTTATATTCAAGAACACTAAAAGAGTCAAAGCTAGCAAGATCCATAGACATAATCAAGTCCAACACTTCTCACTATTTTCTAGAACAGTGACCCTGAGCTTCCCTCCTCTTCACCAGGCTAACACCTGCTCATCCTTCACATCTTTCTCTGGCTTCTCCTCCTCCAGAAATCCTTCCCTGATTGGCAAGTGCTTTTCCTGTGAGTTCACTTTGAATTCTTTGTACATCTCTGTCCCTTCCTCAGGGAAATAATACTGGGTAGTCCAGATTTCAACTGCTCCCTCATCCCCATAGTTGAATCACACTTCATCAAAAAAAAAAAAAAATCACCGTGCAAATTGGTTTACATCACACACTCCACCATTAACAACTTTAAAATTCTGCTTGGGCATCTATCTTCTTCAAAGTCACCTTTTTTTTTTTTAACCAGTCTCCTGGTAGCACCCTTGCCTCCAGGATTCTTTAGTATCCCTTATGCAGAACAATTGCACTGTCAAGCATACCAGAAGCATTTCAGTGTTGAAGAAAACAAGATTATGGAAATAACAGTATCTGCCTTCTCCAGAGGCAATTTATCCAGTCTCATGTTTCCTGATCTTGCTCTCTGAAATCTTTCCCTATCTGATGAAATAAAAGTAACATCAGGATGTTTCAGTTCTTTGCTCTGGAGCTCTACCAATGTGATTTAGCTACCCTTTATGTTTCTACTTTGTCTTCCATCCTACGTTTCTCCAGCAAATGGTTTACTTCCCCGATACTGTCTATATGACTTTTCTCTACCTCATGCTTGCTTGCTTACTTGTAGTTTCTTCTTCCCTCATAACTTCAGCGTCTACATTAGATAATCATGACCTCTTTGACTTTTCAACTTATGCTCCAATACTCCCTACTTCAAATATTTAAACTAAAAAAGCTGATCTCCCAGGTCATCTTTTAAATCTGGTCCTATCATAGCTCATTGGACAATGGATTGTCCATTATGGATTGGACATATGGATTGATTGCCCTTTGATTGATTGCCTCATATGAATTGACTGCCCTTTGTTCAAGGCCTAGCCCTGGTTGTCCAATCATGTGTTGTTTTGATTATCCCGTGGTACAAAGATGATCATCCAGACTCACTCCTTCTGCAGCCATTGCTGCTACCTTAGTTATCCTTAAATTGGGCCAGAGGGAAGCAACTATTTTGACTGTTGTGAATTATGCCAATTGCAGTTCCTTCTTTCCGATTGCAATAGGTAGGTGGTGCCCAACCCATATCCTCCTTTGTGATCCAGTGCACCCCTGGTCCCATGAGTGTGGCTGTTAAAGGCTTACAGCAGCCTGCCTTTTCCAGGAAACTGTCCTCAGCTGACAGGAGCTGCCTCACCCCACAGATTACTGCCTTTTCCCCGCTTGTTCACCTTTCTTATCCTGCTTTACTTTACTTCCACTCTTACAGATTTTTTCTGAAGAGCACTCCCTGAAAAACATCTGCATTTGAATTCTTGTCTCAGGCTCTGCATCTAAGGAACATAACCTCAAACCTGTTACATAAATTAAGGTCCCTTTGTATTGGAAATAAATAATTCTGCCCACAACTTATGATAGTAATAACTTTGCATTTATGTCTTGAAATCCAGAATTCAGATTCTACTTTGATTTCAGACATGCTGTCATTTAAATGGAGATATAAAGCTGCATAATAAACCTGCTAAAATGATGTGCATGAGGTTGTGGTGACATAAAATGAAATGAACTATGACAGGCTTCAATTGTATTTGTATGGATCATACTTTTTTTAAGAATCAGATTTCAAGGACTCAAATTCCTTTTTATTATTCAGATATAATTGATATATAACATTATATTAGTTTCAGGTATACAACATAATGATTCCATAGTTGTGTATATTGTGATATGATCACCACAATAAGTCTAGTTAACATTCCTCATCACACAGTTACAAATTTTTTCCTTGTAATGAGAACTAAAGATTTATTCTCTTATCAACTTTCAAATATATAATACAATTTTATTAACTATAGTCACCATGCTGTACATTACATCCACAAGTTAATTTTTATTATAAATGAAAGTTTGTATCTTTTTTTTTTCAATTGAAAGGAAAACATGTTTTATAGAACTTGTCGGCATTGACACATATGGTCTACCATAGGCTCAAGTGACTACTCCCTTTACATATGGACCCAAGCTGACACTGGTTTTGTCAATTATGTTGGAGAAAGAAATGTTCTCTTAAAGGCAGCTGCCTTTGGTCTATGCAGTTCCATAGCAGGAGGCAGTGAAAATGGCCATGGCAGCATAGGACTGTCAAATCTATGCATCAGAACTGGAGGTGTAATGTCACTTGACAGAACCCATAATCAGTTCAGTACTGCAGTGTGAACCACAAGGTCATCAAAGAGGAAGGATAACTCAAGAGTCCATGTGTGACAGATGCTCAGGGCTGTGTACTGCACATAGCAAATTCATAGTGACAAATCAACATCAGGCTTCAAAGATTCCTCCTGGTTCAAAGTCCTCAGGTCAGAAATTTCAGTTAAGTGGTATAGTCTAATGGACATCCTAGTGAGGCTAAAACCAAGGAGACTTTATCTTTGTCTCAAATGCCATTGAGTTTCTGCTATGTTCCTTGGTCAAGTTCTGTACTGGATTCTGGGAACAAAAATGTGCCCAGTTTCACTCTTCTAGGAGTGGGGGATTGGCTTGCTTTTGAGATTGTTTTTAAATATTGGGGATAGTGCTGTAAAATCAAATTGTATCTTAGTAACTCTTTTTTTTTTTTTAACTACTACTTGGCTTAGTTTTTATTTTTATTTATTTATTTATTTTAACATCTTTATTGGAGTATAATTGCTTTTCAATGGTATGTTAGTTTCTACTTTATAACAAAGTGAATCAGTTATACATATACATATGCTCCCATATCTCTTTCCTCTTGCATCTCCCTCCCTCCCACCCTCCCTATCCCACCCCTCTAGGTGGTCACAAAGCACCGAGCTGATCTCCCTGTGCTATGCAGCTGCTTCCCACTAGCTATCTATTTTACATTTGGTAGTGTATATATATCCATGCCACTCTCTCACTTTGGAAGTTTGTACCTTTTGACTGTCTTCATCTATTTCACCCACCACCCAAACCCCCCACCTCTGGCAACCAGCAATAATCTGTTCTCTGTATCTGAGGTTTGTTGTTTTGTTCTGTTTTTTGACTCCACAAATAAGTGAGAACATATGGTATTTGTCTTTCTCTGACTTATTTCACCTGGCAGAATGCACTCAAGCTTCATCCATGATGTTGTAAATAGCAAGATTTCCTTCTTTTAATGGGCAAATAACATTCCACTCAATTCCACATTTCCTTCATTTATTCATCCATTGATGGACACTTATATTGCTTCCATGTCTTGGCTATTGTAAATAATGTTGCAGTGAATATGGGTGTGCACATATCTTTTTGAGTTAGTATTTTTGATTCCTGTAGATAAATACCCAGAAGTTAATTGTTGGATGACACGGTAGTTTAATTTTTAATTTTTTGAGGAACCACTATACTGTTTTACATAGTGGCTACACCAAATTAACATTCCCACCAACAGTACACATCCACCTTGGCAACACTTGTTATTTCTTGTCTTTTTCATAATCTTCAAACAGGTATAAGGTGATGCCCATTGTGGTTTTGATTTGCATTTCCCTGTTTATAAGTAATGTTGAAGACTGTTTCATGTACCTGTTGGCCATTTGTATGTCTTCTTTGGAAAAATGTCTAGTCAGATCCTCTGCCCATTTTTTAATTGGATTGTTATTTTGCCATTGAGTTGTATGTGTTTTTATATATTTTGAATATTAATCCATTATCAGATATATGGTTTGCAAGTATTTTCTCGCATTCAGTTGGTTGCCTTTTCATTTTGTTGATGGTTTCCATTGCTGTGCAGAGGCTTTTAGTTGGATGTAGTCCCACTTGTTTTTGTTTTTATTTCTTTGCATTTGATGTCAAATCCATAAATCATTGCTAAGACCTATGTCAGGGAGCTTACCACCTATGTTTTCTTCTAGAAGTTTTATGGTTTCAGGTATAATATTCAAATATTTAATCCATTTGGGGTTAAATTTTGTGTGTGGTATAAGATAGTGGTCCACTGTCTTTCTTTTGCATGTGTTCCAGATTTCCCAATACCAGTTACTGAAAACTGTCATTTGTCCATTGTATAGTCTTGGCTCCTTTAAAGAAAATTAATTGACCATATATACATGGGGTTATTTCTGGGCTCTCTTCTGTTCCATTAATCTATCTCTCTGTTTTTATGCCAATACCATACTGTTTTCATGATTATAGCTCTTGTAATATAGTTTGGAATTAGGTACATTGTTGCCTTCAATTTGTTCTTCTTTCTCAAGATTGCTTTCAATTTGTCTTCTGTGGTTCCACACAAATTTTAGGATTGTTTGTTCTATTTCTGTGAAAAATTCCATTGGAATTTTGATAGAGATTGCATTGAATCTGTAGATTATTTTGGGTAGTATGCACATTTAATAATATTAATTCTTCCAATCCATGAATAAGGAATATATTTCCATTTATTTGTGTCTTCTTCAGTTCCTTTCAGTAAGGTCATATAGTTTTCAGTATACAGTTCTTTCACCTCCTTGGTTAAATTTATTTTTGTTTTGATTATAAATGAGATTGTTTTCTTAATTTCTGATAATTTATTACTGGTATATAGAAACACAACAGTTTTTATATTGATTTTGTATCCTGAAACTTTACTAAATTTATTTATTAATTCCAACAGTTTTTTTTTGGTGGAGTCTTTTGGATTTTTGATATATATAATAATATCATGTCATCTGCAACTAGTGAGTTTTATTTCTTCCTTTCCAATTTGGATTCCTTTCATACCTTTTCTTGCCTAATTGCTCTGGCTAAGACCTCCAATACTATGTTGAATAAAAATGGTGAGAATGGGCATTCTTGTCTTGTCCCTGACCCTAAAGCTTTTAGCTTTACACCACTGAGTATGATGTTAGATGTGGGCTTGTCCCATATGGCCTTTATTATGTTGAGGTATGTTCCCTCTATATCTACTTTGTTAGGCGTTATTATTATAAATTGATGTTGAATTTTGTCAAATGCTTTTTCTGCATCTATTGAGATGATCATATGGTTTTAATCCTTCGTTTCATTAATGTAATGTATCACATTGATTTATTTGCAGATGTTGAACCATCCTTGTTTCCCTGGATAAAACCCATTTGATCATGATGTATGAGCCTTTTAATGTATTGTTGAATTTGGTTTGCTAATATTTTCTTGAAGATTTCTGCATGTATGTTCATCAGGGATATTGGACTGTAATTTTCTTTTCTGGTAGTGTCCTTGTCTAATTTTGGCATCAGGGTAATGCCAGCCTCATAAATTGAGTTTTGAAGTATTCCTTCTTATATTTTTTGGAATAGTTGGAGAGGATTGGTATTAATTTTTCTTTATCTTTTTTTTTTTTTTTTTTTGGCGGTACACAGGCCTCTCACTGCTGTGGCCTCTCCCATTGCAGAGCACAGGCTCCGGACGCGCAGGCCCAGAGGCCACGGCTCACAGGCCCAGCCACTCCGCGGCACGTGGGATCCTCCCGAACCGGGGCACAAACCCGTGTGCCCTGCATTGGCAGGCAGACTCTCAACCACTGCGCCACCAGGGAAGCCCAATTTTTCTTTAGATGTTTTATAGAATTGACTAGTGAAGCCATCTGGTCTTGGACTTTTTGTTTGTCAGAGGTTTTGATTACCGATTGAATCTCCTTACTAGTAATCAGTCTGTTCTTTTTTTTTTTTTTTTCTCATGATTCAGTCTTGGTAGATTGTATGTTTCTAGGAATTTATCCACTTCTTCTTGGTTGTCCAACTTGTTGATGTGTAATTGTTCACAGTAGTCTCTTGTGATCCTTTGTATTTATCTGGTGTAGTAAGGTCTCCTCTTTCATTTCTAATTTTACATATTTGAGCCCTCTCTCTTTTATTCTTGGTGAGTCTAGCTAAAGGTTTGTCAATTTTGCTTACTTTTTCAAAATACCAGCTCAGTTTCATCTTTTCTTTTGTGTTTTTAGTCTCTTTCATTTATTTCTGCTCAGATCTTTGTTATTTACTTCCTTCTAATAATTTTGTAATTTGTTGTTCTTTTTCTAATTCCTTGAAGTGTAAAGTTAGGTTGTTTCATTTTTCTTAATCTTGATATAGACATTAATCACTATAAATTTTCCGCTTAGAACTGCTTTTGCTGCATCCCATAAGCTTTGGTATGTTATTTTTTTAATTTCTCTTTTGATATTTTTTCATTGACCCATTTTACAGCGTAACATATGATCTATCCTGTAGAATTCTTCATATGCACTTGAGAAGAATGTGTATGCTTTTGGATGAAATGTTCTATGTATGTCTGTTAAGTCCATCCAGCCTTAAACATGTTAAGGCCAATCTTTACTTATTGATTCTCTCTCTGAATGATCTACTCATTGATGAAAGTGAGGTATTAAACTCCCCTACTATTATCATATTGCCATCTATTTCTCCTTTTAGGCTATTAATAGTTGGTTTATATATTTAGGTGCTTTTATATTGGATGCATAAATATTTACAAATGTTATATCTTCTTGTTGGATTGACCTCTTTATCACTATATAATGACCTTCTTTGTTTCTTATTACAGCCTTTGTCTTAAAGTCTATTGCCTGATATAAGTACAGGCATACCTCATTTTATTGCACTTCACAGGTACTGTGGTGTTTTTTGTTGTTGTTGTTTTTTAACAAATTGAAGGTTTGTGGCAACGCTGCATCAAGCAAGTCTATCAGTGCCATTTTTCCAACAGCATTTTCTCACTTCATGTCTCTGTCACATTTTGGTAATTCTCAAAATATTTCAAACTATTATTATTATTATTATTATTATATTTGTTATGGTGATCTGTGATCAGTGGTCTTTGATGTTACTGTTGCAAAAAGATTATGACTTGCTGAAGGTTCAGATGATTAGAATTTTTATCAATAAAGAATTTTAAATTTAAGGTATGTACATTATTTAAATATAAGGAGATATATATATATATAGCAAATTTAATAGACTATGGTACAGTGGGAACATAACCTTTAATATGCACAGGAAAACAAAAAAGAATTGTGACTCACTTTATTGAGATAGTCATTTTACTGTAGTAGTCTGGTATCAAACCCACAATATCTCCAAGGTATGCTTATATAGCTACTTCAGATTTTTAAAATTTCCATTTGCATGGAATATCTTTTTCATCCCTTCACTTTCAGTCTGTGTGTCATGTGTCCTTTGATCTGAAACAAGTCTCTAGTAGGCAGCATATAGATGGGTCTTGTTGTTTTATCCATTCAGCCACTCTGTATCTTATAATTGAAGGATTTATTCCATTTACATTTAAAGTAATTATTGATAAGTATGTACTTACTGCCATTTTGTTATTTGATTTCTAGTTATTTTGTAATTTCTTTGTCCCTTCTTCTTTTGCATGTTTTGTTTGTGATTTGATGTTCTATAGTGGTATGCTTAGTTTTTTTTTTAATCTCTTATGTATCTACTATAGGTTTTTGCATTGTGGTTACCATGAGGTTTACATAGAACAACTTATATCTATAACAATCTATTTTAAGTTGACAACAAATTTAATTTGAACATTTTTCAAAGCTCTGCATATTTAGTCTTCCCTCATAATTTGTTTTTGATGTCACAGTTTCCATTTTTAGCTTGTATATATATTAACAAATTATTGTGGTTTATTTATGCTTATTTTTATGACTTTTGCTTTTTAACCTTCATACTAGCTTTATAAATAATTAACCCTTCACCTTACAATATTAGACTATTCTGAATTACTACATATTTACCTTTACCAGTGAGATTTATACTTTCATATGTTTTCCTATTACCATCAGTGCCCTTTTATTTCAGCTTAAAGAATTTCCTTTAACATTTCTTGTAAAGGGCAGTCTAGTGGTGATGAACTCCTTTAGCTTTTGTTTGTCTGGAAAACTTTCCTTCAATTGAGAAGGAAAAGTTTGCTGGATAAAGTATTCTTGGTTGGCAGCTTTTTTTTCTTTCAGTAGGTTGAATATATCATGCCAGTCCCTTCTTGCCTACAAAGTTTCTGCTGAAAATTTTGCTGCTAGTCCTATAAAGCTTCCCTTATATGTGACAAGTTGTTTTTCTCTTGTTGCTTTTATGATTCTCTCCTTGTCTTTAACTTTTTCCACTTTAATTATGTGTCTTGGTGTGGGTCTCTTTGGATTCATCTTTTTTGGAACCTTTTTTCCTTCCCCAGTTTAAGATAGTTTTCAGCCATTGTTTCTTCAAAAAGATTTTCTGTCCCTTTCTTCTCTCTCTTATACTTTGGGATCCCTATAATATGAATGTTGGTCCACTTGATGTTGTCCCATAAGTCCCTTAAGCAATTTTCCCTTTATCCATTTTTGTTGCTCTGATTATGTGAGTTCCACTGCAATATCTTTGAGTTCATTGATCCTTTCTTCTGCATCATCTACTTTGTTATTGAGCCCCTCTATTATATTTTCAGTTCAATCATTGTATTCATCAGCTCTGTGACTTGACTTCTATTTAATATTTTCTTTTATTTTCTATCTCTCTGTAAAATTTATTTTATTTATTCAGTCTTCTGAGCTCAGTGAACATCTTTATGACCATTATTTTGAACTCTGTCAGGTAAATCTCTTATCTCCATTTTATTAAGTTCTTTTACTGAGGTTCCATCTTTTTTTATTTGAACCATATTCCTCTGTTTCTTCATTTTCCTTGACTCTGTATGGGTTATGCATTTCTATGCATTAGATAAAATTGCCACCTCCCCCACTCTTGAAGGAGTGGTCTCCTGTAGGAGATGAATATTATCATTCAACTCTGCCCTAGCTCTTAGGTCTCTCAAATCTTTGTGATTGTCCAACCAGCCTATTTTATTTTTAGTGGATCTCAGTATTTGAGGTATGCCCAAATCCTGTCAGTGTCTAAAGGGCAGCATCTTAGTCAGCACCTAGATTCAGGCTGATTAGAAGCCAGGTCCTCAGGCAGCAACTTTTAAAATATAAAAATATACACCTTTCAAGGGAAGACTGGGATATGGACATTCCTGTCTCCTCTCTCTGTGCTGAGACCTGGGGTGATAGCCAGTTAAGAACTTTTTCTTACTTTGCCACCATAAACATTGAACCCATAAACATAAGCACTGCTGGCTACTAATGTCAGGCTTTCAAGGGATTATCCTCTGGGTGGTAGACACAAAAGCTGGGACACCAGACTTATACACAAGTTCCTTTCTTAAAGACACCAATGACCTGGGGTGGAGCAGAAGGGGAGTGCTAATATGGTGCCTGCCATCCTCCTCACTCTCTGAGGGCGTTATAGTCAGACCCTAGATGTGTATCTACTTAGAAGCCTACCCTTCAGGCCACAGCTATAAAGATAAGCTAGTAGGCCTCTTTCACAGAAAGACTGGACACCTTACTATATTGCTTCTCTGCTGTGCCCTGTGGGTGGTAGCTGGTTAAGATCTCTTTCTCCATTTGTTAGAGTCCTGTGGGACGCATAAGCCTAACCCCCACTAGTCACCAGAGCCAGATGATCTAGAGGTGTCCCCTGGGTGGCAGATGTTAAAATTGGGATGCCAGATGAGTGTACAAGCTGCTTTCCAGGAGATGACAGCAACCTGACGTGAGGCAGAAGGAGACCACAAAGATGGCATCTCTTGGCCTCTATTTTAGGAGAGTATTTAAGTAGGTCACTAGATGTTTGTTAAATTAGATGCTTGGTCCTCAGGCTGATGCTTTGAGATAAGCAAATAAGCCTCATTCACAGAAAGTCTGGGTGCTTTTCAGTTGGCTATCTCTGTTCTGGGCCTTGGGATGTGTGAATCTATGCACAGGAGTCCTTTAAGAATTGTTTCTCAGTTCTCTATAGCCTTGTGGTTCTCTTGGACCCATGACTCATTGGCTTTCAAAGCTAGAAGTTTTGGGGCTCATCTCTTAGGTGCAGGTCTTAAAAGTTAGGGTGCCTGATGTGGGGTTCAAAACCTTTGTTCATCAGGGAGAAGCTCAGGGTTTTGAGTATCCTCCTGATTGTGGATCACTGTACCAGTGATGTGGTTTATGGTAAGATTGTGGCTCAGCCTCTCCTACCCACTTCCATGTGGTTTTTTTTTTTTTTCTCACTTCTTCAATTTATAGGAGTCATTCAGTTAGCTTTGGGTTTTTTTTTAAATTTTTATTTTATTTTGGACTACAGTTGATTTACAATGTTGTGTTAATTTCAGGTATACAGCAAAGTAATTCAGTTATACATATATATATATTCTTTTTCAAATTCTTTTCAGATTTAGGTTATTACACAATTTGAGCAGAGTTCCCTATGCTATACAGTAGGTCCTTGTTGGTTATCTATTTTTTTCCAGGGGTGTTTATATTTTTATTAAATTGCCAATATCATTTTGAATACTTCTCAAAGCAATTCTCTTTACTGTTTTACATCATTATTATGTGTGAATTTCCTCCCCTTTCCCATCCATTCTTTACTTTTTATCTAAATTTTTTTTAATTTTATATTGGAGTATAGTTGATTAACAATGTTGTGTTCATTTCAGGCATACAGCAAAGTGATTCAGTTATACATATCCATGTATCTATTCTTTTTCAAATTCTTTTCTCATTTAGGTTATTAGAGTATTGAGCAGAGTTCCCTGTGCTATACAGTAGGTCCCTGTTGATAATCTATTTTAAATATAGCAGTGTGTACATGTCAATCCCAAACTCCCAGTCTATCCCTCCCTTCCATCCTTCCCCCGATAACCATAAGTTTGTTTTCTAAGTCTGTGAGTCTGTTTGTGTTTTGTAAATAAGTTCATTTGTATCGTTTTTTTAAAGATTCTGCATGTAAGCAATATCATATAATATTTTTCTTTCTCTGTCTGGCTTACTACACTTAGTATGATAATCTTCAGGTCCATCCATGTTGCTGCAAATAGCATTATTGCATTCTTTTTTATGGCCGAGTAATACTCCATTGTATATATGTACATCTTCTTTATCTGTTCATCAGTCAATGGACATTTAGATTGCTTCTGTGTCTTGACTATTGTAAACAGCACTGCAATGAACATTGGGGTGGATGTATCCTTTTGAACCATGTTATTCTCTGAATATATGCCCAGTAGTGGGATTTCTGGATCATATGGTAGCTCTATTTTTAGTTCTTTAAGGAACCTCCATACTGTTCTCCAATTTACATTCCCACCAACATTGTGGGAGGGTTCCCTTTTCTCCACAGCCTCTCCAGCACTTATTGTTTGTAGGCTTTTTGATGATGGCCATTGTGACTGGTGTGAGGTGATATCTCATTGCAGCTTTGATTTGCATTTCTTTAATAATTAGTGATGTTGAGCATCTTTTCATGTGCCTCTTGGCCACCTGTACGTCTTCTTTGGAGGAATGTCTTTTTAGGTCTTCTGCCCATTTTTTGATTGGATTGTTTGGGTTTTTTGTTTTTTTAATATTGATCTTCATGAGCTGTTTATAAATTTTGGAGATTAACCCCTTGTCAGTTGCATTGTTGCAAATATTTTCTCCCATTCTGTGGGTGGTCTTTTCATTTTGTTTATGTTTTCCTTTCCGGTGCAAAAGCTGTTGAGTTTAATTAGGTCCCATTTGTTTGTTTTTGTTTTTATTTCCATTACTCTAGGAGATGGAGTGAAAAAGATTGCTGCTATTTATGTCAAAGAGTGCTCTGCCTGTTTTCCTCTAGGTGTTTTATAGTATCCAGTCTTACATTTAGGTCTTTAAACCATTTTAAGTTTATTTTTGTGTATGGTGTCAAAGAATGTTCTAATTTCATTCTTTTACATGTAGCTGTCCAGTTTTCCCAGCACCACTTATTGAAGAGACCATCTTTTCTCCACTGTATATAGTCTTGTCTCATTTGTTGTAGATTAATTGACCATAGGTGCATGGGTTTATTTCTGGGTTTTCTATCCTGTTCCACTGATCTATATTTTTGTTTTTGTACCATACTGTTTTGATGACTGTAGCTTTGTAGGATAGTCTGAAGCCAGGGAGCCTGATTCTTCCAGATCCATTTTTCTTTCTCAAGATTGTTTTGGCTATTTGAGTTCTTTTGTGTCTTCATACAAACTTCAAAATTTTTTGTTCTAGTTCAGTGAAAAATGTCATTGGTAATTTGATAGCATTGAATCTGTAGATTGCCTTGGGTAGGATAGTCATTTTGACAATATTGATTCTTCCAATCCAAGAACATGGTACATCTCTCAATCTGTTTGTATCATCTTCGATTTCTTTCATCAGCATCTGATAGTTTTCTGAGTACAGGTCTTTTTCTTCCTCAGGTAGGTTTACCCCTAGGTATTTTATTCTTTTTGATGCAATGGTAAATGAGTTTTTGTTTTTCCCAGAGGAAATTGTTTCACATGTAGCTATAGATTTGGTGTGTTCATGGGAGGAGGTGAGTTCAGTATCTTTCTGTGTTACCATCTCAAACCAGAACTCTCAGGACTCAAATTCTTGAACTAACTAGACTAGCAGAAAAAAAAATTGAAACATTTTTAGTTATCTAAGAAGAAATCAAAAATGAAAACATATTTGAAAGTGCTTTTGAAAAATAGAGCAGAATAGTTAGCCTTAGGAACCTACCCCATCCCCCTGTCAGAAACAGTAGACAAGGTAGGTAAATTGATTTAAAGTAACCAAAATAGAATTTTACATTATCCAGATTTTAAAAGTTGGTATTATATTTAGAATTTACTTCTTGAAAGCTAGTTTTTTCTTCAAAGAAGATTAACAATTTGTCTCTTTCACTGTGTTTTATACATAAGCATCTTTTTTGATAAAGTTTTTGGATGACTAGTTTACAGCTCAATTAAAAATAAAAGAAAAAAAACTCACTTATGGGATAAATATCTCTTGTTATTCCTATAATAACTATTTCCAGCAATAGATTGATTAAGGAACACTTAGTTTCAAGCTTCACTTAAAGAAATGAAAAGTTTATATGTTAATTTTCATTCTGTCATCAATTTGAAATTGGTCATTAACATCACTACTATTTCTGAAACCTCTAGAAAGGTTTTCTCTTTTAGATAAAAAAGAACCTTAGACTTTTTGTTGTTGCAGGATGATCCAGTGTTAATTGACTTCTCTACAATTGGTTAGTTTGCTTTGAATTGGTTCCCTGTAATACTGAATTTTTTTTTAGCTTAATCTGAAATATAAGAGGTCTAGCTTTTGCCAAGAAGATACCTTCCATTCTCTTCCAGTCTTTCTATACTATAAGGATTATAGAGCTTACATTCTACATTTTGAGTCCCTCTACCTGGAGTCAGTCTTTAAGACAGATTCCCTCCACTTAAGAGATCACTTATGCATTTTATAAAGGAAAACCCTTTGTCAAATATTGTCATCAATGAAGTATAAATACACATCCAGTAAGGCAAGACACCAATCATCCAGGTAAGTGAGATAGTCACATGGTGTGCTATAATGTTGTTTACATTATTATAGCTATTTGCCAAAAATTCTCCATCTCATTTCAATACAAAACAAAGCAAATCTGTTTACCAAATACTCCTCTGTTGAATAAGAATAATTGGTTTACTGGCTCTCTATTCTATCTGCTTTCTAAAAGTTTTCTGTGTGGCAGAGACTGAAAAACTAAAAATTGCTTTTCAAACTCCCTTGCAGTGAGGGTTCTAGATACCAGGCAGGGTTTACAAATGAGATCCACTCATGATGGAAGTGAAGTAGAGGCCAGTGATTTGCTTTGGTGTTGTTTTCTGTGGGCAACCACAGCCATAGACTTTGGGTTTTTCTAAATTGGTGCTCTAGTGCCCGGTTGGTGCCATAGAGATGCCCAGCAGCAGTTGTAAAGGTGCTGTGGTAGCCTTGTGATTCCTACCCCTTGATTGGGGCAGAAGGAATGGCTCCTCTGATTGCCAAGTTCCTCATTGTTACTGTGAGGGTCATTCCTGGAGGACCTGCCTAGAGTCTACTCCTTCCTTGTTTTGAATCCTTTTCTGATTCAAATAGCTAAATTTTTGTTTCTTATAACTGTATTGTGACTGGCAGTGTCTCAGAAAGAACAGTTTAGAAAAGTGTAGCTGAGGTGTATTTAAGTCAGAAAATTCCAATTATATGTTTGAAAGCATTTCCAAGAAACTCAGCCATTGAAGTTTAAATTTTGTTGTAGCTTCCAGCACTTGGTGGATGGGTGATAACTGATCAATCATGCTTGATAGGAAGTGTAGCAAGATGCAAAGAGCAGAGCCTTTGAAGTCAGACAGGAGTGCACAGTCTAATAAGTTTCCAGTTAGAGCTATAATTTCTAGACAGGCCGGCAAAAGAAATGTCACAAAATTAAAGAAGAAACCTAATCCTTTGATAAAGATAAAAGTCCCATGGTCATCAATGACAGTTTAGTGTTCCATGCCTGGGAAGGTAACCCATGCTAAGCTAGACCAGGTGAATAGACTCTGAGGGTAGGAAAGAGAGTACAGCCTCTGGAAGGCAACAGTGCTGAGGTCTTCCATTAGTTTTGTTACTTATCAGCTGCATGATCAAGATTTCCCTTAGTCTCTAAGCTTTACTTTCCACAGCTGTAAAATGTGAATATGAACTTTCCTTTAGGGTTGTTTTATTAGAAATAAGGTATGCAGAGCACCTATAGCACCTGACATGCAACAGGTATTCACAAGTGGTAATGAACTATTATTCCTTCAGCTTTTAATTTAGCAGCGAGTCTAGTCTTATTCACAGAGAAGCAAAAATAATAAAATATGAAAATCGAAACAGAAGAAAGCCAAAAAGATAAATAGAAAGATATAGAGCCAGGAGAGCTAATGATGTCTCATAGGCCCTGAGACACAGGGAAAAAGGAAACATTCTCCTACAGTGAGAAGAAAGGAAATAAAGTAGTCTGGAGCCACAAAGAATCTAGGACAGAGCCCTCCTGCTGCATTAGCGCTGGGTGACTATAAAAACATGAGGTCTGCTCTCAGTGGTAGAGGTATGCATAGTGGATTCTATTATAATTCTGTTTTCACTCAAAACTTGCCCCAAATTTTCTTTTGAGGTGAAACTCTCCAGTGTTTTCTACAGCTCAAATTGATTATTTGAAGTAGCATCAAAAGAAAGTAAATATACTTGTTACTGCAATGCAAGGAGATGGGAGAAGAGACACAAAATTATAAGATGCCCCTTGTATAAAGTTAACCATGTTAATTGAAATTCAGCATGAACGATTCTGTGCTCCTTTAAAGCACAGAATATGGACAACACTGACTAAAACACGTATAAGGTGAACTCCATATTCTCTGCTTATTTGTGCCGGCATGGCTTAATGTCTACAGCCTACATGCATGGCTTCTACAGTCAACTCAGCACAAAAATAACTGGCTCATTCAGTTAAATCAATCAAACTATTGGTCAGTTTAGTTAAACAAAAGCATGACCATTGTTTTACCATGCAAATCAAACTCTCTTGTGTAGAGACAGATCTACAATCTTCTGGGTAATTTAATTTTCATTATTTTAAAAACCATGTTGAAATAGCATAGTGTATGCATAATTATTATAAACTCTTTGTGTGTGGATTCAGCTATACTTTTAGAAATGACAAACCATGTTTCATGTAGTTCAATCTACACCTGGCATCATTTTTCTCAAGTTCAGTCTTCATCTGGTACCATTTTTCTGTAGGAAAGTTTACCTTGGTCAGTCAGAAGTAGGCAGGAAAAGAACAACTGTCTTGAGTTTGGCTCAGAAATATGACATTCCCTGGGGAGGCCATGAGCTCCAGACACTTCAGGAGACATCAGCAAGTTATACAGGTGATACGGATACAACTTGGAGGTCCAGCTTAATTCAGAATGTGGTCCCATGCAGGTGTTTGAACAGATTAGGAATCTGGGAATGAGGCACTAATACAGAACCATAATGGCATTAAGTACCTACCTGGTTACTGGCACTCTTGAGATCAGCAATCTCACTGAGACAACAGGGAGGGGCTATGACATCTTTACTCTTGGAGGCCAACCTCATGCAGAACCATGTGTTGCTTACTGACATCAAGTTCAATTCCTCAGAAGAATTTCCTGCCAGTGATTTCAACTTTTCCCAGGTAGAAACATGAGTCCTCTCCCTTTCACAAGCTAAGATTTCTTTCCAGCATGTTGGCAGCTCCAGTCCATGGTTTTCCCCAAGCCACTCCCTGATTCGTAGACCCTTGTGCTATGGAGCACATTAGTAAGACTCTCACAGAATCTGGTATAGCCATTTTATGCAAGAATCTCTACCATTTTCTTCCCAGGGCTTCTACCCTGGCCTCTTCCCAGGGTACTTGTGGCCAACAAATCTTATGTGCAATTCACACTATCCCCTCAATCAATCTGCACAATAAGATGGTTGGCCTACAGACTATCCTGGTGGTAGTGCAATCATATGCTGTCTGTGGTATAGACTCCATGCCTGCAGATAGGTCTGCTGCAGCCATTGCTTTCCCAGTTCACTAGGGGAAGATGGCAAAATGCTAGCATGATGATGTTCCTTTTCTGGTCCTTCCCTCCCTCCACCTATTCTCTTTTCAGTGTCCTTATCGCTTTTATCTTTTAACTCTCCAATCCACCTTAAAATCCATTTTGCATCTTAATATTCTATTAGCACTTTAAAATCAGTTGCTTTCATCTGATTCTACCCTGCTTGACATTTTTTACTTAAACTTTAGTTCTATTAAACATTAAATACTTTGTGGAGTACATATATTATACCACTGAAGTTGTAATTTGATTTGAGACTAAAGAGAATAATAACCATCACAGCAATATTACATATTTGGTCCTTACTGCATCTGGATGCCATGTTAAGTACTTTATATGTACAATGATGGTATAGAATAATAATTTAAAAGCAGCAATATAATATCAGCCAACACAGATTTAGATCCTCATTTGGCACTTTACTAGCATTGTAATCTAGGCAAATCAATGTTTCAAAGGCCTTCAATTTTTTCATCTATAAAATGGAAATCCTGCTAGTACCTACTCCAGGGCTATTCTGAGAATTAACTGAGATATTGCATGTAAAACTCTTAGTGAATGGTACTTAGCAATCAAGAAATGTAGCATATTAGCTGTTACTGATACTAGCATTTTTTTTTCCATTTAATGAGATTGATCACTATAACCCCATTATATAGATAAGGGAAATTAAAGTCCAGAGAAGCTAGGTAATTTGCCCAAGATCATGCAACTGGCAATTGCCTGAAAAGGTACTTATTCCCAGATCTGACTGTGGAACCTGGGCTCTGACACAGCACACTGGTAGTTCTTTTTTTTTTTTTTTTTTTTTTTTTTTTGCTGTATGTGGGCCTCTCACTGTTGTGGCCTCTCCCATTGCAGAGCACAGGCTCCGGACGCGCAGGCCCAGCGGCCATGGCTCACAGGCCCAGCCTCTCCGCGGCACATGGGATCCTCCCGGGCCAGGGCACGAACCCGTGTCCCCTGTCTCAGCAGGCGGACTCTCAACCACTGCGCCACAAGGGAAGCCCCACACTGGTAGTTCTTGCCTCATGTTCTTTAAAACTACAGATGTCCCCAGGTATGCCCATGGGGCTGCAGCTGCTCATAGGTGACTTTTTATTTTTTCCAGTTTCACAGATAACTTTAATAATAGCTAAACAACATACACTGCTTCCCACATACAAATGAGTCTCAAAGCCTTTCTCATGGTGCTGTGATCAGGATAAAATCAGGAGTATGTGAAACCCACTTATAAGATTATAACAACTGTCACATGTCAAGAGCTATTATTTCCCTAGTTGATAAAAGAAAGGATAAATGATTCTTAAGGGTAGAATTTCAAGGGAAATTCTTGGTTGTTGGGCAAAAAACCTTGCACCTGACAAAAGGAAAGCTCATAGAAGACCCCTGAGCAGGTAAAGCAGTTTTTTGTGAGTTATGTTCTAACTCTGGAAGAAAATTTGGAAATTTTTTAGGCAAAAATATTAAAGAAAAGAAACACACACACAAAACAACAACAACAACAACCCCGAAACTCTTGTTCCTTGGGGCAGAATGAGAATTTGAATCTCTGGGGTGAGTCATGCTATGATGCCAACTGATCTTTTCATCAGGAACTGGCAGTTTCTTTGACTCTGCTCTCTCCTCACATCCAGCATCATCAATCACTGTACCTGTTTCAATCCAGTCCATCTTTCTTCTGTCCTTTTCCACTGCTTCTACTCTAAATCTCATTAACTTCTCTCCTAGAATATTTAAATATGCTCCTGATCCCATCATTTCTACATGCAGACCACAGCCCAGCTTAACATTGTTTTTCTAGCTGAAGTCAAGTTTCCTTACTTTGCCAGTCAAGGATATCCATAATCTGTCTCTAGCACTAATTTTCCAGATCTTTCTTCCCACCCCCCATCATGTATTATTCTCCCTGCTTTGTCTTTGACTGTATTATTACATTCAGTTGACCTTCTCTGCTACCTTTCCACATGTTCAAGCTTTGTCCTACTTTCAACGTGAACTACCAAGACCATTTCCTCCATAATTGTCCTGGTTCCTTCAAGTAAATGTGATCTTGCCATCCCATGAACTCGTGTCATGTGTTACTTATACATTTCTACAAATTGTGGCATTGTGGGGAGGAAAAAAATTTTCCTCTACCCAACTTAGATTCTCCAGCATGGGACCTGGTAAATTAGACTGGCCAGAGACAGATTAACAGGAGAAAAACAAACGTTTATTAATATTTGTATCATGAATGTACACATGGGAGCACCTAAGGAGTAACTCAGAGGGGTGATTAGAACTTTGGTTTATCTCAAGCTAAATGGAGGTAAAGGAGTTTGCAGCTTCTGAGCAAGGGAGGCAGTTAAGGGAATGTGACCAGGGAAAGCATGGTAAACAAGAATTGCTTATTAAGGTTTGTTATGCATATTTAAGAAGTGCTTTCTCCATTGATAATGATGCCTCTGTGCACTGGTGCCGAATTGAATCTTGGAGACAGAGTTTTGGGTGAAGTAGAAAAGAATAGCTTTATTGCTTTGCCAGACAAAGGGGGACACAGTGGGCTCATGCTCCTCAAAACTATGTGTCCCACCTGGGAGGATTTGATGAGGAGTTTTATAGCAATGATTCAAGGACAGGGTTGCTGATAAGATTAGGGTGTGTGCAGGGCCTGCACTCCTTTAATCTGGTAATCTCTTGATCAGTTTCTCTGGTTCCTTTAATCTGGCCTCAGGTGGTCTCTCTGAAATAAAGAACACTGACATCTTCCATTTTTGGGGGGTTTTAGTTCTGTAAATGGCTAAAATATATTGTTATGTTTATCCCTTAAGATGATAGAACCAAAACCCTGTCCCAAGGCTGCAGTATTGTTTCTTGGTGCTCCTCCCTTGTCTCTGCATCCCCTCCTGATTAGCAACTCTTCAAATTGGCTCTTTGGAACTCAGTGAGGGTCATGGAGGCTAGAGTCTATTCCCTACAAACAAGAAACAGGAGACACAGAAAGGCTTCTGTGCCCAGGAGACAACAGGGTCCTGCTCAGTTTCACTCTCCCTTTTTCTTTGATACTCCTCAATCTTGAGGAGAACAGATGTTGGACAAGAAAAGGAAAAATCATTTTGGATAAAGATGTTAATCATAAACTTGGCAGAGGAACTCGGTTTTAGGGAGACTTGGTTTTAATCCCCACTTAGATTTTATCTTTCCCCAAATCTTTCAGGGACAGGGCAATGATTGCTCTGGCTACTTCCTGCTGAAATGGGGTGTAGTCTGCCTAAATTTGGGAGAATGGATACTGAATTAGAAATATTTGAGGTCCAAGTCCTAGATCTGAGTTTTGTATGATTAAGATCTCAATTTCTTTGTCTGCCATTTTGGTGCAACAGACCCAGTTAGAGGTAGGAGGAGTGACAACTGGAACTTTAGTAGACAAAATACGTCTCATTCTCTTAGGAATTCAGGAAAATAAGTCTGAAACCCAGTCTGGAACTGGTTTGGGGAGACTTGTTGTGGCCAGTTATTTCCACACCATTCCCTGTAAGGGGGCAAACCCACCAAGGCAATCCTGAAGACCCGGAAATAGGAAGCTGACCACATATCCAGCAGTTAGAATTACTGAAAGAATCAGCATATGAATCTATAGTTTTGTGGGGAAAGGTAAAAGGTATGAGAAAAGATAAGAAAACAGAACTTTCATTTCACTTGCCAGAACAAATACTTAAGGTTTCCCCAAAGGTGAGATGTCCACTTCTTGGGAATCTGCTCACTGGTTATAGGCAGGCTTGGCTGGTCAGTCTCTGATAATCTTTTTACTCTAGTGTGATGTACCCATGGTTTTACTCCATACAATTTTAGAGAGGCATGAGTAGTAAGAAGAACCTCATAGGGTCCCTTCCATTTCTCTTCAAGCTGCTGCTCAGGTCCTTGTTCTTTCCACATTTCCAGCAGCACCCAGTATTCTGCTTTGAAGGGATGCAAGGGAGCTTCCAGGTGAGGGGGAGACCTCTGGGACACAAACTCATGAGTAGCAGTTAACAATTGGTCAATCTGTTGTACATACTGTTTAATTTTTACCTCCTGCATGAGAAACGTTTTTCTTTCTTTACTCTTAGGAGCTAAGAATTGTCTCCCATATATAATTTTGTAAGGGCTCAATCCTAGCCTGCTTCGAGGGGCCAACTGTATATGGAGGAGAGCAATTGGCAAGACCTTGTCCCATTTTAGATGAGTTTCCTCCATAGCTTGGTGAGAGTTTTCTTCAGGGTGTGATTCATCTTCTCGGCCTTTCCTGTAGATTGGGGTCTCCATGATGAATGAAGTTTCCACTTTATTTACTGTTTGTGTTATTTCTATGACAAAAGCAGATCCATTGTCACTCTGAATAGTAGGGGGAAGGCCGTACCTAAGAATAATGTCCTTAAGAAGGGCTTTTGCCACTTCTGATGCTTTTTCCATTCTGGCTGGGAACGCCTCTACTCAACCTTGATCCACGTATAATCCTCATAAATCTTTAGCCAAAGTCTCATTGAAGAGGGTGGGGGAATGTTTAAATCCTTGTGGCAGCACCATCCAGCAGTACTGACTTTTTGTTTTGGAATTGGAGTCTTGCCATTCAAAGGCAAATAGCAACTGCAATTTCTTTTCTACTGGAATACAGAAAAAGGCATCTTTCAAATCTAATACAGTGAAGTAATCATAATCTCCAGGTATGGTTCTTAAGTAAGGTATATGGGTTTGGAACTGTAGGATGAATGTCCTAAATTATTTCATTTATGGCTCACAGATCCTGAACGAATAAGTATTCATTGGTATGAGGTTTCTTGACCAGAAGAATCGGAGTATTATAAGGAGACCTGCAGGGTCTACTTAGTCCATACTTTAGAAATCCATTTAAAACTGGCTGGATTCCTTGTATTTTTCTTAAGAGGGTATTGTTTTTTTTCCTTGGATATGAGGCTCCCATTTTTACAGTGATAGAGACTGGGGAGGCAAATCTGGCCTGTCTGCGTGCCCCATCAGCCCAGACAGCCTTACTCACTTTTTCTGTGATCTTCTCCAGAATCAGAATGGTTGCCTTTTACTGATATTGGAGAGGGAGACATCTCTATGTAGAGAAATTTCCTTTAAAAATGTAAATTTCCTTTATAAAAGGAAAACTTGTACCTGTTTCTAGAGCTTTTCCTGCTTGTTCTCAATGTACTTTAGTTCAGAATAATCCATATGCCAGAGAGGTATTTGGGGGTGATGTATCCTGGTACCCTTCAGCATGCATCATTCATTTACCTTATATCTGAAAACATTTAATCTTGTCTAATAGTATTACTATATTTGGATTGTCCTAACACAGATTAAACTTGGGAACATTTCCCTTTCTGCCTCAGCAAGAAAGATGCTTTAAAAGGGGAAAAAATGAGGTCCAGTTCTTTTAAAAGAGCCTGGGTGGGTGGCTGAGGTGGGGTGCACTCTGCAATCACCGAGTCATCATTCCTACCCTCAGGAGAGAAAAGCACTTGGAAACACTAAAAGTTGCTTTACTTAAGGAAGATTGGTGTGACTGGGTGGCCCCACTGTCCTTGGAAAGAAAACAGAACAAAGCCTTTTATGTTTCTTAGTTTAAATTAAGAGCAGCCCCAGGATTGGGAGAGTTGGCAGATGCTCATCCCAATCGTGACCCACCCTCTGAAGCTATTGAAGAGCAACAGAATACACCACTCCAAAACATACCTCTTTGGCATAAGGATTATTTTTAGCCCATTATTTTTGAGGAAGAGCAGACACAGGGGAATCTCTGAAAACAGAATAGAAATTGTGCTTTGGTAAGGGACATTTACATTTATAAAGGCAATCTCCATTTGTAAGGGTGTCTGCCTCTCTGTCCCAGGAAGAGGAGGACTTTCAATCTCCAGAAATTCTTATCAATGCAGAAGGCAACAACTTAAATCTGCATAGCAGCCCTTACTCTTGTTACTAAGCTTTTCCTGGTAACCTCCCATAACTGGCCTCCCCTTCAAAATGTCTTTCTTTTGTCTTTTGCTAGATATGGTATTTAAGATGGCAGCTTTGGCCATTTCTGGTAGTTTTACTCAGTTTTTCTGGGTATCTCCTATGTATACAGGAGGTATACATGTTGACGTAATAAAATTCCTATTTTATGGCAGGATGAAAACATTTTAAATATAAATTATTTCTTTGCCTATTTGGGCCTCATGTGCATCTGCATTAACCAGACCTGCTTAGGAGATAACATTCCTTGCTTCTTAATCACATCAAGGGTTACAACTCCTTAGGAGATAACCTTCCTTCTTAATCTTTTAATGGGCCAGGATGACACATGACCCACTATGTGCTTCTTTGTACATGTATATCTGGATTGTGTAAAGTGTCAATACATCATTTGAAATATAACCCTTTGTCTCAAAAATGTATACAACTGCTTTGACCTCTAATGGGCAAAACAGTCCTCAGAGCTTTCTGAAATACTGTTTTCCAGGTTATAATCCTCAGGTTGGCTCATATAAAATTTTCCATTTCTTTCTTAACTATTAATTTTTCCATCAAGAATGTTACTAAACTTCTGTTTGTTTTTCTCCTGTTAATCTGTCTTTTATTATGGGGGCAGGGTCTCAGTCAGGAACCTAGAAGGGTGGAAGAAAAGTTATTTTTCTTCCCTTACACTGTCCTGTGGCCTGTGAAGTATAAGAATGGTTTTAAAAAGGCATCATCCCAGTGCACCTGTCAGTGCCCTTAACAGTGCACCCTGCTTAGCCCCTGGGCTCACAAGTCCCAGGTGACCCTGCCCAGGAGCTTCAGGAGAGAATGGATCTTAGCATACCTGGGGATCTTAGGGTCTGCACATTAGATTGCTGATCTAAGGCACTTACTCATTCATAAGGGCAGCACTGGGAGTCTGGTTCTGAGTGTTTTTTAACCCCACAGGACCTCCGGGAAGGGAGTTATTTTGGATTTGCTGCTACTCCTAATAGGTAAGGAGAACATTGTCAAACCCATTTTCCTATGATGGATTGGAACCCAACAGTAACACCCCTGAAATGTTGAGGCAAGGGCCACCCCAGTTACAATAATAAAACTGCTTGAGTAGATGGTCTCTGTCTTGTTAGAGAGGCCAATAGCACCTTGCGCACCAGATGTTAATACTTACTGAACAAAAGTTATATAGTTAGATTTTGGTAATTGATGTTTTACTGTCTTTGATATGCAATTCATCTTGAAATTTTTTTTCTAATATAGAGTATAAATGACAACCTTTATATAATAAGACATCAAGTTCTTTGGATGACTCTAAAACATTATTTATATACATTTAATTTAAAAAGTATGAACATATATATATATATATATATATATATATATATATATATATAAAGAAGCATGCTAGATATAGAATAAGAGTGATGAAAAGCCACAGCCCCTGTGCCTAAGAAACTGAAAAAATATAGAGAGCTTCACCAAATTCATATATGTAACTTCTATTCATTCAGAAAAAAAAAGAAGCATCTTCCTGTCTAGTCAACACCTGGCTAAATACTGGATAACACAGTCCTGCCCTTGACATAGCTATTGAACAAGAAAAAATTCACTATATAACTATAAATTCTGATGAGCACCATGAAGAAAACAAGGTAGAAATTAACCCACTCAGTTAGATTGGTGAGGGAAGATCTTCATGAAAAAGTGAGGTTTCAGCCAAGACCTGAAGGTCAAGATGTAATCATTTATGAAAAATTGGTCCAGACAGAGGGACCAGTGTGTTGAAGCCTCTAAGGTAACACATACCTTTTAGATAGATCAGGCAAGATATTATTAGAGCATGAACTATTACAGTGATAGTAGTAGCAGGACAGATGAAGAGAAGTCAATTGATTTGAAATATGTTTTGTGATGTATCTTGCATAATTCAGTGGTGGGATAATTAGAAGGAACTGGAAAGAGGATAATCAAAATGACCAATACTTTCCACTTGAGCAGCTGAGTGGTACCATTTACTGAATGAGTAGCTTAAGTAAGAACAAATTGAGATTGGGGTAAGGACCAAAGAGCTCCTTTGTGACATGACTTCATCACATTAAATGCTCAATCTTTTTCAATATTAAAGCAAAAAAACTAAATATTACATTCAAAGATTTTGAATGTTTTCTTTGCAGCAGGTATCTACTGCATGAATGCAATGGGCTGAAAATACAATGATGGATATAAATACAAAAAGTCCCTGCTCTCCTGGACCTTATAATCAGGTGAGAAAGACACTCAGCATGCAAACAGATGTGGGCATATGTGGTGGTGAATGGATTTTAGCAAGCCTAGAACGACTGGGGAAGTCCTTTCTGGGGAACTGATATTTAAAACCAGGTTGTGAAAGATAAATAGGCATTTGCTGGGTGAAGAGCTGAAAGCTCAGGAGACTGTCCAAGAAGAGGGAACAGCCCAGGTCTATTGGTATAGGTTCTCTGGTATATTTGTCAAAGTGGACAATATTTGTTAATTCAGAGGAAGAATGTACAGGAGTAAATGGGAAGTTCAGGTTTGATGGGTGATAGAGAAAGAGGTACTAAGACACTGAGTACAGAACAAAAGCAAGAAATCGCTAGGCATAGCTGGGTAAAGAAAGGAGTTGAAATACATTTGAGCCTGATGGGACATTAATTTTTACTGGAAACCTTTGTGTAAGAATTAGGTAGCCTTTTTTATTCCTGTCATCAGGCTAATATTTTATACTTAATCCCTCTCTACCTCTGAAAGCATAACAATGCATTTTAATTCTTTACAAAATTGCTGTCAATGGGGCATTTGAGTTATTCTCCTTAGGGTACACATTTTGTTTCTTTTCACCCAGAGTTGATATTTCCTTGGGGGGAAAAATGGAGCAGGTTTTATGAGAACTAAAGTATGTCACAAAACAACTACTACACTTTTCCCCAAAAAAACTTCTAAAGAAATTTTGAACTCAGAACATTTCTGATTTTCTTTTTCTGTCCATAACACTGGGCATGCATTAGAGTAAGAAAAAGATTGCAAAAGGCAAAGGCATTCTTTCACTTAAAAGCACAATTTGTGGCAAAGAAAGATTAAAATATTTATTGTTTTTCTAAAAGCTTTACCAAAGATGGGATGTCAACATGATTAATAATCATGTTTTTACCACTGTGACACTGGATTGGATTATCAAAAATAGTTGTACAATTTCAGAAATCACTGATTTTAATGCATTTTTATGACACATAAATGGCCCCATGATCTAATGGAACATACAATTATATGGAAGCTGAATTATATTAGCACAGCTAAATGCGGCTGATAGAAGTAATGCATAGAAATCTTGAGCCCAGTGCTTCCTTCTCTTTGAAACCATCCTATCTTCCTTGGAAGACCTGGTTACCTTCTGAACTCAGTTCTTCAATACAGCAGTTGTAATTGATTCTAATTACTGTTCACATGCCTGACTCCTTCACTAAACTGAGTGACTCAAAGGCAGGGAATGTTTATTATTTATCTTTCTAACCACAGGACTTTAGATATAGTAGATGCACAAAAATATATTTCTGCAGGAATAAATATGAGTGAAGCTATTATGACATACTATTGAGGTTATCAAAGATTGGGCCTTTGTCTTAATAACATGCATAAAACTTTAAAGGGGATGTTCATTTAGAAAGACCCCACCCCCCGGCCCGGCAACTAAGCCAACACCCAAAAACCCCTCTTGGCCACTTTGACACCTAGTTCTTATAAATGTTTCCCTTCCTTCCATGTATTCACTCTCATAATCTAGTGAGTGTAAGAAATACAGCCATGTTTAAACATCTGGGATTCATCAGGCTGGTTCTCTTAATCAAAGTTAGGAAATCAGCTCCAGATGTTGCCTAACTAAAGTTACATAAGCATTGTTCATATTTTTAAGTACAATCAGACTTAAGTTCCCATTTCTTGAAAGTAGCTTAATTTGTATAGGTAGGAGTTAGACTCTGCTCTATTTTTAAAAAATTAACTCTCAACTTAAATACAGAGATAAGGCTGATAGATCTCTCTAGAAGTGAATGAGTATCAATGAGAATTCAAGATATATTTTTTGAAATCATACATTTAACCATATTAGCTCAAAGATGCCATGAGAAGGAAAGAAAAAATAATACTGTCCAAGTGCCCACTATATGCTTGTGTAGGGGAGGGAAAATAATTTTCCCTCTGCCCTTCTAGGTTTTTGGCTGAGACACCCCTGTAATAAAAGACAGATTAATAGGAGAAAAATAGAAGTTTAATAACATGTATATCTGGGAGAGACCCATGGAAATCTGATTATGCATGGAAAATATACCTAGGAAATACCCAGAAACACTAACTCCCCAAAATGGCCTAACTCACCACCTTAAATACCATCTCCAGCTAAAGACAAAAGAAGATGTTGGGAGTAGGGCAAAGAAGCCAGTTATGTGGTTACCAGGCAAAGCACAGTAAACAAGGGTATGGTTATCATGTGAATTTAAGTTGTTACCTTCTCCATTGATCAGAATTTCTAGAGATTTAGTCATTCTTCTCTTCCTGGTACAGAGGAAGAGACTTCCCTTATAAAAGAAGGTTACCTTATAAATGTGAATGTCTCTTACAAAAGCATAACTTCTACTGGTTTTCAGAGCTTCTCCTGTGTCTGCTGTTTCTTAAAAATAACCAGCTCAAGAAAATCCATATGCCAAAGAGGTATATTTCAGGGTGGCATATTCTGTTCACCTCCAGCCCAGCTGTTGAAATTTCTCCAAGGAATTTCATAGTACAGAAGCTGAGTTGAAAGACTGCTCCATATCTATCTCATTGAACCAGTATTAGTCTTGAAATAGGTCAGTTCAGTTAAACAGTTGTGTCTCATTTCAGGAGGCAGTCTTGCAGGTGGGCTCCCAAAGTTAGACCTATATGGTACAAGCAATTAAGTATTTAATAAAGCTATCCTGAGGTTCCTGCACCTGCAGGTTTACCCAACTGGTAAGAAAACTTTGTCCTTTTAGCAGATGAAAGAAAATTAAGTTTTAGTTTTACATAAGTATAATATTGATATTAAAGCTTATTTTAAAAATCCTTATAACAGTTAAATTTTATCCAGCTTAACAACACAAGATTCTCTCTTCAGAACTTTTAATATCCATTTCGATTGTTATTTATTCTCAGCTTTTCCATTCTGAAGTAGCTGGTTGTTCTTGAAGAGAAAATTCTTTCATTTCCCTTAACAAAAATGCATCTCCATATCTCATACTTTGTTACCCAATAACATACCCTACTTTCCTTGCATACAAAGCTGGAATAGTTTCTCTTACTATTGCTAGTAGTTTTAATTACATTAGAATTCTTAGCCTGTAGAAACCTTAATTTCTAGTGAAAACTCAGAAGTAAGCAATTGTGAATGACCTGTTACAACGGTGTTCTTTAGATTGGTAAATTTATGAATACATTTCATAATTTCTAGAAGTATATGCCTTTTTTATAGTACAGTTTTTCAATGTGGCATGAGACATGTTTACTAATAGACCCAAACATTTTTGCTTTATCTACTTTTTTTATTACAGAGGTACTAACGTTAAATTTTCTTATTTAGAAATGATGTAGATTTCAATGAATTTATATCTTTTAATTTAGCAAAATTTTAAGGTTTCAAGTTACTAAAAAGATTTTGGAAGCTTTAAAAGATTTTAAAGGAGACATATCTTATAAAATCTCATCATTGTTGAAAAGTTTATTTATAAACTTCTAGTCTACCTTCAACTATTTCATTTGTTATTAATAATCATATTTTGATTCTTTATGAAAGTTTCATAAAATATTAGCAAAATTAGCCATCATCTTATTTTTCTCTTGCTGACAATTTTTGTAACAGATATAACATGAGCTTAGCTGAGTAGTAAACCCAGGTAGAATAAAAGTTGCACCTCTGCATTATATTTAATGCTAATAATACTGAAGACATTTCTATTTTAATTAAACCAACACACTTCAACTAGCTTTCATTTACCAAATATTATTCCAGATCACATGTACTTGAAAAACATTAGTTTCTGTATTTCTGTGAGTTTTGGAATACCCAATCCATACAGCATTTTCCTTCAAGCCAACCAAATAGAGTTTTTACAAATTTTGACAGTACCATCTAGAGATAGAAAAATAACACATCTACAACATACATATATAGACACACATGATCATATAGAGAGATACAAAGAGAAATAGTATAGCTTTTATTCTAAAATTTTAGCCATGAGTCAGGTACAATACAAAACTCACTAATTTATTTTAAAACAAAAATAAAAACAATTGGATCCAAATTGTGTTTCTGGCAGATGGAATAAGTTTACCTGCTCAGATGGCTGAAGCTTTTTTACTAATATTTGTGGAGAAGACACTTACTTAAGATTTCTTATCTGCCCAATTTCTAAATAGCTTTTTTTCCCCCCTCTAGATGAGAATGATTTACCTAAAGTTTACATTTCAAAGAAATGGCTGTCAGCTCCTAGAGAAGACAAGGTAGGCACAGAGAAAGTGTACAAGTTTTCTCCAAGACAAAATTTTTGGGATACTATTAGAGGTCTAGGGAAATTACTATTTAAAAATTTTTCCTTTTTCTCAAGTGCAGGACAATTCTGTTTCCAGTGCCCTAATCTTTTTACAATATCTGCAAGCATTTGGTGATCAATAGGGGAGATTTGGGGATTGGTAAGGATAGGTGGACTTTGAATTGCTTCTAGAGGTACATTTCTGGTTTTGTAAAGATTTTAAAGACAAAGACAATTGTTTTTAATTCCTCAAGGAATTGGATTTGGTCTGAATTATATCAAGGTCTGCCCATCCAAATACATTATCTTCAATTTCCTTCTTTTATATCAACAAGATTTCCAACCAAAATGGAAATCAAAAGAATCCTATGTTTTGGAACTTCAGGGTTTAATGTGGTATGCTTTTGTAAAGTCTGTATAAATGCTTACCTTTTTTTCTGCGTGTTCAATTCAACCTCAACCAGTTAGTTCACCTTAGGATGAAAAGCTCTGCTATTGCTTCTGTCAGCTTCTTAACATCAACCTCCAGCTGAGCCATTTCCTGATCATGTGTAAGAGGGCCTGGGAGAAATTCTGTTCATCTGTTACCTCTGTAAGAGGTGTTTTCCCCAGGGGGCCATCTGGCTTTTCTGTTAACTACAGTAATATAATGAAAGAACACCCCTTAGCAGCCAATCAAGGTCCCCTGTAAGTAGAAATGTGAATGTCCACTGATCTTTTCAACTCTTCTATAAATTTGGTAGATCTTTTGAAACTGGAAGTAAGAAAAAGGGGAGTTTATATAATTTTGTCTTGTTAAGTAAATCCCTAAGGCTAGATGCCATACTCTTTTGTGTCTTCTTTTCAATGTTATCTTCCCATAGGTATCAATAAGACAGTTGTTTACAACTTTTTTCAAATATAGAAGTTTTTCCAGTTCATCTGGCCATTGACAAGTAGAATCCTCAATATATTTATCTCAGTAGTGACTCAAACCAATAAGCCCTTTATTGACTTAACTATGGACAAAAAAAGGCATTGCAAAAGATAGTGCAGAAGATGCAGCCCCCATAATCCAAAATGTTCACTCCCAGAGTTGGCCTAAGAAAGCAAAAAGACCTTCACTGTCTCAGGTACTAAGAAAGGCGGGAGGGAAAACGGCGTCTTTGGTCTCCCAGAACATGAAATGCCTCTACTTATAGACCTGCTAATTTGTGACACTGGGCATGTACAATTGGAATGCGACTTTTCAGCACTAATGAGACAATAAAGGCTGAGATGACAAAGGCCCTTTATAGACCAGGACCCCTTAAGACATATTCCCTGTGAGCCAGCTCTAGTGGACAAAGAGAATGCAGCTTGTCAGTTCATGTCATGGACCCTCAGACTGTTTTAGCTGGCAGAGAGAATATCTTCATTGGCCACAAAGCCAAGCTCTCAAAACGTAAAATAAGACAAAAGGAAAATTTCATCTTGTCCATGGTTCTCCTCCTTATAATAAAGGACACAAAAGACAGAGAGAAAACAATGACCATTTCTGGGAGGAAAGAGAAAACAAGAGCAATAACAAAAATCTTTACCAGTTGCTATACACAAGAAACTAGTTCACACAAATATTTTTTCCTGCTAATCTAAATTTAGAAAGGAAGGGACAAGAAATTTTTACCTTCTCCTTTAAACTGGGCATAGAGAGAGAGATTTGGGAGAGCTGACTTTGGTAAGAATTTTTACTTTTTGCCAGCTTCTACCAGTCTTCCAGGATCCCATCTGCAGGCTATGGAGTGAGTATGGTGTCTCAGCAGGTCCCGTCATGGGTCACCAAACTGGTGGGGAGGAAAAATAATTTTCCCTCTACACTTCTAGGTTCTTGGTTGAGACCCCACTGTACTAAAAGACAGATTAACAGGAGAAAAACAGAAGTTTAATAACATGGAAAACTGAGTAACTCCCCAAAATGGTCCAAACCACACCTTACATACCAGCTCAAGACAAAGGAAGATGTTGGGAAAGGAAGGATTAAGCCAGTTATGGAAGGTTATCAGGCAAAGCAAAATAAACAGGGGTATAGGTGCCTTTTCCATTGAATAAGAGTGGAGATTTAGTGATCCTTCTCTGCCTGGTACAGAAAGGGAGACACACTTATAAATGGACATTTCCCTTATAAATGTGCATGTTGCTTATAAAATGGACTTCTACTCAATTTTCAGAGCTTCTCCTGTGTCTTAAAAATAACCAGGTCAAGATAATTTTTATGTCAAAGAGAAATATTTTGGGGTGGCATATTCTGCTCTCCTCACTGGAAATTGTCATAGGTAATTCCACATGTACTATTTTGTTGGCCTTAATTCTTATAATAACTGTGTGAAATAGAAATTATCTCCATTATACAAATGAGGAAATACAGGTACATAGAAATTAATTACATCATTGAAAATCATATGCATAGTGTCTTACCTGAGATTGCAGTCATTACTCTGACCCCAAATTTAGTACTCTTTCCATGTGTAGTCTTTCTCTGTAATCTTAGACAATATGGGCCAGAAGGATAAAATTGAGAAATATTTTAAAAGTATATCTACAACCTTCTTGGAAACTATTTTCCCAAGGAAGACCATAAGTGTGAAACCTATGTCTGCTTTTCATATATAATTTAGTATTTTGTTCATATTTTAGTAAAATAATCAGTTTAATGATCTGATAACATTATTGGATTTTTATGAAGCTCAAAAAAGTCTGGAATACAGGGAAAATAAAGTGAATCAATTTAATCCCACTGCTAGAAGCTCTATAATAAGCACTCTCTAATCCAGAAATGCTGTAGGACTCTAGAAGAAGCCTATTTGCTATCAAATAAAAGCCATGCTCTGACTTTTGATGTTAGCAGAAGGATAGGATAGATGTTCCAAATGGTCCTCCTATGGCAATGCAAGTTGATCCTGCATAACTACAACATACTTGTTTTTTTAAATTAAAGTTGAGCACAAAAACAAACAAACATAGAAAATCTCCAAAGGTTAAGATAAGGAAGAGAAAAGATATGTGGGGGAAGAATAAAAAGAACAGGGAGCTAAACCCTGAATAGTGCCAGGAAACAAATACAAAAGTCAAGCTTCCACAGTTCTAACAGCAGTACTGGGCTCAGGAGACACCTAAGCTGTTCTCTGCAAGGTAGGGATGCTGAATATTAAGGCAGTATGCTCCATAGGAACTGAAGTGGTTGTAGGTATACATACCTTTGGCTCAGTGAAGCAAATGCAAATCTTCTATGGCAGAAAGCCACCCTACATTAGACCTTCAGAATTCTCAAAAGTTGTGTAATTAAAACAAAACTTACAGTTTTTTTAAAAAATCACTTAACAATAAATAGAATAGGCTGCATGAGTGAGTCATGAGAAACAAGAAAAAATAACTGTCAAAACCTGGAGATATTAAAATTAGCTGATAGAAAATATAAAATGATGTTATAAAAGTCTAAAAAATTTAAGAAACACAGTAAAAATCAGTAAGAAACAAGACGTTATTAAAAATGACCAAGCAGATTGTAATTAAGGATCAAGTAGAAGCTTTCTAAATAAAAAATGTTTATTGAAATTAAAAGCTCAATCGCTATATTAAATAACATATTAGACAAAGCTAAAGAGACAATGAACTAGAAGCAAGAACTAAAGAATTTGCAGTTGAGAGATGAGGGCATGAAAATATAAAAGAAAGGTTAAGAATCACTGAAGACAGAATAAACACAAGAAGGTCAAACTCCATTTAATTGTAGTCCTTGAGAAAATAATACAGAGAGGCAATAATGGAATAATTGAGAATCGGGCTGAGAATTGCTGAGTCTTATGAACATGAGAGCCTTATGAGAATTATGATAGACAGAACCATAATAATCACAGGAAAATCTATATGTAAAACATAAAACTTCAGAACACCCACAATAAAGGAAGTATCTGAAAGTCACCCAGAGGAAAAAAACAGAACTATAATAAAGAAAATTTAGTCTAACACAGTATACTTCTGAACAGCTTCAATGGAAGTCAAAAGTCCTTACAGCAATATCTTCAAAATATTGGGAGACATAATTTTGAACGAATTGCGTTACAAAAAGAAAAACTGAGTTTACCACCAACAAACATTTACTAATATACATTCTAAAAGATGTACTTAAATAAGGAAAGAAAGATTCTAGATATAAGTTATGAAATGGAAGAAGAAATGTTGATCAAAGAAATTGTTAAACATGTAACTTAATCTTAAAAATGTAAAAATAATAAACTGATAACTTATTTGTTAAATGATGAACAACTTCTTTGTTAAAAAAAAGACAATAAAAATACTATTGATAGATCTACACAGTCCAATACAGTATCTATTAGCCACAACTTACTATTTAAACTTAATAAAATTAAGTTAAAAATTCAGTTGCTCAGGCCTCCCTGGTGGCGCAGTGGTTGAGAGTCCGCCTGCCAATGCAGGGGATACGGGTTCGTGCCCCGGTCTGGGAGGATCCCATATGCCGCGGAGCGGCTGGGCCCGTGAGCCATGGCCGCTGGGCCTGCGCATCCGGAGCCTGTGCTCCGCAACGGGGGAGGCCACAACAGTGAGAGGCCCGCATACCGCAAAAAAAAAAAAAAAAAAAAAAAAAAAAAAAAAAAAATTCAGTTGCTCACTCATACTAGCTGCATTTCTGTTGCTTAGTAGCCATATGTACTGGAGGTCCTATATAGTTTGTAAGACAAGAGTTACAACAAATATGGAAAAAAACTAAAATGTCACTATTAACAAATGATATGATTGTCTACATGGAAACCCAAAGAATATACCAACAAAATATTAGAATACTTATCAAAGTGCCTGAATATAATATTTAAAAATTAATGTGTTAATGTACACCAGCTACAAATTTAAAGCATAACTTAAAATATATTAATAATATAAAAAATACAATGATAGATATTTTAAAAGATGATTTGCAAAAAGCTAAGGAACAAAGACTTAATTTTATTGAAAGCTATTTTTAAAACACAGAAATATAAAAAGAAATATACCATGTTCATAGATGGGAGTAGGGGATAACTCAATATAATAAAAACATTCTTAAATTTCACTACATATTTAATCAAAATTTAACAGGAATTTTGAGGAAATGAGTTAATTCTAAGACTTACTTGAAAAAGCAAAGTCCCAATAACAGGTAAAGCATAACTGAAGAAGAATAAGGTGGGAAAAATTGTGCTGCCAGATACCAAGCTTTATTATAAAGCTATGCCAATGAATAAAATGTGATATTTATTCAGGGAGAGACCAATTGGCCATTGGTATAGAATATTCAATAGATTAGAAAGCCCCCAAACAGCTTAATAGTACTTGATAATGGCAAAGGTGATATCACTGGAGAAAGGAGCTATGTTAAAAAAATAAAAAATTTTTGTTTATATAATACATATATATAAATTACAGGTTGACTAAAAAGTTTCCCTTTGGAATTAAATTACTTAAACTTTCAGAAGAAAATTTAGAAGATAATTTTTATGATCACAGAATAAGGTAAATGTCAACCTTAAATGAAAAAATACTGCTAAACTCAATTATATTAATAGAATATTAATAGAAAAACTTGTTTAGCAAAAGCCACCATAAAGAAAATAGAGTCCAAACCACAAATTATTTGCAGCATATAGATTCAACAAAGGATCAGTATCCGTTAAGTATAGTTATGCTTATGAAGCAACATGAAAAAGAACTACTCTTCTCCCATAAGCAAAACAAAACACACACACACACCAACAACCTCATAAATGACTAAACAGGTATTTCAAATGAGAGAAAATACTAATGATTCAGCCTCATTAGTAATCAGAGAAGTGCAAATTAATGTCACAATGAAATACATTTTATTTCTATTTAAAAAATTGAATTCTGATATCAATTGCTGGCAAGGAAGCAGAGTGATAAAAAAATATATACAGCTTTAGGGGACATACAATTGAAACATCTAATTTGAAAAACAATCATTTTGTAAATCTAAACATGAACGTAACTATAACAGGAATTTTACTCCCAGAAACAAAAACCTAGAGAAACTTGCACATGAGTCCCAGAAGATAAGTATAAGAATTGTATAAATGACAATAATAATTAAAACAATAAAAAAAATCAGGTAACGGAAGCAATGACCAAAAAGAAACTGGATACATTGATTATGGCATACTCACATATAATAGAATGTTATATAGCTGTGAAAATGAGTGAACTATACCTATTGGAACACAATAGATGAATCGTAGAAACAATGTTGAGTGCAAAAAAGCAAGTTGAAGAAAATTACATATTATGAAATTATATAAAGCATATACACGCATAATTATGTAATTACCTAAGTCATATGCTATAAATTTGACAATGAGCTTCTAATTTTACTTAGGGATTGCTACATATGTGAAAATTTTATTTAAGAGGGAAAGGGATGTGGGTTGGAGACAAGATGGGGAAGTAGAAGGACTTGAGTTCAACTCCTCTCACGAGAACACCAAAATCACAACCATCTGCTGAACAACCATTGACAAAAAAGACTGGAACCTACCAAAAAAGATATTCTACATCCAAAGACAAAAAAGAATCCACAACAAGATGATAGGAGGGGTGCATCTGTGATAAAATAAAATCCCATACATGCCAGGTGGATGACCCACAAACTAAAGAATAATTATATTGCAGAGGTTCCCCACAGGAGTGAGAGTTCTGAGCCCCACATCAGACTCCCCAGCCTGGGGGGTCTGACATCAGGAGGAGGAGCCCGCAGAGCATTTGGCTTTGAAGGCCAGTGGGGCTTGATCGCAGGAACTCCAAGGACTGGGGAAAGTAGAAACACCACTCTTGGAGGGTGCACACAAGGCTTCATGTGCAGCGGGTCCCAGGGAAAAAGCAGTGACTTCATAGGAGCCTGGACCAGACCTAACTGCTGGTCTTGGAGGGTCACCTGGGAAGGTGAGGGGTGGCTGTGGTTCTCTCTTTGAACATAAAAGTTGGTAGCAAACATATCTGGAAATACTCATCTGAAGGCTGACATCTTGCTTGGGACATTAGCACCAAGACCTGGACCCACCCAACAGCTTATAGGCTCCATAGGCTGGGATGCCTCAGGCCAAACAATCAACAGGGCAGGAACACAGCCCACCCATCAGCAGACAGGCTTCCTAAAATCATCCTTAGCCCACAACCTGCCTCTAAACACACCTGCTGACACAGCCCTGCCCACCAGAGGGATAAAACCCAGCTCCACCCACCAGTGGGCAGGCACCAGTCCCTCCCACCAGGAGGCCTGCACAAGTCTCTAGACCAGCTTCACCCACCAAGGGGTAGACATCAGAAGCATGAGGAACCACACCATTGCACCCTACGAAATGGAAACTGTAATCACAGAAAGTTAGACAAAATGAGATGGCAAAAAAATATAGTCCAGATGAAGGAACAAGATAAAACCTCAAAGAACAACTAAGTGAAGTGTAGAGAGGCAATCTACGCAAAACAAAATTCAGAGTAATGACAGTAAAGATGATCCAAGATCTCAGAAAGACAAGGCACAGATTGAGAAGATACAAGAAATGTTTAACAAAGACCTAGAAAAAGTAAAGAACAAACCAAGAGAGATGCACAATACAATAACTAAAATGAAAAATACACTAGAAGCAATCAAGACCAGCATAAATGAGGCAGAAGAATGGATAAATGAGCTAGAAGACAGAATGGTAAAAATCACTGCCACAGAATAGAATACAGAAATAAGAATGAAAAGAATGGGGGACAGTTTAAGAGACCTCTGGGACAACATTAAATGCACCAACATTTGCATTATAAGGGTCCCAGAAGCAGAGAGCAAGAAAGGACCTGAGAAAAGATTTGAAGAGAGAATAGCTGAGAACTTCCCTAACATGGGAAAGGAAACAGTCACCCAAGTCCAGGAAGTGGAGAAAGTCCCAGGCAGAATAACCCCAAGGAGGAACATGCTGAGACGCATAATAATCAAACTGACAAAAATTAAAGACAAAGAAACAAATATTAAAAGCAACAAGGGAAAAGCAACAAATAACATACAAGGGAACTCCCATAAGGTGATCAGCTGATTCCTAGGCAGAAACTCTACAGGCCAGAAGGGAATGGCATGATATATTTAAAGTGATGAAAGGGAAGAACCTACAACCAAGAATACTCTATGCAGGAAGGCTCTCATTCATATCTGACAGAAAAATCAAAAGCTTTACAGGCAAGTGAAAGCTAAGAGAATTCAGCACCACAAGATGAGCTTTGCAACAAATGGTAAAGGAACTTCTCTAGGCAGAGAAGAAAAGGCGACAGCTAGAAACAATAAAATTACAAATGGAAAAACTCATTAGTAAAGGCAAACATACAGTAAAGGTAGGAAATCATCCACATACAAATATGATATCAAAACCAGCAACTGTGAGGACAGAACAAATGCAGGATATTGGATATGCATTTGAAATTAAAAGACCAGCAACTTAAAATAATCTTGTCTATATACAGGCTGCTAATATCAAAACCTCATGGTAACTGCAAACCGAAAATCTACAATAGATACACAAAAAAGGAAAAAATCAAAATACACCAAAGATAGTCATAAAATCACAAGAGAACAAAAGAAGATGGGAATAAAAAAGACCTACAAAAACAAATCCAAAACAATTAACAAAATGGCAATAAGAACATACATATTGATAATTACCTTAAATGTAAATGGATAAAATGCTCCAACCAAAAGACACAGACTGGCTGAATGGATACAAAAACAAGACCTGTATATATGCTGCCTACAAGAGACCCACTTCAGATCTAGGGACACATAGAGACTGAAAGTGAGGGGATAGAAAAAGATATTCCATACAAATGGAAATCAAAAGAAAGTTGGAATAGCAATACTCATATCAGACAAAATAAACTTTAAAGACTGTTATAAGAGACAAAGAAGGATACTACATAATGATCAAGGGAATCAATCCAAGAAGAAGATATAACAAATGTAAATATATATGCACCTCAATATATAAGGCAACTACTAACAGCCATAAAAGGAGACATCGACAGGAACATAATAATAGTGGGGAACTTTAACATCCCACTTTCTCCATACAGAAAATCAAGAAGGAAACACGGGCCTTAAATGACAAAATAGATCAGATGGATTTAATTCCATCCAAAAGCAGCAGAATACACAGCTTTTGTAAGTGCATATGGAACATTCTCCAGGATTGATCACATGCTGGGCCACAAAGTGAGCCTTGGTAAATTTAAGAAAATCAAATCATATCAAGCTTCTTTTCTGACCACAACACCACAGGATTAGAAATCAATTGCAGGAAAAAATACTGTAAAAAAAACAAACATGTGGAGGCTAAACAATATGCTACTAAACAACCAATGGATCACTGAAGAAATCAAAGAGGAAATCAAAAAATACCTAGAGAGAAACGAAAAAAAAAAAAAAAATGAAAGCACAATGATCCAAAACCTATGGGACGCAGCAAAAGTAGTTTCAAGATGGAAGTTTATAGCAATACAGTATTACCTCAGGAAACAAGAAAAATCTCGAACAACCTAGCCTTACCTGTAAAGCAACTAGAGAAAGAAGAACAAACAAAACCCAAAGTTAGTAGAAAGAAAGTAATCATAAGGTTCAGAGCAGAAATAAATGAAATAGAGATGAAGAAAACAATAGAAAAGATCAATGAAACTAAAAGCTGGTTCTCTGAAAATATAAATAAAATTGGGAAAGCTTTAGCCAGACTCATCAAGAACAAAAGAGGGCTCAAGTCAATAAATTAGAAATGAAAACAGGCTAAGTTACAAATTACACCATAGAAATATGTGTTTCTATGCCTATAAAATGGACAACCTAGAAGAAATGGACAAATTCTTAGGAAGGTACAATCTCCCAAGACTGAACCAGGAAGAAACAAAAAAAATAAACAGACCAATCAGAAGCACTGAAACTGTGATTTAAAAACTCCCAACAAATAAAAGTTCAGGACCAGATGGCTTCACAGGCAAATTCTATCAAACATTAGAGAAGAGTTAACACCTAGAACATTTCTGAAACTATTCCAAAAAATTGCAGAGGAAGGAACACTCCCAAACTCATTCTATGAGGTCACCATCACCCTGATACCAAAATCAGATATAGATACCACAAAAAAAGAAAATTACAGGCCAGTTATCACTGATGAACACACAAAAATCCTCAAAAAAATACTAGCAAACCAAATTAACAATGCATTAAAAGGATCATACACCATGATCAATTATCCCAGGGATAATTATCACCATTATCCCAGGAATGTAAGAAGTTTTCAATATCCAAAAATCAATCAGTGTGACATACCACATCAACAACTTGAAAAATAAAAACCATATGTTCATCTCAATAGATGCAGAAAAAGCTTTTGACAAAATTCAACAATTTATGCTAAAAACTCTCCAGAAAGTGGGCATAGAGGGAACATACTACAACATAATAAAGGCCATATACCACAAACCTACACCTAACATTATACTCAACAGTGAAAAGCTAAAAGCATTTCCTCCAAGATCAGGAGCAAGATAAGGATGTCCACTCTCTCCACTTTTATTCAACATAGTTTTGGAAGTCCTAGCCACAGCATTCAGAGAAGAAATAAATAAAGGGAATCCAAATTGGAAAAGAAGAAGTAAAACTGTTACTGTTTACAGATGATATACTATACATAGAAAATCCTAAAGATGCTACTAGAAAACTACTAGAGCTCATCAATGAATTCAGTAAAGTTGTAGGATACAAAATTAAAACACAGAAATCTGCATGTCTATACACTAACAATTAAAGATCAGAAAGAGAAATTAAAGAAACAATCCAATTCACCATCACATCAAAAAGAATAAAATACCTAGGAATATACCTACCTAAGGGGGCAAAAGACATGTACTCTGAAACTATAAGATGCTGTTGAAAGCAACTGAAGATGACACAAACAGATGGAAAGATATACCATGTTCCTGGATTTGAAGAATCAATACTGTCAAAATGACTATACTACCCAAGGCAATCTACAGATTCAATGCAATCCCTATCAAATTACCAATGGCATTTTTCACAGAACTAGAACAAAAAAATCTTAAAATTTGAATAGAGACACAAAAGACCCCGAATAGCGAAAGCAATCTTGAGAAAGAAAAAGGGAGGAGCTGGAGGAATCAGGTTCCCTGACTTCAGACTATACTACAAAGCCACCGTCATCAAAACAGTATGGTATTGGCACAAAAACAGAAATATAGATCAATGGAAAAGGATGAAAAGCCCAGCACCCAACATAGGAGCACCTCAATACATAAGGCAAATACTAACAGCCATAAAAGGGGAAATCGACAGTAACACAATCATAGTAGGGGACTTTAACACCCCACTTTCACCAATGGACAGATCATCCAAAATGAAAATAAATAAGGAAACACAAGCTTTAAATGATACATTAAACAAGATGGACTTAACTGATATTTATAGGACATTCCATCCAAAAACAACAGAATACACATTTTTCTCAAGTGCTCATGGAACATTCTCCAGGATAGATCATATCTTGGGTCACAAATCAAGCCTTGGTAAATTTAAGAAAATTGAAATTGTATCAAGTATCTTTTCCGACCACAATGCTATGAGACTAGACATCAATTACAGGAAAAGATCTGTAAAAAATACAAACACATGGAGGCTAAACAATACACTACTCAATAACGAAGTGATCACTGAAGAAATCAAAGAGGAAATTAAAAAATACCTAGAAACAAATGACAATGGAGACACGACGACTCAAAACCTATGGGATGCAGCAAAAGCAGTTCTAAGGGGGAAGTTTATAGCAATACAATCCCACCTTAAGAAACAGGAAACATTTGGAGTAAACAACCTGACCCTGCACCTAAAGCAATTAGAGAAAGAAGAACAAAAACCCCCAAAGTTAGCAGAAGGAAAGAAATCATAAAGATCAGATCAGAAATAAATGAAAAAGAAATGAAGGAAACGATAGCAAAGATCAACCAAACTAAAAGCTGGTTCTTTGAGAAGATAAACAAAATTCACAAACCATTAGCCAGACTCATCAAGAAAAGAAGGGAGAAGACTCAAATCAATAGAATTAGAAATGAAAAAGGAGAAGTAACAACTGACACTGCAGAAATACAAAAGATCATGAGAGATTACTATAAGCAACTCTATGCCAATAAAATGGACAACCTGGAAGAAATGGACAAATTTTTAGAAATGCACAACCTGCCAAGACTGAACCAGGAAGAAATAGAAAATATGAATAGACCAATCACAAGCACTGAAATTGAAACTGTGATTAAAAATCTTCCATCAAACAAAAGCCCAGGACCAGATGGCTTCACAGACGAATTCTATCAAACATTTAGAGAAGAGCTAACATCCATCCTTCTCAAACTCTTCCAAACAATATCAGAGGAGGGAACACTCCCAAACTCATTCTACGAGGCCACCATCACCTTGATACCAAAACCAGACAAGGATGTCACAAAGAAAGAAAACTACAGGCCAATATCACTGATGAACATAGATGCAAAAATCCTCAACAAAATACTAGCAAACAGAATCCAACAGCACATCAAAAGGATCATACACCATGATCAAGTGGGGTTTATTCCAGGAATGCAAGGATTCTTCAATATATGCAAATCAATCAACGTGATACACCATATTAACAAGTTGAAGGAGAAAAACCATATGATCATCTCAATAGATGCAGAGAAAGCTTTCGACAAAATTCAACACCCATTTATGATAAAAACCCTGCAGAAAGTAGGCATAGAGGGATCTTTCCTCAACATAATAAAGGCCATATATGACAAACCCACAGCCAGCATTGTCCTCAATGGTGAAAAACTGAAACCATTTCCACTAAGATCAGGAACAAGACAAGGCTGCCCACTCTCACCACTCTTATTCAACATAGTTTTGGAAGTTTTAGCCACAGCAATCAGAGAAAAAAAGGAAATAAAAGGAATCCAAATTGGAAAAGAAGAAGTAAAGCTGTCACTGTTTGCAGATGACATGATACTATACATAGAGAATCCTAAAGATGCTACTGAAAAACTACTAGAGCTAATCAATGAATTTGGTAAAGTAACAGGATACAAAATTAATGTACAGAAATCTCTGGCATTCCTGTACACCAATGATGAAAAATCTGAAAATGAAATCAAGAAAACACTCCCATTTACCACTGCAAGAAAAAGAATAAAATATCTAGGAATAAACCTACCTAAGGAGACAAAAGACCTGTATGCAGAAAATTATAAGACACTGATGAAAGAAATTAAAGATGATACAAATAGATGGAGAGATATACCATGCTCCTGGATTGGAAGAATCAATATTGTGAAAATGACTCTACTACCCAAAGCAATCTACAGATTCAATGCAATCCCTATCAAACTACCACTGGCATTTTTCACAGAACTAGAACAAAAAATTTCAAAATTTGTTTGGAAAAACAAAAGACCCCGAATAGCCAAAGCCATCTTGAGAATGAAAAACGGAGCTGGAGGAATCAGGCTCCCTGACTTCAGACAATACTACAAAGCTACAGTAATTAAGACAGTGTGGTACTGGCATAAAAACAGAAAGATAGATCAGTGGATCAGGATAGAAAGCCCAGAGATAAACCCAACGCACATATGGCCAACTTATCTTTGATAAAGGAGGCAGGAATGTACAGTGGAGAAAGGACAGTCTCTTCAATAAGTGGTGCTGGGAAAACTGGACAGGGACATGTAAAAGTTTGAGATTAGATCATTCCCTAACACCATACACAAAAATAAGCTCAAAATGGATTAAAGACTTGAATGTAAGGCCAGAAACTATCAAACTCTTAGAGGAAAACATAGGTAGAACACTCTATGACATAAATCACAGCAAGATCCTTTTGGACCCACCTCCTAGAGAAATGGAAATAAAAACAAAGATAAACAAATGGGACCTAATGAAACTTCAAAGCTTTTGCACAGCAAAGGAAACCATAAACAAGACCAAACGAAAACCCTCAGAATGGGAGAAAATATTTGCAAATGAAGCAACTGACAAAGGATTAATCTCCAAAATTTATAAACAGCTCATGCAGCTCAATAGCAAAAAACCAAACAACCCAATCCAAAAATGGGCAGAAGACTTAAATAGGCATTTCTCCAAAGAAGATATACAGACTGCCAACAAACACATGAAAGAATGCTCAACATCATTAATCATTAGAGAAATGCAAATCAAAACTATAATGAGGTATCACCTCATACCAGTCAGAATGGTTATCATCAAAATTCTCCAAACAGTAAATGTTGGAGAGGGTGTGGAGAAAAGGGAACCCTCCTACACTGTTGATGGGAATGTAAATTGCTCTAGCCACTATGGAGAACAGTATGCAGGTTGCTTAAAAAACTAAAAATAGAGCTACCATATGATCCCACAATCCCACTCCTGGGCATATATCCAGAGAAAACCATAATTAGAAAAGATACATGCACCCCAATGTTCATTGCAGCACTATTTACCATAGCCAAGACATGGAAGCAACCTAAATGTCCATCAACAGATGAATGGATAAAGAAGATATGGTACACAAATACAATGTAATATTACTCAGCCATAAAAAAGAATGAAATAATGCCATTTACAGCAACATGGTTGGAACTAGAGATTATCCTACTAAATGAAGTAAGTCAGAGAAAGACAAATATCATATGATATCACTTATATGTGGAACCTAAAAAAAAAGAAGATACAAATGAACGTATTTACAAAATAGAAACAGACTCTCAGACTTCAAAAACAAACTTATGGTTACCAAAGGTGAAAGGTGGTGAGTGGTGGGGGGGGGAGGGATGAATTAGGAGGTTGGGGTAAATTAGGATAAATTGGGAGGTTGGGTAACATATACACACTGCTATACATAAAATACATAATCAACAAGGACCTACTATATAGCACAAGGAACTCTACTCAATATTCTGTAATAATCTAAATGGGGAAAGAATCTGAAAAAGCATATATATGTATGTGTGTGTGTATGTGTGTGTGTGTGTGTGTGTGTGTGTGTATAACTGAATCACTTTGCTGTAGACCTGAAACTAATACAACATTGTAAATCAACTATACTCCAGTATAAAATTAAAAAACAATTTTTTAATAAAAATAAAACCCAGAACTTGAAATAATAATTACCACTATATAGGTCTTAGGTCACAATTCTAATAAAATGATCATATTTACAAAATAAAAAATGCATAGGGAATAATATATTAGTTATCTGGAATGGTAGTAGAAGAATGGAATTTTGGAGGAATACACACATAACTACTCACTGATGTCAATAACATTGTAGCTTTTAATCTAAACAGTGAGTTCACCATGTTGGTATTATTACGCTTCATAAAGTCACATCAATTATTTATATGTATTGAATATTACATGACATTTTAATCAGAGCTTGTTACTGTTCGATGTACTGCATAACTGGCTTGCGAAAAATGGTAAGAAGTGTACATTAATTGAATTACATTATGCATGAGTGAACGTAAAATGCGTGAATTTGGAGCCAGATAGATCTGGATTGGAATTTCTGTTTTGATGATTGCTAGATTGAGCTGTATAACCTTGAGTGAGATACTTAAGATCTCTGAATATCGGCCTCTTTCAACAATATTTATCGCGGGACTGATATGTGCTAAGTACTGTTCAGGACACTAGAGGTATAGTGGTAAACAAAACAGGCAGCACGTCCAGGTGCTACAGAAGTATATGTAGAAGAGGTTACACAGAAGCCTGGAATGGCTCACCACCAATAAGGTGAAATTCTTGGTGTAAGACCCATGTCAGTGCCCTCTGAGATGAATTTCTGTGGAAATTATTTCATAGACCTTTTCTAAATTGGCTGTTCTTCCAACACTCCTGGGAATATATGAAATGTAGACCATGATATTTTAAATACTAATATGAACATAAGTAGTTTGTATAAGAAGCTGGCAATCTGCCTTTTTGTCAGTCCATCAGATTCCTCATGGTGTGAGGCTAGGTCAACTAGGGTACAAGAGACTGATTCTGTAGAGAAGGCTTTATTATAACTTTATCATATGCTAATAATCCCTGACTCCCTTGCTGTGTGCTCTTCCCATTTATACTCTCACTCCCTAGTGTCACCAGAAAGAGAATTCATTTCTCCCATCTTGCTTTTGCAGACATCAGGATCAGAGTTCACCCCCTTCCTATCTGCCTATCTCACTTTCTCTGTGGGTCTCATTCTTCCTATTATTGTCATGCTCCCACTGAGCTCTTGGATATTCAAGCAGTCCTGGGGCTACCATCATTGATGCTGGTTTATCAGTAACCATCTATCCTGAAGTAACACTTGCTCCAAAGGGTCACATGGCCAGTTTGAGAGCAGAAAAGCTTTCTATCCTCATGTAAGAAGAACCTAAGAGAAAAATAAAGTGAAAATCTGATCACAGTATGGTTACTATAAAAATAGAATTTGCATATATGATATTTATAAGAATGTAATAAAACCCCTCATATTTAGCAGAAAGGTAGCTTATGGGTCACACAAAGAACCGTCCTGAAACCAACAGTAAATTCTCACATTCATTTGAAATACAGATATAAAAGGACTGGGAGTTTGGCATTAGCAGATGTAAACTATTATATATAGGATGGATAAACAACAAGGTCCTACTTTATAGCACAGGGAACTATATTTAATATCCTGTCATAAACCATAATGGAAAAGAATACAAAAAAAGGAATGTCTATATGTGTATAACTGAGTCACTGCTATGCAGCAGAGATTGGCACATTGTAAATCAACTATACTTTAATAAAAAATTTTAAAAAGAAACAAAGACAATGATCATTAAATTCTCAGCATCTGAAAGCAGGGGAAAAAAGAGTAATAAAAATAAGTCAAAGACATTTGTACAAGTCATAACTGGGAAATTTCCTACAACTGTGAGCAAAGCAACAAAATGAGACTTGAATATGTATTCAGATAGTTACTGATGGCAAAGTATGGGCAAAAAAGCAAGAGATGAGATCGTAATCATTTAATTTCCTAAGAAAAGGACATAAGAGAATACATAGTAGAGCTCTTTCAACCCAAAACTCTGGTGGTGACATTGACCTTCCTGAAAGGGTATTCCTCACTCTCAAACACCCCAAAGGGAAATGAACCACAGAGAATGAATCTGTAATCAGGCCACAGGGGAGATTTTAAATATTAAAAGTTGCTTTTCAATTGTTTGTTTGTTTTTGCCTCTGGCAATATCTGTATCTAAAACAAGGAGTCTTGCCCCATTCACTATCAAAACAAAATACATAAGCAAAAAAACCCCCCACCACTCTGAGTCTATCTCATTCCATTTTTCCTAAGTAGTTTATGATTTCCAATGCATGGGATTAGGAGATCTTAGAACTATTGGGCTACTAGCTCTACCTTCTTTGAGATACCTCTACAAAGCAGATCACTGAACATTCATCTACCTTAATTGGTGCCTTAGATTTCTTTCTCCTATTGGAATAAATGGGGTTCTGACACAAGCAAGAGTCAAAATTCTGGAAAGCATAGGCTCCAGACACCATACACAGCTCTATCAAGAAACTGAGATGATTTTGAAACTGAGATGGATTTTAGCCTGTATGAAATTTATTTTATGAACTACTTATTCTAGCACTAAATAATATCTTCATGCAAATTATCCTTTGCTCTAACCTCTGCATTCTTTATTCTCTGCATAATGAAAACAAATCCCTGAAAATATTCATTTAATTGGTATAGTACTTCATTCCTTTTGCTGTTTTCACATGTCCCAATGGTGCCTTGTATAGACACACTAAAACTTTATCTGCAAAGTATAATTTTCCATTGGGATGAATGAGAGACTATTTACATCTGGGTAGTATGTGGTTGCAATAGCACTGGAAAACAAAAGTCAGATCACAAATCCCTTTCTCAAAGGCAAATACAGATCAGTTTCTACTTTTGATCCAGGCAGAAAGCCAAACCTAGAATAAGAGAAGCCATATGTATGTCTGAGAGAAAGTTGCCTACATAAGTAGGGATTTCCCCCAAATAATGAAGTTAACTTTTTGATGGCTTTTGGAGGAGGATGAAAATGTAATGGTCAGACTACAAAACTTTAAAAATGTTTTCCAAATACTTGGAGGTAATTTTTAAAAAGAAGAAACAGCATGATAAAAGGGCCACAGCCTTCATCAAGACTGATTAATACAAAAAGGGCAGCTATGGTATTTAAAGGTTCACCAGTTTCCCTACACTCAAATGCAGATGAAACTTGTTCCCAGATATTTATATCCATGTCCAAAAGAAGAAATATCTCTGACTAAATAGGAGAGAGTCTGTAAAACTGCCCACCCTCATGCCCTTTCTGATTTTCATTTATGCTTAAAGATCATAAAAACAAGTGAGTAATTCTAGAATTACTATCAGAAACCCTCTTTTAGATGCATCAGGTCAGTTCAAGAAGATTGATCCTAACATCCCCAGTCTGGGAAGAGTCTAAAGGTCTTCTAAACAAGTGGTTCTCAACTGAGAGCAATTTGGTCCCTAAGGAACATCTGGCATGTCTGGAGACATTTTTGATGGTCACAGTTGGAGTGGGGGGGAAGTGCTACTGGCATCTAGTAAGTAGAGGCCAGGAATGCTGCAAAACATCATACATTGCACAGGACAGTCCTTGATAAGAAAGAATTAGGGCCCAAAATATTAAGTGCAGAGAATAAGAAACACTGTTTGTAGATCAGTGTCCCCTGGATCAGCCCAATCTGTGAGGAAGAACGATCTTACTGATTTCTGACCTTGGAGGTCCTCATTGTAAGCAGACGTTTAGAGCCATGTTCCCTCTGGTTTGGGATGTATTCAGCTGGTGGGGTTTCTGTCCCTATTTCTAAGCTGTGTGGTCTTCCTTGTGAGCAATTATTTGCAGACCATTGCCCTACTCCTTCCTTGTAGCACACCTGTCAGATCCTGACCTGTTGTGGCCTAAAAAGAAAGGCACAAAAGGGAGGCTAGAACTATGTTAGCTGATTTATTTGGCTTTTCTCAGCCCACGTAGAATATTCTAAATTAAGAGAAATAACATTTGGAATTTACTTCCACCTCGAGGCCAAGCAGTATGTTTGACCATGACTATAAACAAAAATAAATTTGAAGAATAGTTTGGATATTTAAATTCCACTTCTAGTATATAATTATATGTATGAATTCCCAAACTGATTTATTTAATCAAGGAAATGATTACATAGCATATAACAAAACCCAAAAATATGTTTATATTTTCCTCTATTTGAAAACATTTAAATATGTATTTTTTAAAAATAGTGCAAAGTGGCCAATGTTTTTTTCTTGAGAAGAAAAAAAAATATTCTGGGAGAATGTACTGCATTAATTTTGGTGTTAAAGTAATGGTAAAAACAGCATCTGTGTATGTTTTTTGTCTGTCTGTAACAATCTTCCTTAACAAAATAGTAGATTGCAAACTTTTTGTTGGTTCGCCAATTATTCATTTGAAGTTTGGTCCATGAAACTCCAAATTCTGGAATCACTGTTCTAGTCCAGCCAGCAACAAACACTTCACAACCAAATTATCAGAGTCTTTGCTTAAACAATTCTAATGGTGAGGAATGTCATATTTGGCCAGTCCTACTGGAAAGTTCTTTATGTTGAGGTGAAACATAATGTTTGTAATCATCTCCTTGCAATTTCTTGGCTATTGTTCTACCCTTCAGGCCACAGAAAACTATCCAAATCTTACTTCTATAAGACAGCAATAGGCAATGATGGTTATCATGCCCATCTCGAACTCTGTCTTCTCTGAGCCACGCACATGACACAACTCAAGAGTTCCTCTCATCATTCTGGTCATTGTCCTCTAAACAACTTCCAGTTTCTATAAAATTGACCAGCATAAGCTTTGACTGAATCAAAGTTGAATAGTACTACCATTTTTCTGTTTCTGACATTTCACTCATACCATTCAGCTTTAGGACAAATTAGGTTTGTTGGCAGGTTTTAGTAGTGTTGATACATGAAATTATAGTCAAATCAAATCAGAGATTTAAATAAATTCTTCTTTTAACCCACATGCCCCCTGCTGTGTATATATCCAATTATTGGGGTTTCTATTTGATTTAAGGTTAGGATTTTTAAAAATTTCTCTCTCCTATTTTTATCTTGTCATTGTCAGCACATTATTCCACCCTGCTGAGATTTTAAAAAATATTTTTATTATAAAATATTTCAAACATAAGAAAAATTAGACTAGTGTAATGAAAACCCATGTGCCCAAACTCAGATATAATAAATATTAACATTATTCCATAATTTCTTTTGGTTATTATATTTTTTAGAAATATTATATTATATAATATATATATAATATATTATATTTTTTAGAAAACCAAACATTAAATATAGTTACAGCCCAACTGATGGCTCTGAAAATCCCATCCCCTTCCCTCTCTCCTCGGTAAAACCACTATCCTGAAGGTGCTATGTATCCTTCTCAACACAGATTTATATACCTAATCCTATATATAGAGATAGCTATAGACCATATGTATAGATAAACTTTAAATATATGTTATCATAGAATATAAATCACTCTCTAACTTGGTTTTTTAAATTCAACTCTTGCTTCTGGTACTTATCCTTGTTGAAATATGAAGTACCAGCTCTTTCATTTTCAATTGTCCATTTATCCAGTCTCTTATTTTTTCTATTTCAAACAATGCTAGTATGAGCATCCCTAAACACATCATCTTCTGTCCCTGTATAATAGTTGCTCTAGGACAGACATCCTGAAGTAAAATTTCTGAGTTACAGTTATGTATCAACACTGTTAGTAGATATTTTCAAATTGCTTTTTAAATCAATAGTACTAATTTATGTTTCCACTAATAGTGACTGAGAGTTTGTGTTATTCCACATCCTTGGCAATACTTGGTATTACGGATTCAATTGTGTCCTCCTCCAAAATTCATTTAAAAAATCATGTTGAAAATTTATGTTGCAGTCTTAACCACCAGTGCCTCCTTATTTGGAAATAGGCTCATTGCAGATGAATCTAATTAAGATAAGATCATATTGGAGTAGGCTAGGCTCCTAATCCAATGACTGATGTCCTTATAAAAAGAGGAAATTTGGATACAGAGACATACATACAGGGAGAAAGCCATGTAAAGATAAAGGCAGACAGAGATTGGGGTGATGTAACAGATACCAAGGAACACCAAAGATTGCTAGAGAACCACCAGAAGCTAGGAGAAATCATAGAACCGATTCTCCCTCATAGCTCCCGGAAAGAGCCAAACCTACCAACTTGATCTGAGACTTCTAGGCTGCAGAACTATGAACAATAAAGTTCTATTGTCCAAACCATGCAGTTGTGATACTTTGTTACACCAGCTCTAGCAAACCAATACACTCACTATTGCATGACTTTTTAAATGTATTCCAATCTGATAGATATAAAAGAGAATTTTATTTTAATTTTCTTTCACTAATGATACTGAGCATATATATATTGCTAATTTGGATTCCCTCTTCAGAAAATTATCTTTTTAATCTCCTTTGTCTACGTTTTAACTGACTTTCAATTTTGATGATATTTTTACACAAATATTTTAAATTATTCAACAATACTTTTATGAAATAGGTTCTTGGTGTCATAGTTAAAAATGTTTCCTATTCTGAGGTTTTAATATCTTCTATAATTTCTTCTAACAATTTAAAGTTTTGATTTTTACAATTTGTTCTTTAATCTACTTGAACTTGGATTCTGTGTATGAAATGAGGTAGCAATTTATTGTTTTTTACATTTAGATCATCAATTTCCCGAGAACCATTTATAATTCTCAGTTCTTTTCCATTCATTTGTATTAACACTTCTGTCATAGTACATATTCTTACATACGTATATATGCCTTGTTTCTGGGCTCTCTATTCTATTTGTCTGTTCATCTAATTCTATTCTAATACTGTGCTATCTTAACTATTATAGCCATGTAGAAAGTTTTCACTGATGTTAAAGAAAAATTTTACTATCATTTTCTTCTCAATTTCTAATTTCATTGCATTGTCATTAGAAAACATAACTAGCATCATATTGAATATACAGTAGAATATTAAAATGGGTCTCTTTCTATCTGTTTTAAAAAAGTCCCTGAGGCTAAGAACAAAATGAAGTACCTATTCTGAAGTGAAGGAGTAAATACCTTTGAAACAGTTGTGAAGTAGCTGGTAACACTCAGCCCAAAACCACATCAAGGACAATTATCTTCAGGTTAAAAAGGTAAGGAGAGAAAACTTTCATGGTAAAAATTTTAGAATAGCATTTTTTTCCTCTCCCCCATAGGTTAAAAAAAAAAAAGAGAGATGTCCCTTTATGTCTAATGAGGAATTTTAAGAAGCACTGGAGAGCTTGATGCCAGTCTTCTGGAGCTCGAAGAGCAATGCTGCAGAAGGAAGGGGACACTTACCACTAGAGGCAGAAGCTAAGTGTGGAGGGAAGAGGTAATAAGCAGCCAGCCAACGAGTCACTGCCTATACCAGAGAGTCATAGCCAAGTGAGGAACCCCTTGGAACTATTCTCAAGAGAAACATTCAACTTTGAACATCCACTGACCATCAATATGGATGTGGAAAATAGGCATAGGAGGCTTTGAAAAGTTCGCACCTATTCCTGGGTATCTAGAAGGCTGCACATATGTTGAGGGTTGTGCGCATGCTCAGGGCTGTCTACATGCTCCAGAAAGACCTGAGAAAGCCCTCTGCAGTTACCTCTGGCTGACCTTGACTTCAAGGAAATAAAGGGTAAGGCAGAGTTGTAAAGTGCCTGGCTGACTGTGGAAAGCTTGTATGAACATGCACACACAGACCCTTGGCAAAGACTGGGAGACTTACTGGTTCCAGGCATTTAAGGAAATCATTGTCCAATCATAATCTGAGCTTCAACTGAGTAGAGACTTCAGTGATTCCACACAACAAAGATCACAGAATTTACAGAAATAGTTCAGGAACATCACTAAGCAAACAAACATCAACAATGACAAAAAATAGTAACAACAAAGTCTGAGGGAGCAGAAGATTAGATTTTCAAAGTTGCCACATTATTCAAAATGTACAGTTTTCAACAAAAAATAATTATGGGACATGGAACAAACAAGGAAGTGTTGGTCCATACACAGAAAAACCATCAGTCAATAGAAACTGTTCCTGAAGAAACACAGTTGTTGTACTTAATACACAAGATTTAATCAACTATTTTAAATATGTCCAAAGAACTAAAGGAATTCATGCCTCAAGAACTAAAGGAAAGTATGAGAACTTCTCACCAGGTAGAGATTATCAATAGAGACAGATTAAAGAGAAATTCTGGAGTTGAAAAGTACAATATTTGAAATGAAAATTTCACCATAGGGACTCAAAAGGAGATTTGAGCTGGAAGAAGAAAGAATCAATGAACTTGAAGATAGCTCAAGAATAGAACTGAGGAACAGAGAGAAGAAAATGAATACAGCCTCAGAGACCTGTGGGATGCATTCAAGTGTTCCAACATACAAATAACAAAAGGAAAGAGAGAGAAAGGCAAAAGAATATTTGAAGAAATAATGGCTGAACACCCCCTGATTTATGAGAAACATTAATTTACACATCCAAGAAGCTCAACAAACTTCAGGTAGGAGAAACTCAAATACATTCACACCTAGACACATCATGATCAAACTGTTGAAAACCAAAGATAAGGAAGGATTCTTGACATTGAGTAATTTTTGAGAAAACTGACATTTTTGCTTTAAATTTTTTCCAAAAGTACTGAACATTGAAAATTCAAATATTCTACAAAAGGCATTATATACAAATGTCAAATTATTATGAATGTATTAATAATAGGAAACATTCTGTGTCTCACCCAGTCTGACTTTGGACACCCTACAAATACTGATTGAATCTACCTCACTTGACCTTGATAATAAATAGAATAATCTGGAATAGAATCATGTTGATTGCAAAATCTTTTTATCCTCTGTGACAAGTGATTCCTACCCAGACCAGTCTTAGTCACAGTGCCACTCAGTCATAGATGCCTTCAGAGTATGCATATCCTAGAGTACAAACAAGTCCCAGTCTTACAAACAACCCTCCGCCCTTACTGACAGTGATACAATGAACTTTAAAGGGCCCATAGCAAAAAGGACACAGAGGAAGGAGCCAGATACACTGAGAAAAAAATTACAACATAATTTTACAGTTGGTTCTACCCACTGGAAACAACCACAGAAAAAGTGATAAATTATAAAGAAGAGAAAATCAGCCCATCCATAAGCCCCACCCCCACCAAAAAACCCTCCTGTCATATATTTAGTTAAAAATTAAGCAAAAATTATTCTCAGTGTATTACTTCCTTTATAGATCCCTTTATAGGTCTTCAATGTCATGTTTCCTTTGTTTTTCTGAACAAATACCATGGATCCCCCTCTATTCAAATATATACTTGACTTTCTTGCAAATATATTATATTAGAACTCTCTTTTCAAATAGCATCTTTGTCTTTTGCTAACTTTTCATAAGGACAACCTTCCCCATCCTTGATAAGCATCAGGACACTTTATCTTCCCTATCTGAGTGTCAAGAGACTCTCTACCCTTGCTCCAAAAGGCAGAGCTTGCAGGGAGTTTGGGGTATAGTCAGATATAGTAGCAAGCCTGCAATTCTGAATTGTTAAGAAGGATTTGGGGGTTATTATCTCTCATTATTCTATTGGCTAGCATATATCAGCTGGGTGTTTTTTCTGTTCCACTTGGCATTGTCTGGGATCACTTATTTGGGGCTAGAGTTTCCAAGTTGACCTTATTCGCATGTTTGGTATCTTATGAAAGCTGGGCCTCTCTATCTGGAAGGTCACACTTTTTTAGCTGGTGCCTTAGGCTGTAAGAGAATGAGTGCAGAAGTTTCCAAGACTCTTAAGGGCTAGGCCTAAATTGGTATAACATTTCTTCTGTTATATGCTATTAATCAAAGCAAGTTATAGTTCAGTTCATTCCAGGAATGTAAGGTTGGCTCAATATATGAACATTAATCAATATAATACACCATATTAACAGAATAAAGGATTAAAAACACATTATCATCTCAATAGATGTAGAAAAAGCATTTGACAAAACCCAACACCCTTTATTATAAAAACACTCAATAAACTAGGAATAGAAGGGAACTTCCTCAACCAGGTAAAGGACATCTATGAAAAATCCACTGCTAACTTCATACTTAGAGATACCAAAAGTCTTTCTCCTAAAATTTTCTCCTAAAATTAGGAACAAGACAAGGATGTCTGCTCTTGCTACACCTATTCAACATTGTGCTGGAGGCTATAGCAAGAGCAATTAGACAAGAAGAAAAAACAAAAGGCATCTAGATTGGCAGAAATTCTTGAAATTTAACAACAAAAGGACAAATAACCCAAAGAAAATATGGACAAAGAAATATTTCTCCAAAGATATACAAAAAACTAACTATTAGGGAAAAGCAAGTCAAAACCACAATGAGATACCACTTCCTACCTACTAGGATGACTGTTATAAAAAAGACCAACAAATAAGTGAAGGTGAAGATGTGCAAACTCTCATGTATTGCTGATGAGAATGAAAAAAACTGCAGCTGCTTTCAAAAACAGTTTGACAATTCTTCAAGAAGTTCAACATAGTTAACTTATAATTCTGCAATTCTACTCCTAGGTATATAGCTAAGAAAGATGAAAGCATATACCTTACAAAAACTTGTATCCAGATGTTTATAGTAGCCAAATATTTCATTAAAGCCAAAATGTAGAAACAACCCAAATGTTCAACTGATGAATAGATAAACAAAATATGGTATATCCATACAATGGAATATTATTCAGCTCTAAAAAGAAGGAAGTGCTGATACATGCTACAACATGGAAGAACCTGGAAGATACTATGCTACATGAAAGAAGCCAGACATGAAAAACAACATATTGTATGATTTCATTTATATGAAATGTTTAGAATGGGCAAACCCATAGAGGTGGAGAAAGCAGCTTGGTGGTTGCCAGGGGCTGGGGGTACAGGGCAATGAGTAACTGCTTAATGGGTATAGAGTTTCCTTTGGGGGTGATTAAAATGTTTTAGAACTAGATTGAAGTAGTAGTTTCACAGATATATAGATATACTAAAAACCACCCAACTGTACACTTTAAAAGTGATATTTATGAAATGTGAATAATATCTCATAAAAAAATGACAATGTAAGTTGCCACATAAAAAGGCAGGAGTAATGTGATTGCCTCAATAAAGACAAAAATTTTTTGAAAAACTTCCAAATTAGAAAAAAAAATCACAAACTAGGATGGAAGGAGACCACCTTAATTTGTTAAAGTTTATATTCACACCCATACACAGAAGACCCAACTATGATAAACAGAACATTTACAGGAAAACTTAAAAGTTACTCCATTTTAAAGAACAAGGATGTCCACCGACAACAGTGTCATTTAACATAGTACCAGAACTCCTGGCCAATACTATAAAGTATTATAATAATAGCAGCAACAACAATGATGATGAGGAGGAACTAAGGTGTAACGCAAGATATAAAAATGTTGTTTGCAGATAATCTCATCATCTACCTAGACAAACCAACTAAATTAAAAAACAGGAAGAGTAAGAGAGTTCAGCGAGGTTGACAGAGACAAACTCAATATACAAAAACCAATGGCATTCTCTATAACAGCAAAAACAAACTATAAAATTCAGTACATATATATCTTTCCAATAGCAACAAAAACTTAAGGTACCTAGGAATTTTCTTTATCAAGAATATACAAAACTTCACTAAAGTATGTAGATCATTACCTGAATAAATGGAGTATATTCTGTTCTGTGGATAAGTCCACTCAGCATTATAAAAATATCAGTTCTCCACAATTTCATCTATAAACTCAACTGAATCCCCAAAAAATCCATTTGGAATATTTAAAGAAAAAGCCAAAAATACTCTAAAATTTACATGAACAAATACAAGTTTGCAAATAACTAAGTTGACATACATTAAAAAAAGCAAAGATGAACACTTGCTTTTCTAGTTATTATAATAACCAGTAAATAGACAAATGGACAGATGGATCAAAAGAGAAAGCTTGAAGACAGACCCATGAACATATAGGAACTTAACACATGATAAAGATGGCATCATACATTAATGTACTAAACGGAAGGAACAGATAATTTATTAGATGGTTTGGGGAAAGTTGGTTCACTATACAGAGAAAAATTCAAATTAGTTCATTTGTTAATATAATTTGCAAAGATGGAATCATGGTTTATAAAATACCTATATGTAAAAGTTAAATTATAAAACTAATTATCGATGATGTGAGAAACTATCTTTGTGACTGTGGAGTGGAAATGAACTTTTTAAACATTATCTTAAAGCATGGAATATCAGACAAAAATTTTGAATTGATTAACCTGATTATATCAAAATAATGGCTATTGATTAGGGAACATGATGGCAAAATTAACAATGTCTGAAATCAATCAGAGGCTCTTTCAGATGAGAAGTCAGTGAACTTTTTCCATAAAGGGACAGCTAGTAAATATTTTAGGCTTTGTGAGTCATATAATCTCTGTTGGAACTAAACTCTAAACTCCGTCATTGTAGCATAAAGCCAGCAACATACAATACGTAAATGAATGAGCATGGCTACGTTCAATACAACTTTATTTATGGACACTAAAATTTGATTTTGTATAATTTTCATGTGTCACAAAGTATTATTATTCTCTTCATTTTTTACCCTATCATTTAAATATGTAAACTTCATTCTTAGCCTGTTGGCTGTATGAAAATAGACAGCAAGTGAGTTTTAGGCCAGAGACCAAGATTTGCTGACCCCTGGTCTAGACTGTAAATGAAGCTTTGCAAACGAACAAGACAAAAGAAGAATAGCAATTCCAAAAAGGCAAAAGGTAAAAGCAAGCAAAATATAAAAAGTGAAATTTAAAAGGCCTCAACCTTTAAATATATGCTCAGACTAACTAGTAATCAGAAAAATAAATTAAAATGAGATATCATTTTATACCCTTCAGACTGTCAAAAATTAGAAAGCTGGATAAGGCCAAATGTTGGCTGGGATTAGAGACATAGGGATCTTCATGCCTTGCTGGTGGAAGTGCAGACTGTGTAATGCTTCTGAGAAATGTGTTAAATTAAGTATATTGATATCCTTCCACCTGGGCATCCTTCTCTTGCCTCTATAAGAAGTTAAGTCTGTAAGGTCTGTAAGGGGAAATATATAAGGAAATTTATGCAGATTTGTTGCAGGGAGTTGAACATGATCTGGGTGCCCATTGTTGATAGAATAAATGGATAAACATGGTAGATACATACATACTACTAATGAGAACCAAGCCAGTTTTGAACAACAAAATTGATAGTCATATAAGCACAGTATTTTGTGAAAAAGTGAGAAACAGGTGAAGATGTAATTTATGTTACCATTTATGAAAATTAAAAAAATAACAATGTACATAAAACAGTTCATGTTTCACAGGCATATATACAAACCAAAGGACAAACTAGTTAGAATTGAGCTTGGGATGTGGGAGGGGAACAGGTGGAATAGAAAATGAGGATTAAAAGGAATAAATATATAAATCAAAAAAAGAGAGTAGGGCCTTACAGGACCATCAGTGATCCTGCACTGCGTATTGAGGTGTGTGATTCACTCAGTCCTTTGCCTCTGAGGTTCAGATAGACATACACAAACAAATAAAAAGCACAAATTACTGAAAACATTATAGTGGGGGATATAACAGATAACTTTCAATCTTTAACAGATGAAGTGCACAAACAAGAAGAGGAAGAAATAAAAGGTTTTTGCATAAATAAATAAAGTTAAATAAAAAGATATAACTAACTTCCTATCTTTTTTTTTTTTTTTTTTTTTTGCGGTACACAGGCCTCTCACTGTTGTGGCCTCTCCTGCCGCGGAGCACAGGCTCCGGATGCACAGGCTCAGCGGCCACGGCTCACGGGCCCAGCCGCTCCGCAGCATGTGGGATCTTCCTGGACCGGGGCACGAACCCGTGTCCCCTGCATTGGCAGGCGGACTCTCAACCACTGCGCCACCAGGGAAGCCCCCTAACTTCCTATCTTACAAAGGAAAGAAAGACTTTCATATTTTGTCAAGGGACACTTGCTAAAAATCAATCATCTCTTCAACCTTAAATAAAACCTTAAAATCTATAAGTCTCCATAATGTAAAAAAGTTAAACATTAAAACACAATAAAATAAAGCAAATCCCAACCATGGGAACTAAAACTTAATTTTCTAACCATAAGAACAAAGAGAAAATCAAAAACAACAGCAGTGACAATTTATAGAGTAATAAAAATGATACTACATATCAAGAGGTATAGAATGACAAAGGTATAGTAAAAGTAACTTTATATCCCAAATTAACTACTAAAAAGAAATGAAACAAAAAAAAGACTTACACCTAATTACCTATAAAAAGAATAAAATTTGTCATTAAGAATTGAAGTAGAGTTTTCTAGACAAGCAAAAGCTAAAGGAGTTCATCACCACTAGACCAGCCTTACAAGAAATGTTAAAGGGACTTTTTTAAAGTGAAATGAAAGGTGCTTGGTAAAGAGTAACGGGAAAATATATGAAAATATAAATCTCACTGGTAAAGGTAAACATATAATAAAATTCAGAATAATCTAATGTTGTAAAGTAGTACGTTAATCATTTATAAGTCTAGTATGAAGGTTAAAAGACAAAAGTAGTATATAGAACTATAACTACAATGATTAGTCAATGATATACTATATAAAGATGTAAATTAAGACATTAAAAACATAAAATGTGTGTGGAGGTAAATATGTAGAGCTTTGGGATGCATTCCAACTTAAGCTGTTATTAACTTAAAAGACTCTTATAAGTTGTTTTACATGAGCCCCACGTTAACCACAAGGCAAAAACCTATAGTAGATGCACAAAGAAAGGAAGCTAAGCATAGCACTACAGAACATCACTATCAAAAGGAATACAGCAAGAGAAGAAAGGACAGAGAAACTACAGAACAGCTAGAAAGCAATTAACAAAATGGCAATAAGTATATACCTATCAATAATTACTAAATGTGAATGAACTAAATTTTCAAATCAAAAGACATAGAGTAGCTAAATGGATAAAAATCAAGACCCATCTTTATGTTGCCTACAGAAGACATATTTCAGATATAGGGACACACACAGACTGAAAATAAAGGTATGGAAAAAGATATTCCATGCAAATGGAAACCAACATAAATCTGGGGCAGCATACTTGTATTAGATAAAATAGACTTTAAGACAAAGACTTTAAAAAGATACAAGGAAGGTCATTACATGATGATAAAGGGCTCAATTCAAGAAGAGGATATAACATTTATAAATATCTATGCACCCAACAAAAGAGCATCTAAGTATATAAAGCAAATATTAACAGACCTAAAGGGAAAAATAGATAGTACAACAATAGTAAGGGACTTTAATACCCCACTTTCACCAATGGATAGATGATCCTGTTAGAAAATCAATGAGGAAACATTGACCTTAAACAACATGTTAGATCTAGTGGACTTAACAGATATTTTCAGAACATTCCATTCAAAAGCAACAGAATACACATTCTTCTCAAGGGCACATGGAAATTTCTCCAAGAGAGATCATAAGTTAGGCCACAACACAAGTCTTAATAAATTTAAGAAGACTGAAATCCTATCAAGCATCTTTTCTGACCATATTGGTATGAAACTAGAAGTCAATTACAAGAATAAAAGTGGTACCAAATGTAAAATAGATAGCTAGTGGGAAGCAGCTGTATAGCACAGGGAGATCAGCTCAGTGCTTTGTGTCCACCTAGAGGGGTGGGATAGGGAGGGTGGGAGGGAGATGCAAGAGGGAGGAGATATAGGGATATAGGTATATGTATAGCTGATTCACTTTGTTATACAGCAGAAACTAACACACCATTGTAAAGCAATTATACTCCAATAAAGATGTTAAAAAAATTAAAAAAAAGAATAAAAGTGGAGTATTTACAAATATGTGGAAATTAAACAACAATGCTGCTGAGTAGAAGGTCAAAGAAGAAATCAAAAGAGAAATTTTTAAAATCTTGGGACAAATGAAAATATAAAAGCAACATACCAAAACTTATGGGATGCAGCAAAGCCATTCTAAGATGAAAGTTCCTAGTGATAAATGCCTAGACCAAGAAATAAGAAAAATCTCAAATAAACAACTTAACTTTATACTTCAAGGAACTAGAAAAAGAACAATTGAAGCCCAAAGGTAGGACAGGCATAGCTCATTTTATTGAGCTTCACTTTATTGAACTTCGTGGATATTGCATTTTTTACAAATTAAAGGTTTGTTGCAATGTTGCACTAAACAAATCTATCTGTGCCATTTTTCCAAAAGCATTTGTTCACTTTGTGTCTCTGTGTCAGATTTTGGTAATTCTCACAATATTTTAAATCCCCACCAGCAAAAGATTATAACCTGCTGAAGGCTCAGATGATGTTTAGCATTTTTTAGCAATAAAGTATTTTTTAATTAAGGTATATACTTTGATTTTTAAGACATAATTCTATTGCACACTTAATAGACTAAGATAGAGTGTAAACATAACTTCCATATGCCCTGGGAAACCCCAAAATCCATGTGACTCACTTTATTGTGATATTCTCTTTATTGCAGTGATCTGGAACCAAAGTCACAAAATATCCTGAGGTATGCCTGTAGAAGAAAGGAAATAACAATGTTCAGGGCCTCCCTGGTGGCGCAGTGGTTGAGAGTCCGCCTGCCGATGCAGGGGATACGGGTTCGTGCCCCGGTCTGGGAGGATCCCATATGCCGCGGAGCGGCTGGGCCCGTGAGCCACGGCCGCTGGGCCTGCGCATCCGGAGCCTGTGCTCCGCAACGGGAGAGGCCACAACAGTGAGAGGCCCGCATACCGCAAAAAGAATAGAAAAAAAAATAAATAAATAAAAAAAAAACAATGTTCAGAAAGGAAATATATGAAATAATAGAGACTAGAAAAAAAAAAAGAAGCAATGCTATTAAGAGCTGATTTTTTGAAAAGTTAAACAAAATTGACAAAACTTCAGCTAAACTCCCCAAGGAAAAAAGAAAGGACTCAAATAAGTAAAACCAGAAATGAAAGAGGAGATGTTGCAACTGATACCAAGAAACAACGGATCATAAGAGACTACTATGAACAATTATATACCAACAAATTGGACAAACTAGAAGAAATGGATAAATTCCTAGAAACACACAATCCACTATGACTGAAGCATGTAGAAATAGAAAATCTGAACACATTTATTACTACTAAGGAGACTGAATCAGTAATAAAAAGCACCCAACAAACAAAAGTCCAGGAGCAGATGGCTTTACTGGTGAATTCTACCAAACATTTGAAGAAGAATTATTACCAGCCTTTCTCAACAGAAGAGGAGGGAACCCTTTGAAACTCATTTTACAAAGCCAATGTTACCCTGATACCAAAACCAGAGAAGGATGCCACAAGAAAATTACAGACCAATATCCCTGATGAACATAGATGCAAAACTCCTCAACAAAGTATTAACAAACTGAATTGAACAACATGTTAAAAGAACCTTACACCATGATCAAGTGGGATTTATTCAAAGGATACAAGGATGGTTCAACATCTGCAAATCAGTTAATGTGATATACCACTTTAACAAATGAAGGATAAAAATCATATGATTGTCTAATAGATGCAGAAAAAGTATTTGACAAAATTCAACATCCATTTATAATAATAGCTCTCAACAAATTGGGTATAGAGGTAACACACCTCAACATAATAAAGCCATATACGACAAGCCCACAGCTAACATACTCCATGGTGAAAAGCTGAAAGCTTTTCCTCTAAGATCAGGAATGAGACGGGGATGCCCCCTCTTGCCACTTATTCAACATAGTATTGGGGACTTCCCTGGTGGCACAGTGGTTAAGAATCCATCTGCCAATGCAGGGGACACAGGTTCAAGCTCTGACCTAGGAAGATCCCACATGCCACGGAGCAACTAAGCCCGTGCACCACAACTACTGAGCCTGTGCTCTAGAGCCCACAAGCCACAACTTCCGCATGCCACAACTACTGAATCCCATGCACCTAGAGCCTGTTCTCTGCAACAAGAGAAGTCACCACAATGAGAAGCCCATGCGCCGCGACGAAGAGTAGCCCCCACTTGCTGCAACTAGAGAAAGCCCATGCATAACAACAAAGACCCAAAACGGCCAAATATAAATAAATTTATTTTAAAAAAACAAAAAAATAGTACTGGAAGTCCTAGACAGAGCAATTAGATAAATAAATAAGTGAAATAAAAGGTATCCCAATTGAAAAGGAAGAAGTAAAACTGTCACTATTTGCAGATGATATAATATATAAAAATCCTAAAGACTCTACCAAATAAAACTATATTAGAATAAATGAATTCAGTAAAGTTGCTGGATACAAAATCTTGATACAAAAACCTGTTGTACTTCTCTATACTAATAACAAACTATGAAAAAGAGAAATTAAGAAAACAATCCCATTTACAATTGCATCCAAAGAACCCCCAAAATACCTAGGAAGAAATGTAACCAAGATGGTGACAGACCTGTACACAGAAAACTTTAAGACCTTGATGAAAGAAATTGAAGAAGAGAAAAAAAAAGATATTTCATGGTCATGGATTAGAAGAATTAATATTGTTAAAACATTCTAATCTACAGATTCAATGCAATTCCCATCAAAACTCCAATGACATTTTTCACAAAAATAGAACAAACCTAAAATTTGTATGGAACCACAAAGACCCTGATTAGCAAAACCAATCTTGAGAAAGAAGAACAAAGCTGGGGGCATCACACATCCTGATTTCAAACTATATTACAGAGCTATAGTAATCAAAACAGTATGGTATTGCCTTTATACAGACACATAGATCAATGGAACTGAATAGAGAGCCCAGAAATAAACTCACATATATATATAACCAATTAATTTATGACAAAATAACCAAGAATATACAATGGTAAAAGGACAGTCTCTTCAATAAATGTTGTTGGGAAACTGGACAGTCACATGCAAAAGAATGAAACTAGACCATTATCTTACACCACACACAAAAACTAGCTCAAAATGGATTAAAGACTTGAACAAAGACCTGAAACCATAAAACTAGAAGAAAACATAGGTGATAAGCTATTTGACTTTGGTTTTGGCAACAACTTTTTGCATTTGGCACCAAAAGCAAAGGCAACAAAAGCAAACAACAACAACAAGTGGGGCTACATCAAATTAAAAAGCTTCTACACAGCAAAAGAAACCATCAACAAAGTGAAAAGGCAACCTACTGAAAGGGAGAAAAATATTTGCAAATCATATATTTGATAACAGGTTAATATCCAAAATGTATTTTAAAAAACTCATTCAGGGCTTCCCTGGTGGCGCAGTGGTTGAGAGTCTGCCTGCCAATGCAGGGGACATGGGTTCGTGCCCCGGTCTGGGAGGGTCCCACATGCTGTGGAGCGGCTGGGCCTGTGAGCCATGGACGCTGAGCCTGCGCGTCCGGAGCCTGTGCTCCGCAGCGGGAGAGGCCACAACAGTGAGAGGCCTGCGTACAGCAAAAAAAACAAAAAACAAAAAAACAAAAAAACTCATTCAACTCAATAGTAAAAGAAAACAAAACAAAAAAACGCTAGAAAATGATTTAAAAATGGGCAGAGGATATAATTAAGACATTTCTCCAAAGAAGATATACAGAAGGCCAACAGGTACATGAAAAGGTATTCAACACTGTTAATCATTAGAGAAATGCAAATCAAAACCACAATGAGTTAGTATCTTGTACCTGTTAGAATGGCTATTATTGAAAAGATGAGAAATAACAAGTGTTGGCAAGGATGCAGAGAAAGGGGAACACTTGTGCACTGTTGGCGGGAATGTAAATTGGTGTAGCTACTATGGAAAACAGTATGGACGCTCCTCAAAAATTGAAAATAGAATTACCATATGATCCACTTCCGGGTACTTAACTGAAAGGAACAGAAATACTAACTGGAAAAGATATCTGTTCCTCCATGTTCATTGCAGCATTATTTACAATAGCCAATCATAGAAGTAACCTAAGTGTCCAATGATAGATGAAGGATAAGGAGGTTGTGTATGTATATACAATGGAATATTATTCAGCTATAGAAAAGAAGGAAATCTTGCCATTTGTGACAACATGGATGGACTTTGAGGGCATTGTGTTAAGGGAAATAAGTGAGAAAAAGTACAAATACCATATGATCTCACTTATGTGTGGAATCTAAAAAAAAAAAACAAATAAAATTGGAACTCACAGATACAGAGAAAATATTGGTGGTGCCAGAGGTTGGGAGGGTGGACAAAATGGGAGGTGGCCAAAGCATACAAACTTTAGTTATAAAATAAATAAGTCATGAGTATGTAATGTACAGTATGATGACTATAGTTAATAATAATGTATATATGAAAGTTGTTAAGAGTAGATCTTAAAAGTTTTCATCACAAGGAAAAAATAATAACTATGATGATGCATGTTATCTGGACTTATTGTGTTGATCATTTTGCAAAATATACAAATATAGATCATTTTGTTATACACCTGAAATTAATACATTGTTATATGTGAATTATATCTCAATAAAAAAAGTCTTAAAATAAATAATTTTTAAAATGCATAGAATTCAGAAAGAAAAAAGTATAAGGATAAAAACATAAATCTGTTAAGTAACAGAAATAGTAAATATATATAAATATTTATAGAATTTTAGATATATAGAAACATATCTAGAAACAAATTTCTATTCAATTAAGGAGAAAGAAAGCATGATTAAAATTAGAAATTATAGTGAGAATAGAAAAACTGATTTGCTAATATAAATTACCAAAATTGACCCAAATGTGAAAGCCAAAAGAACTTAAAAGAAAAATGACTTCATAGTCATCTCATGAAACAATGAAAAAGACAATTGATAAAAATCTCACACTTACTGGTGCTTAATACAACAGTTAAAATAAATTTCCATTCAAATAGGAATTAGTAAGGATTCCTATTCTGATCTTTATTTCCTTTTTTTATGTTCTAGTGAATTACAATAAGAAATCAGAAAACATAGATGTAACAAAATATAAAAGTGAGAAAAGCCACTTTTATTTCAACAGTTCTCTACTTAGAAACTCAAGGGAATTGGCTGAAAGTTTACTAGAATTGAAATATTACTTGAGTAAAGAATCTGAATAAAAATGTAATATTCACAAGTGAATAATCATTCTTCTAATTTAATGGGAGGAAAATAAGAAAATAAAGGTAACTATAAATGACCTCAATAAGAAACATATTAAGTGTATACAAAATTACAAAATTTTGCTAAAGAATAAAAATTCACATTAAATGATAATGCTAATTACTATAAAGATGATATTTTTCTGTAATAAATTTTTAGGTTACAGTCAGAGATAAAAATATATTGAAATTTATCTGGAGTAAAAAACATCTAGTTAATATGTGTTTTACAAACAAACAAAAATATTAAAGGGATGTGCCTTGTATAAAATTCAAATTTATTATGGAGTTACAATAATTAAAGTAATATAAACTTAACCCTAAAATCAATCAACAGAAGAATCACTGCACAATAAAATAGAATTGGGTCATTCTATTTGAGTGGAGTTGGAAAAACTTGACTTGTAGAAAATTAGATCACACTGCACCCCCACATAAATTTCATATTAAAGGCTAAGTATTAAAAGAAAGTGAACTAGGATAAAACATAGGAGAACATCTTTGCATTGGTTTTGCTACCTGGGCAGAGCCAGGATAAGCTGAATAAAGAAGAAACTTTCCTAGGGCCTCTGGGGTAATATCCAGAAATTGAGCTTGGTTTAGATATGGAGAACTTTCCCACTCATTTCACCATAAATGTGGACTTCTTACCACCTGCACCTGTATATATCAGTTTCCATGTGAATATCTCATGTCTTCTTCCAATAACTCATTTCACAGATTTGCCCAGAATACACTGGCCCTGGATATCTACTATGGTGATAGAAAGAATCTCTAGCTAGCCCTTTGGGATTAAGCAAAGGATCTTGCAACAGGACATCAGGGAGAAAACACACCTAATTTTATGAGACGTTTATTGTTTATGAAATGTTCATAAACAATCTGGCATTTGAGAAACAGGACCTTAAATAAAAGGTAAATTTTGAATATACTGATATGAGAGAAGGATAGTCCATGATGAATAGCAACGAAAAAAAGCAAAGAATTGGAAAAGTTTGGGAACATAGGAGAGGACATGAAGTAATAGAATGGGCAACAAGATTAGTAAGTATTAGTTTACTAGGTCTGCCATAGTAAAGTATTCCTTACTGAGTAACAGAAATTTATTCTCACTGTGTTGGAGGCTAGAAATCTGGGATCAAGTAGATCAAGCAGGGCCATGCTCCCTTTCCAGGCACTAAGGAAAAATCTGTTTCAGGCCTTTCTTCTAGCCTCTGGAGGTTTGATTACCTCTGTAAAGACCCTATCTCCAAATAAGGTCACATGAGACACTGGGAGTTAAGATTCCAGTATGCCTTTTTTGAGCGGCAGCAGAGGAGACACAATCAACACATTACAATAAGCAACAGATCAAGAAGGACTTTATTTAATGGGCTAATGGAGTAAAGTACTGCTTAACAATACCTTAGGTAACAACATAAGCTAACTGATTTTAGTCCAAGGAAGAAGCAAAAATGAGAGGAAAGGAAATGAATCTAGTTATCAAAAGCAAAAAAGTTAAATGTAGTTAATAACGTCAGAATAATTTAAGATATGACAATTTACATATGCTTTGTTATTTCTTCTAGAAATTAGTAATTTGTAATTCAGGTCATGGAAGAACTACACCCAAACACAGATTTTAGCAAAAAGAATACTGGAGCTACCAAGAAAAGTTGAACCAACAGCCTACAAAAATGGACCATAACAAAGAAATCTGCTGGAGGATATATAATCCCAGGAACTTTGCATGCCCCAACAATGAACAGCAGATGGTACTAAGTCCAAAGAATATTGGTAAATAAAATAGCCAACTGTTTCAATCAGATGAAAAACTGGAATGTTAAGTCCAAATCCTGTGTAAACCAGTTTCCAGAGAGAAATTTTTTTCTTTTTAAGTGAAAACATATTTGCATTTTGATTGCACATTTCTTCCAAGGCTTTCAAAGCATTTCTATGCATAAGTTTTTCTGCTTTATGAGTAATCCAGGGCAATTCACTTTTAAGCTTGTATTGTGTTATTGTTTTCATTATAAATGTAGAATGCATACTTCAGGTACATTGCAGTTTCTGGGGTTGCGGGAGCAGTAACTACCATTTAAAACAGTGTTTCTATATGCACATGAATATAAAATATGAATACATTCTAAGCTATATAAATATGAACAAACTAGGAAATAATAGACATATAAGCATATCACCATTAAAAAAAAATCCAGTTCTCTACTACTGAAATTTTTTTTTTTTTTTTTTTTTTTTGCGGTACACGGGCCTCTCACTGTTGTGACCTCTCCCGTTGTGGAGCACAGGCTCCGGACGCACAGGCTCAGCGGCCATGGCTCACGGGCCCAGTCGCTCCGCGGCATGTGGGATCTTCTCGGACCGGGGCACGAACCCGCATCCCCTGCATCGGCAGGCGGACTCTCAACCACTGCTCCACCAGGGAAGCCCTACTTAAATCTTTTTGCAGTATGTAAAGGGTTGGTACAAATCTATGAATTATAGTAATTATGCAAAAATATAACTCATAGAAAACCATTTATATTAACACCACAGTAAAATCATCTCTAACATGGGTTATGTTTTAAAATAAGTGCATAAGGAGAAAACTGCATGTTGTAAAAATTATGCTTAATAGCCCATTAAATAGCCATAAACTACACTATGTGATTTTGTGCATTCTCTCTCTACAACATGGGATTGAATTGGTTTTGTTTTTGGTTTTTTGGTGGGCAACAAATAAAGTAATTAACTAACATATAAAGTTCATTCTGTAATAGGTGATTTTCTTATACTGAGCACATGTAGTTGAATTTGGATAAGTAAAATGTGAATATGACAGTTCCACTTTCATGAATGGAATTTACTGCATTTTTACTCAAATCAATAAACTACCTTTAGACTCCAAAGTAAAAGCAACAAAAGCCAAAAATAAACAAGTGGGACTACACCAAACTAAAAACCTTCTGCACAGCAAAGGAAATCATCAACAAAATGGAAAGATAACCTATCAAATGGGAGAAAATATTTGCAAATCATATATCTGATAAGGGTTTAATACCCAAAATATATAAAGAACTCATACAACTCAACAGAAAAACAAACAACCCAATTTAAAAATGAGCAGAGGAACTGAATAGACATATGAGGACATACAGATGGTGAACAGATACATGAAAAGGTATTCAGAGGTGGGAGGTGCGTGAAATGGGAGAAGGTGTTCAAAAGCCACAGACTTCCAGTTATAAAATAAATAAGTCCTGGGGATGTAATGTCCAACATGGTAATTATAATTAATAGTGCTGTATTGTACATTTGAAAGTTGCTAAGAGCATAAATCTTAAAAGTTCTCATCACAAGGGAAAAAAAATATCTGTAACTATGTGTGGTGATGGATGTCAACTATACTTATTGTGGTGATCATTTCACAATATATACAAATATTGAATCATGTTGTATACCTGAAACTAATACACTGTTATATGTCAATTATTTCTCAATGAAAAAAATTGTAGTAAAAGAAAACTCTTTAAACCCTGATTGACCTATCCCTTCTCTCTCATTTGCTCTTCCACTTATTTTCATTGTCTCTTGGTCTCTCATTAATTCCAACTCTGTTTTTCTATCTCTTGGATGCCACAGGTCCTATAAGGCAGGTGCTAATAATTCCTATGGGCCAAAATGAGAAAAAACCAGTATTGGAAGCTGTCTCAGGCTTACCCAGACTCTACCAATTATTAGTTATGAGGTCTTAGGTCACTAGACCTCCCTGATCAATACCATAAAGTCAGAGTCAGTGCCTAATTCATATGGTTTGGGAAGACTAAAGATATAGATCTTATAAACAGACAAACAAGTAAGTATTATAAATGTATAACATTTATGTTTAATGGTACCCATTTTACAAATGATGAACCTGAGGCTTAGAGAAATTGAGCCCAACATTATAATGATACGAAATTGTGATTGACTTTTATGACTTCAAAGCCAGAATTCTCCATTGTTCTTTATCCATAATAAAAAAGCCATAAATACAACAGTACCTTCCTCAAGCTTTTACTACTATATTCAGAACTAAACACATTTATCTAACAATTGAGAGATCCAAGCCCTTTTCTTTTCTGCTTCCTGCCGTCTATTTGTGAAGATTCTATGCCTACATTATCACATTCTGCAAATTCCCCCAGCTACTTCAATGGGATGTGGGTCATAGAAAATATGTATGAGAAAGCTAAAATATACCATATGGTGAATGGAGACAAAAACTCAACTTAAATGCAGCAAATAGAAGAAATGAGCCATTTGCTCCACATATATCTCATAAAACTGTTAAGACAATGTTTATAAATCACCTTAGTGTCCCTTCTAAAGGGGCTTCATATTAATTATTATGTGTTATCTTAAATATTCTATTAGTTTAATAAAATATAGTAAAAGAAAGCCCCACAAATCAGAACAAACCTTAAGCACTGTTCTCAGTAACATTACATACAGATAAAATAAAATAAATGCATGCCAGAATTGTCTTAGATAGAAAAACAACAAAAGTTCTGAATTAAGTAAAAAGGAATAAAAGTTTAAATGTGCCATTTCCTTTTCATTCCAACTAGCTTACTTTTGCTTATAATAATATGTTAGGATATATGCAGAATTTTCCTAGATGCTTTCTGAATTTAGCAATTTCACTCTTTGGCCCTGGTAAATACATAGCAAGGAAGCATGCCATTATGAAAAATATTGAGATTTTAGATGACTGAATTAATAACAATGGATGTCCCATTTGTTAACAGCCTTAAGGATTTATCCTTATTCCAGATAGCACAAATTCCAAACATTAAGGATAATCACTAAAATACATATTCATGGATTTTTTTTCTGATCAAAAAATGAATATGAATGTTCTTCAGGAAAAATTTCATGTTAAAAAATATAACAAGAGCAGTAAAATCCTCCATAATCTCCCCTGAGTAACCTCTATTTCATCTTAAACAATGAAAAGTACTATGATAAAAAACAACTAGCAGGGCCTCCCTGGTGGCGCAGTGGTTGAGAGTCCGCCTGCCGATGCAGGGGATACGGGTTCGTGCCCCGGTCTGGGAGGATCCCATATGCCGCGGAGCAGCTGGGCCCGTGAGCCATGGCCGCTGGGCCTGCGCATCCGGAGCCTGTGCTCCGCAACGGGAGAGGCCACAACAGTGAGAGGCCCGCATACCGCAAAAAAAAAAAAAAAAAAAAAAAAAAAAACAACTAGCAAAAAACTGACTTAATTTGTTTTTAAATAGCTCACAACTCTCAAATCTTAGAAACATCTGCTTTGGAAAATATTTGTTTAGATTATCAGTTAAAATGGAGGTACACATTCTTTACCCGTTCAACAAATGGTGATTCTTCATTTAACTACTATCCATTCAAAATATACAGTATACAGTATATCAAAATATACTAAATTTAAGGCACCTTCTAGGTCATGGGAATGAACCAAACAAATGTAAATTTGTGTCCTCATAGAAATTACAGTCTAGTTAAGACTAGAATGGGGGGCAAATAATAAACAACAATGAAAAATTTTTTTAATATGGTACTATTTTAAAAGATGATAATTGAACAGTATGGAGGTTCCTTAAAAAACTCAAAATAGAATTACCATATGATCCAGCAATCTCACTACTGGGCATATACCCAGAGAAAACCATAATTCAAAAAGCTCCATGAATCCCAGTGTTCATTGCAGCACTATTTACAATAGCCAGGACATGGAAGCAACCTAAATGTCCATCAGCAAGGGAATGGATAAAGAAGATGTGATACAATATATACAATGGAATATTAACCATAAAAAGGAACGAAACTGTGTCATTTGCAGAGATGTGGATGGACATAGAGACTGTCATACAGAGTGAAGTAAGTCAGAAAGAGAAAAACAAATATCATATAATAATGCATATATGTGGAATCTAGAAAAATGGTATAGATGATCTTAGCTGCAAAGCAGAAATAGGGACACAGATGTGGATAACAAATGTATGGTTACCAAGGGGGACGGGGGGGTGGGATGAATTGGGAGATTGGGATTGACATATATACACTACTATGTATAAAATAGATAACTAACGAGAACCTACTGTATAGCACAGGGAACTGTACTCATTGCTCTGTGGTGACTTAAATGGGAAGTAAATCAAAAAGAGAGGGGATATATATACGTATGGCTGTTCACTTTACTGTACAGCAGAAACTGACACAGCAGTGTAAAGCAACTATACTCCAATTTAAAAAAATAAACTAAAAAGAAAAATTAATCACCATATGTTGGTCATAATAGGCCAGATTTAGCGCTCATGTTTCCACTTGAGAACCTCTAGTATGGATTTGGAAAATGTGTCATGAGTAAAAACAGATCTTCCTTGACTCCCAGTGCCTTGATCTCCACCTAGCCAGACCATATAATGACTCTTTGTATTTTACGGAGATAGATCTGGGTAAAGATGAGCTAAATGTGGAGAATTTCAAAGAACCCCAGACAAACTTGTGGGATCAGAAACTAAAAATGGTGTATTTCTCACATTCTAGATAAAGAATGATATCAAGACCATCATTCACCAAACAAGGGGTGAGGGCAAACTCTACAAAATCTTAAAGTCATAGGACTAAGCCTGTATTAACCCACTGTCCCCACTCATGGAGAGGTTTGCTAGAATCAGTCATGAATAGACACACTGTGGACAGACACATTCCCTCCCGGAAAGGGACCTAGATTCCAGCCACCTCATGCATTTATAAAGGAGTTAGACAAGAGCTGAGTTCACCATTTTATCTGGTCTTACTGGAAAGTGAAACATTCTATTCTCTGACACCAATTGCCTGCAGAGGTTGCGTATGAGAGACCTGTTGAGGAACGGCTGCTAGCTTGTGAGTAAGATTATCTGGAGACATGCGGGTTTGTCTCAGGCGACACCCCGTTTCCAGAGGCTTATTAAATTTACCTCCTCCCATCAAGGGGATGTACAATATTTTTGTCAACTTTTTTGACAAGTTTTCACTCTGGGCTACTTCCTGGGACAGTTCTAAGAAGCAGTATGGGGCTATCTATCCATATATAAATTGCAGAGGGAGAAGAAGTTACACATCCTTTAACTCCTCACCCTTCCTGGGGTCATTAGGCCTTCAACCTTGAGGATGAGCCAGACTGTTTGTATTTTTTTTTTTTTTTTTGGCCATGCCATGCGTCATGAGGAACCTTAGTTCCCCGACCAGGGATTGAACTCACACCCCCTGCAGTGGAAGTGTGGAGCCTTAACCACTGGCCTGCCAGGGAAGTCCCAATTGTTTGTCTTTTTTTCTGGAGCAATGAACTCTCCAGGAATTGGGTCATCATCATTTCACACCAAAGGTAACCCCAGAAGCAGAGAAGCATGTCTTCAAAGCAAAGATGAGGTTAGAGCTGCTCTTGTAATCAGTGACTATCAGGTGCCATCTAATGGAAAAGAGCATCCAAATTTATGTCCATCTCATTGCATTCAATCAAGGTCTAGGTAATGCCAATTAGTTTCCATAGGGGATCTCCTTATGAGTATGCCCTTATAATCCGATCTTAATGACCCCCTACCTGACCATACAACTTGGTCATCGTCAATGGCTCATGAGTACGTAAAAACAACACAGCTTAGCTTTCAGCCCATTGGGAGAGAACAGGAAATAGTGGGAGCTCAGGAATATTTGGTCAGCTGAATAGGATGCAAGTATTCTAGGTAGGTAGCAGGGAAACAGAGCAGCAACTACCAGTGCCCACCATGAGTACTTTTAAGTTTTATTCAACTTCAATTACTTCTTGTCCTTTCCCCTCTTAGCTTTTTCCCACTCTTCTACTTCATTTCTTTTTTTCACCTCTTCATTTATCTTTCTTTCTTTCTTTTTTTCCTGCTGATACCTAAGACTTACCATCCTTGAACTGGGTATCAGAGAACCTAGACTCTTAGGTTCTAGCTCTGTCAAAAATTGGGTGGCCTTGGGAAAGTCTCTTGAGCTCACCATACCTTGATGTTTTTATCTGTATGGTTGTAGGGTGGATAAAGTGGGGAGGAGGGCAATTAGTGGGGGGTTTGAAATGTATTATAGGGATGCTATAGAGTATGATTGAACCACATGGGTTTAAATCCAAATTCCTCTACCTACAACTGGTGTGATTCTGGAAAACTCACATAATCTGGCTAATTCTCAGTCTCCCAGTTACAAGGGAGAATAATGATAATACCTAAGCTGTCAGGATAATTATTATGATTGTATACATAGGGCATTTAATGCAACACCTGTCACGTACTAAGTTTCCAATAAATGATAGCCAGTATTTTCATTTTTTACTAGCCATATAAATATGTATTATTAATTTGTCTGACCATCCTGATTTTATTCATAACTAAAATTATTAATTATATTGTTGTTGGTTCCTTAATTGACTAGCTTTGGGAAAAATCACATAATGCCAGAGTATTATTTTTCTTTCACTTTCAAGTTACCACTTCCGTGTCACCATACAACCAGTGTCTCCTTCCTTTCCCAATAAGAATGTTCCCTTTAAAATTAGCTTTCTCTTATTATCCCTTTATCTCATTAGCTTTCTGCTCCTTTAGAAATCTCATCAACTTGCAAGAATATACATTCTCAAGATCTATTTGATATGTAATTTTCACCTACAAGTCCATCTAATAAATACTTAGTAAGCTCCTGTAGTATCAGTAAAGTGAGTGGCAGAGTAGACTAAATAAAGCAATAGAAAATCATTGTTGTCTGTGTAGGCTGCAGGTGACCAACTAAAGAAAAGTAGCCATGAAGAGAGGAAGGAGAAAGAAGAAACATTAAGCACAGGGTCAAGTACAACATATACAGAGAAGTCAGGAAAAATGTAAACAAATTAAAGTTGTGGTAGGCAGAATAATGGTTCCACAAAGATATCTGCATCCCAGTTCTCTGAACCTGTGATTCTGTTACCTTACATAAAAAAAACCAAAAGCTTTGCAGATGTGATTAAGTTAAGGATCTTGAGATGGGGTGATTATTCTGTGTGTTGCAGGTGGATCCAAAGTAATCACAAAGGTTCTTATAAGTGAAAGAGGGAGGCAAGACAGTGTGTGTCAAAGTGATGCAGCCGAAAGGGACTCAACAAGCTATTTCTGTCTTTGAAGATGAAAGGGGGCAATGAACTAAGGAATGTGGGCAGCCTCTAAACATCGGAAATGGCAAGGAAACTGATTCTCCCCTAGAGCCTCCAGAAGGAATACAGCCATGCAAATACCTTGATTTTAGCCCAGTGAGTCCCATTTCAGACTTCTGACCTACAGAACTGCAAGGTAATAAATTTTTGTTGTTTTAAGCAACGAAGTTTGTTGTAATTTGTTACAGCAGCCATAGAAACTAATATTGAAAAGGTATTCAGTAACTACAGTGACAGTTAGATGGCAGCCAATTCAACAAGAAAATCATCATAGATGTTATAGTGACCAGCTTTAGTGTATTTGCTGTTCACCAACCCCAGTCCAGAATGTTGGGCTCCCGGTAGCAACAATGTTTCTATTATTTTACTACTATCCCTCTTTATGGGAACAAGAAATGAACACTTGACCAAAGATGGGCCAATCAGGATCCATTTTCTAGAAATAAGAGATATCTCTCTTTGCAACTAGCATTATCGCATATGAACTTGAGCACCATTATTTCTTCCCACTACATTGCTGATAACAAAGCCAGCCAGCCTGTCTGCAGAGAAAGAAAAAATTCATACACACACACACACACACACGTGTGTGTGTGTGTGTGTGTGTGTGTAAATAGAATAGAATGAGACTATTCCCTAGGCTCCCTATCATCTTCTTCCTGGCTCAAGCTACCCTAAGGCCAAGCTGCATTCATGCCTTTCACCTCCATGGAAGAGCTGTTATCATGCAGTGTTGCATAAGCCAACTTTAGGTGTTTTTTTTTTAGTTAGAAAACAAAGCGTCCAAAATAATGCAGGTAAACAAAAACAGGATGAGATGAATTGAGACTTGTATCTAAAATCTACAAGCTAGTGAACTATAATCAACTCACTGTGTAAGAAAGGATTGGTGACCTGAATGAAAAAAGTATGTGACAATGTGTTATTTTTACATTTTTAAATAGATTACAAAGATAAAAATAAAATTTACAAAGGTGAAAGGCCAGATAAAAATACAGAACTTACAAAACCGGAGTCAAAACCTTGTCCATGACTCTTTGAACACCATGGCCAGATGAAGAACATCAAGGAGGCCAGAGTGGAAAGGAGATATGATATGAGGAGATCATTGTGTGAAAAGGAGTTTTGGAGACTGCCACATAGCGCTGCAAGACCTATTCCCTAAGGGGGAGGACTTGCAGAGGTGGCCCCTCACCTCAAACTCTGGTGGGGAGGGATTCCTGTTAGGCTCTGCAGAGAGCTTAATCTGTGACCCCTGAAGTTGGAAACATAGTGAACCAGGGTGCTGGTGGGGATAGAAGATGGAGGAATGTTTGGCAGTAGGCTGGAGAATGTTCTATTTGGAGAGAAACCTAGAAGATGCAAGAAGTTAGAGATGGAAGCAAGTTCCTAGAGGCTGTAGAAAGAGGCTCAAGTCACTAGTCAGAGTAGACAATCAGTCTTCTGGGTCAAAGGAAATAGCAAGAAAGTGGTTTCCCATTTGGGATTCTCAAAAGAGCCAAAGAAAGGAACCACAGAGAAAGAGTAGGCTTTAACCATGCCAAGTTCAGAGGACGCAAAGCCATCCAGACAACATCTGTGTCCTGTTAGCTCTCCTCTATTCCCATGCCTCGTCACTGATGGGGTAAAGAACATCCCGTGGAGGATAGAATAAGAAAGAAAGACTGCAGATGATCATTATACCCTGGTTCTTAGCTGGGAGAAGGTGAGAAGATATGTCTTTGAATAAAGCCTCAAGTGTTAATAGCTTGGACAAGATGCTTTTAGCTTTTAAAATGTGATTGTTTTCCGATATAAATTGACTCCAGGACGGTCTATTATTTCAATAGCTCTGTTGAGTAGCTGAGGAAAGTTTTCCCTCTACTGAATAAAGTCAAAAGGGGCATTGAGAGACAAAGCTTTGATCCCATCCCATGAGTAATGCATTCAATTTATCAGTAACACATACCGATTATAGATAGGTAATCTTCATTATAAATGTTGTGGTTTTGACATTTTAAGACATCTGCAAACAATTGGACATGCTTAATTCAATGTTAGAGTAAATTTAATCACAACCATACATTCAGCATGTAATGAGTTCTCAAAAAGAAATAGATGGTTCTAAGTCTTCATAGAGACAGTGTAACAGATACAAGTGATGCATCAGCCCATAACCCCTGGACTCAACTCTAAGCTCACCTCCAGGTGGAGTGGAGGAGTTCCCTGCAGGCTGACAGCTTCTCTCCTCACAATGGTACTGTACTATCTAGTGATATAGAAATAATGGTCAGAAAAATGTAAACAGAATTATATAAAAAGATAAAAATGTTTCCCTCTGGGGAACAGGACAGTGGGTAGGGAAGAGAAAGGCCAGTAACTACCACTTTACTTATGGAGTCTTGTCTCCTTTTAAAAAAATTCTTTAAAGTGTGTAAGTACACATACTTCCCCCAAATAGTGTGCATGATATGTTATTAAGTTACAAATACAAGGTGCAGAAAAATATTATGTATGTATCCAATTACAATAGAACTAAATGCACACATACACATGGAATTTTAAATTCCATAAAATATTTGGAACTTCTCTTAAAATAAGCCAGTCTCTTTTTTTACAGTTTGATCAACCATTACGGCCCAGAGAAGGTGACAGGACAGATGTCATCTTGGGAAAGAGAAAGAAGTTTCTTCCAAGCCTAGAAGATTATGGAAAGAGGAAAAGATTTAGAGGTAAGGAGGGGTCAAGACCTCCTCCCCACTTTAAGCCAAAACCTTAGGTTAGGGCTGGAGGCATATTTGATAGGTTGAGGGGAAAACTGAAAGTGGAAGGGCTTTTGCCTTGTTTCCCATCTTGGCCTGTGGAAGCAGACCCACAGGGAGCGGCCACCCAACAGTATATACAATGGAATGGTGCAATGGAGGAGAACCAGAGCCTGGGTTTATCTTTCTAGAACTTCTGCCAGCTGTCCAAATATGATGCAGAGGGTATGCAAAGGTTTTTATATGTACTGTGGAGGGAGGAAAAGCCTTGACTGGTTCCTTCTGGGAAGCAGGCAGGACTTAGGACAGGAAGACAGGGGAAGGGAGGGTAGAGCAGGGGAAGGAAAGGAAGATCAGGGGTGGGAGAAAATCCAGCAGGTTAAGCAGTGATCTCATGGACAACAGCCACCATGAAGCAGAGCCCAACAAGGACCTGAAAATAACTCTGGGACTTTGATGGTGATCTGAAACCTTCCCTCATCCCCACCACCTCGGCTAAGTAGTCAATTTGGGAAGGAGAAGGGTTAAGGACAGAATCTGAAAAACTAAGTATTTACTCAAGAAGGGCTCTGGTACATAAAAAAGAGACATAACAACCATCGGAATTTCACAAAATACACCCTGCAAAGCTAAAAAAAAAAAAAAAACCCAAAAGAACAGAACATATATTGTAACTGTCAGAAATGAGCTCAGACATGAACCTGATACATCATGAAATCATGATGTGGGTTGCAAAACACAAATTTTTCCTCTGAGACTGTAAAATATACTCAGGTTTTTGCTTGGATTCAACTGAGAACAAAGAGAACGGAGTGCCACCTTATGGCCAGACCTCCCACCCGCTCCTTCCTCAGACCCACCAGCCCTCCTCCCTCCACCAGTCTAGGTCATCCCATTTCCGTGTCAGCATTAGATCATGCATGCATATCAGGGCCCACCAGTGTGAAATCCATTAATCAAAAGTACATAAGGTTTACATTGGGCTAATTAACTTCAAAACAAACATAAATCTTGAGAGCATGTTCTACATAACAGCGGGAGTGTGTGGAATGAGCCAATGTTACCACCATCCACTTCAAACAGCCTTGCCCTCTCTGATAGAAGATGACCAGGATTTACTTTAAAAGTGCTATTTTATACTTAATAGCAAAACAATGACCTGAAAACTAAAATATGCAATAAGTCAACTTAGCCACTTCCACAATGCAGAGCTTTATCTGTACAGCCATGTTTCGTACTGTTTTTCCTACTAAATTGAATGAATTGAAGATTGTTTCAGCACCACAGACAAAAGCCAGGTTAAGACGATAAAGCCTATTCCTGCCCTCATTAGAGGTGCCATTGCAGAAGGGCATATAAGCTATAATAAGCCTTGAGGGATTTTCCAGCAGGTTGGAAAATTGGACACAGAAGCAGCTTTTCTGGCAAGAGAAGCCACCTCTGCAGCATGACATATTAACAAGAGCACGGGCTTTGCAGACAAACAGATCTTAGTCATATTTTTAGATTTTGTCTCTTCCTTGGTAAAGTAAGATTAATAATGTTAAATGACTTAGATTCTTAGATGCAAGCAACAGACACTGACTCTAGCTGATTTTAGCCAAAAACGGAAACAAAAACCACAAGACTTTAGTTAAAGGGTATTATAATGGGTGGTTCACAGGATCTCAGGGAAGACCAGAGAACCATGCTCAGAGGCTGACCACCTCCACAGTAGCCTCCACTGGCAGACATCTCAGCTTACCTCTAGGATGCCATGCCACATCAGGAAGATGGATTTCCCCTTCTATCCCCGCTGCTTCCATCAGTCACAAGTACAGATTTTCTTCTTATGGGCTCTGCTTCATCAGGACCTGCTCTTCCCATTCAAAGCCTGGGGTCAAAATGCCCACGTCTTAGCTATGAGGAGGCTGAGAAAATGAAGTGGAGGATAGCCCTGCCCATCAGTCAACTACAGATACTTCTTTTGAAGACTTGTAATAAGGCTGAAATTAGGGACTTCCCTGGTGGCTCAGTGGTTAAGAATCCTGCCAATGCAGGGGACACGGGTTCAAGCCCCGGTCCGGGAAGGTCCCATATGCCGCAGAGCAACTAAGCCTGTGCATCACAACTACTGAGCCTGCACTCTAGAGCTCACGAGCCACAACTACTGAGCCTGCTTGCCACAACTACTGAAGCCCACACACCTAGAGCTCATGCTCCACAACAAGAGAAGCTAATGCAATGAGAAGTCCGTGCACCACAATGAAGAGTAGCCCCCGCTCACCACAACTAGAGAAAGTCCATGTGCAGCAATGAAGACCCAGCACAGCCAAAAATATAATTAATTAATTAATTATTGTAAAAAGGCTGAAATTATATAAACAGGTATAAATTTCATCAAAGAAGATACTTTGACCCCCAATTCAAGGCTGACACATAATAGCCATTCAATAAGAGTTATTAGAGGAATGAATTTTTAAAAGAAATGAATAGGCGAACAATATGGGTAAAGACTCAGGCTGTGTGGCACAGCCAAGTAATAGCCGAGTAATGCATGTCCTTTCTTCTCCCAGTCTTATAACACTCACCTCTCTGGAAACTATGTTATACAAATTCTTTATATTTGGCAATTGGAGAATAGGTTTTCTGATTTATGGATTAGTATGTTTAAATGGTAAATATACATTATGTAAATTATCAATTTTAAAATAATTAGAATGTAATACATGTAATTATTGCCAACAGTTTTGAATTCAATGACCCTCTTTTTTTTTCAGATTTAGAAGGCTCTACAGTATTACCCACTGACATTGTTATATATTTAACTAATATTCTGATAATGAAAGTAAATGCCACATAATAAAGACTTTTTAATTTTAGATGGTCTACTAAAACAACTTTTAAACATATGCTTTTTTTCAGTACTTACGATGAAGCATTAACAAATGTTTATTGATCTTTTATGTTTTAACATAGTAATTCATTTTCAATAGAAAGCAATGCTCTTTTCAAACATGCAAAGTCTGGATAGTTTTTAGGACAGTTTTTAATTATCCTCATTTGTTAGCCTTCATTTGTGCTATGAAATGTTCACGCCCTTTATAAATTATGCTCTTTACTAATAAATAGTATCATGGACCAAATTTTCACTCTACTCAATCATCAGAATTCAATAACTTTATTATAAAGATGTTACCATTTCTAGGCAAGGCACTGAAAAAGTGGAGGGGAAAGTAATTTACCATAGTAATTCTGAATAATCTTATCTTTCTACATCTGAAATTTGGTGGGTTTACAAAATAAATACAAAAGTAATTCAAGATGTTCTGAACCATGGTAAATCAGAATTAAGCAGACCGTGTAGCAAAGCTATTTACACAACATAGCATTTTTGGCCACCTGGATCATCTTTAAACTAGACAAACAAAATGATGAAACACACAGGCAGAAGGACCCAATCTACATGCAGCAAAGCCAACTCTCACCTCAACTCTACCTGTGGCCCCATGGCTCAAAATGACATTAAACCAAAGTTTTCAAGAAAAAACTGCTTGCCCCACACCCTCCCCAAAAAAACCTTATTTAGAAAAAGTATTACACACTTTTAAAAATATTCCTTTAATATAAATTAAAGGAAAAGGCAAATAAAATCAGAATAAAAACCATCGTAATCCTACATAAGTAAATACTGTTAACATTTTGGTGTATTTACCTCTAATAATATGTGTGTGTATATGTGTGTATGCATGTTTAGATGTATGTTTGGATATACACTAAAATAGAATTATACAGCATAACTTAATTTCTTCACCTAACAATATTTCTAGCCTCACAATATTCCATTGCATGGATCTACAAATTATTTACCCAATGTTCTTCTTGAGTATTCAGGTTAGATCTAATTCTTTCAATAGAAACAATTATGTTGTACGTACTATAATAAAGAGTCTGACTTCATTCTTGCTGTTGGACCCTGACTGCTTTCAAATCCCCTCCCCCCTCCCCTCCCTCTTGCCCCATATCTGGCCAAGCCCATAAGAAAACCTCTGGCACAAGAGGGGGAATTCAAACCACACAAACCCTTCATCCCAGCCCCAACCCCCAACCACAATAAAAACCAAAGCCACTTGTCCCTCTTTGGTTTAAGCCATTCTGAATGATCCCACTATCTGAGTAATAAAGCTTACCTTATCCTCTTGGTGCATGTATGACAACACCCTTCTCAACCTCTGAACCACATCTGAGTGAGGTTGATTCCGCCTGCCACCACAATCCAATTGGTGCTGTAAAGATGACCATCTAGGGACCAGATGACCACCACCTGGGGATCCTTGTTCTCTTGCATTTGGTTTGCTTACTGGATCATATGCCTCTGGTAAACATGCATGCTGAGCAGCTGTCTGCCAACTAGCATGAGCTTTGAGTTCTGCTGCTGCCCCCTGGCAAGCTTGCATTTTGAGCTGTCCTACACGCTGTTGCATTTGTAGAGTCCTACCAAGCCTGTTATAGATATTACCTACCTAAGTCACAAGTTTCAATAACTGACATTAGGGGCAAGAATATGGGAATGGGGCTCCCCTTAAAGTGGACCTGGGTTGTGTGTCTTGGCCAATCTGAGTGACTCAGATTGAATCATATGTCTCAATTCCAGCATAACCTGTAACTGATGGTAGGCTTATTCATGCTGTTACTTACAGATTGGCTCATTCTGAATTGTGTCCTCCAACAAAAAAGACTCTAGAATCTATTCAAATCTATTCAAATCTATTCAATCTATTCATTGCTATATTACAGGCACTCTCATTGGCATCCACAGAGACTTTGCCACTTTTGAGGCTTTGGCAACCTCCTCTCATGCTGCCTAGAGTTTCTAGATTATCCAAGATGGCCATAGTTGCCCATATGCTTCTGGTACAAGAAACTGCCCTCCTCAGCCCCATACTACACTCCATTAGAGCAGCAAATGCTGTCCACATACTGAACCCTTCTGGAGATGGAGGCTCTCACAAGCCCTGAGCCTGTGACTCCCCATGCCCAACTGACTGTTATGCCTTGGGTCATGGGGGCAGAATGCTGAAGGCTTGGTATAGCCACAGAGAATTCCTTATTCAAATGGAAACAGTACTTACAGATAGAGCCAAACCTGGACCATCTCTTACATTCCACCTATAGGAGGAAGTGGCTTCTCCATTGTCATTCCCTTGTCAGGAGCAATGGCACCAGAGGTGGTCATCCCTCTTCAGACCCACTAGCCACTTGGGAAGCCCACAGGAATCAAGTGAGTGATCAAGAAGGGAAGTTCATCCACCTTATGGATGGCACGTGATGGGGCTCCCTGGAGAGCTGCTACTATCTATCTCCTAAGTTGGACATCCCTGATCAAAGATGGCACCAAGGGTCAGCATGACTGACCTATTTGAGGCAGTTGTCTTAGTACTGGAGGATGACCTAGACAATAATCAGCTCTCTCTTAACATTTTTTACAGACTCTTGAGTCACTGACAATATCTGACTATCTCTTCTAATCAATGGCAATAGCAATTCCTTATTCATGATTGCTCCCATTGGGACAAAAACTCTGGAAATTTCTTGCCTCACAGACACCCAAAACATAGGTCAAGATCACATATGTCTCTACACATACTAAAGCCATAAAACAAGACCTCACCAAGACATTCCTTATTCCCTTCAGAGTTCCCGACATTCAGCTTCAAGAGAACAGAGATTTTTGTCTTTGTTTTGTTCACTTTAGGTTTTATTTTTTATTTTTTCCACTGCTGAATGCCCAGTACCTAGAACACTGCCTGGACCAGGTAGTCAGAAAATTGTTGAATGAATAAATGAATGGAGAGGGGGAAGATGGTGGAGGAGTAAGACGCAGAGATCACCTTGCTCCCCACAGATACATCAGAAATACATCTATACGTGGAACAACTCCTACAGAACACCCACTGAATGCTGGCAGAAGACCTCAGGCCCCCCAAAAGGCAAGAAACTCCCCCACGCACCTGGGTAGGCCAAAAGAAAAAAGAATAAACAGAGACAAAAGAATAGGGAAGGGACCTGCACCAGTGAGAGGGAGCTGTGAAGGAGGAAAGGTTTCCACACACTAGAAGCCCCTTCACGGGTGGAGACTGCGGGTGGCGGAGGGGGGAAGTTTCGGAGCCATGGAGGAGAGCTCAGCAACAGGGCTGCAGAGGGCAAAGCAGAGAGATTTCCGCACAGAGGATCAGTGCCGACCGGCACTTACTAGCCCGAGAGGTTTGTCTGCTCACCTGCCGGGGTGGACGGGGGCTGGGAGCTGAGGTTTGGGCTTCAGTCGGAGCGCAGGGAGAGGACTGGGGTTGGCGGCGTGAACAGAGCCTGCAGGGGACTAGTGCACCACAGCTACCAGGGAGGGAGTCGGGGGAAAAGTCTGGACCTGCCGAAGAGGCAAGAGACTTTTTCTTCCCTCTTTGTTTCCTGGTGCGTGAGGAGAGGGGATTAAGAGTGCTGCTTAAAGGAGCTCCAAAGACAGGCGCGAGCCGCAGCTAAAAGCACATACCCCAGAGACGGGCATAAGACGCTAAGGCTGCCGCTGCCACCACCAAGAAGCCTGTGTGCGAGCACAGGTCACTATCCATACCTCCCTTCCAGGGAGCCCGGCAGCCCACCACTGCCAGGGTCCCAGGATCTAGGGACAACTTCCCTGGGAGAATGCACGGCGCGCCTCAGGCTGATGCAACGTCTCACTGGCCTCTGCCGCCGCAGGCTCGCCCCGCACTCCATACCCCTCCCTCCCCCCAGCCTGAGTGAGCCAGAGTCCCCGAATCAGCAGCTCCTTTAACCCCGTCCTGTCTGAGCAAAGAACAGATGCCTTCCGGAGACCTACACGCAGACGCGGGGCCAAATACAAAGCTGAGCCCTCGGAGCTGTGCGAACAAAGAAGAGAAAGGGAAATCTTTCCCAGCAGCCTCAGGAGCAGCGGATTAAATCTCCACAATCAACTTGATGTACCCTGCATCTGTGGAATACCTGAATAGACAACGAATCATCCCAAATTGAGGAGGTGGACTTTGAGAGCAAGATTTATAATTTTTTCCCCTTTTCCTCTTTTGTGACTGTGTATGTTTCTGTGTGAGATTTTGTCTGTATAGCTTTGTTTTCACCATTTGTCCTAGGGTTCTATCCATCCATTTTTATTTTTACTTTTTTTACTTAATAATTATTTTTTTATTTTAATAACTTTATTTTATTTTACCTTACTTTATTTTCTTTTATCTTTTCTTTCTTTCTTTCTTTCTTTCTTTCTTTCTTTCTTTCTTTCTTTCTTTCTTTTTCTTTCTTTCTACTTTTTTCTCCCTTTTATTCTGAGTCGTGTGGATGAAAGGCTCTTGGGGCTGCAGCCAGGAGTCAGTGCTGTGCCTCTGAGGTGGGAGAGCCAACTTCAGGACGCTGGTCCACAAGAGACCTCTCCCAGATGGGGAAAATCGCCCAGAGATCTCCATCTCAACACCAGTACCATGCTTCACTCAACGACCAGCAAGCTACAGTGCTGGACACCCTATGCCAAGCAACTAGCAAGACAGGAACACAACCCCACCCATTAGGAGAGAGGCTGCCTAAAATCATAAGTCCACAGACACCCCAAAACACACCACCAGACGTGGACCTGCCCACCAGAAAGACAAGATCCAGCCTCATCCACCAGAACACAGGCATTAGTCCCCTCCACCAGGAAGCCTACACAACCCACTACACCAACTTTAGCCACTGGGGACATGCACCAAAAACAACGGGAACTACCAACCTAGAGACTGCAAAAAGGAGACCCCAAACACAGTAAGATAAGCAAAATGAGAAGACAGAAAAACACACAGCAGATGAAGGAGCAAGATAAAAACCCACCAGACCTAACAAATGAAGAGGAAATAGGCAGTCTACCTGAAAAAGAATTCAGAATAATGATAGTAAAGATGATCCAAAATCTTGGAAATAGAATAGAGAAAATGCAAGAAACAGTTAACAAGGACCTAGAAGAAATAAGATGAAACAAGCAACGATGAACAACACAATAAATGAAATTAAAAATACTCTAGAAGGGATCCATAGCAGAATAACTGAGGCAGAAGAACGGATAAGTGACCTGGAAGATAAAATAGTGGAAATAACTACTGCAGAGAACAATAAAGAAAAAAGAATGAAAAGGACTGTGGACAGTCTCAGAGACCTCTGGGACAACATTAAATGCACCATCATTAGAATTATAGGGGTTCCAGAAGAAGAGAAAAAGAAAGGGGCTGAGAAAATATTTGAAGAGATTATAGTTGAAAACTTCCCTAATATGGGAAAGGAAATAGTTAATCAAGTCCAGGAAGAACAGAGAGTCCCATACAGAATAAATCCAAGGAGAAACATGCCAAGACACATATTAATCAAACTGTCAAAAATTAAATAAAAAGAAAACATTAAAAGCAGCAAGAAGAGCTTCCCTGGTGGTGCAGTGGATGGGAGTCCACCTGCCAATGCAGGGGATGCGGGTTCGTGCCCCGGTCCAGGAGGATCCCACATGCCGCAGAGTGGCTGGGACCATGAGCCATGGCCTCTGAGCCTGCGCATCTGGAGCCTGTGCTCCACAACAGGAGAGGCCACAACAGTGAGAGGCCCATGCAAAGAAAAAAAAAAAGAAAGAAAGAAAAGCAGCAACGGAAAAACAACGAATAACACACAAGGGAAGCCCCATAAGGTTAAGAGCTGATCTTTCAGCAGAAACTCTGCAAGCCAGAAGGGACTGGCAGGACATATTTAAAGTGATGAAAGAGAAAAACCTACAACCAAGATTACTCTACCCAGCAAATATCTCATTCAGATTTGATGGAGAAATTAAAATCTTTACAGACAAGCAAAACCTGAGAGAGTTCAGCAACAACAAACCAGCTTTACAACAAATGCTAAAGGATCTTCTCTAGGCAAAAAACACAAGAGAAGGAAAAGACCTATAATAACAAACCCAAAACAATTAAGAAAATGGGAATAGGAACATACATACTGATAATTACCTTAAATGTAAATGGATTAAATGCTCCCACCAAACGATACAGACTGGCTGAATGGATACAAAAATGAGACCCATATATATGCTGTCTACAAGAGACCCACTTCAGACCTAGAGACACATACAGACTGAAATAAAAACTACTAGAAGAGACAAAGAAGGACACTACATAATGATCAAGGGTCGATCCAAGAAGAAGATATAACAATTGTAAATATTTATTCACCCAACATAGGAGCACCTCAATACATAAGGCAAATACTAACAGCCATAAAAGGGGAAATTGACAGTAACACAATCATAGTAGGGGACTTTAACACCCCACTTTCACCAATGGACAGATCATCCAAAATGAAAATAAATAAGGAAACACAAGCTTTAAATGATACATTAAACAAGATGGACTTAACTGATATTTATAGGACATTCCATCCAAAAACAACAGAATACACATTTTTCTCAAGTGCTCATGGAACATTCTCCAGGATAGATCATATCTTGGGTCACAAATCAAGCCTTGGTAAATTTAAGAAAATTGAAATTGTATCAAGTATCTTTTCCGACCACAATGCTATGAGACTAGACATCAATTACAGGAAAAGATCTGTAAAAAATACAAACACATGGAGGCTAAACAATACACTACTCAATAACGAAGTGATCACTGAAGAAATCAAAGAGGAAATTGAAAAATACCTAGAAACAAATGACAATGGAGACACGACGACCCAAAACCTATGGGATGCAGCAAAAGCAGTTCTAAGAGGAAAGTCTATAGCAATACAATCCTACCATAAGAAACAGGAAACATCTCGAATAAACAACCTAACCTTGCACCTAAAGCAATTAGAGAAAGTAGAACAAAAAAACCCCAAAGTTAGCAGAAGGAAAGAAATCATAAAGATCAGATCAGAAATAAATGAAAAAGAAATGAAGGAAACGATAGCAAAATCAATAAAACTAAAAGCTGGTTCTTTGAGAAGATAAACAAAATTGATAAACCATTAGCCAGACCCATCAAGAAAAAACGGAGAAGACTCAAATCAATAGAATTAGAAATGAAAAAGGAGAAGTAACAACTGTCACTGCAGAAATACAAAAGATCATGAGAGATTACTACAAGCAACTCTATGCCAATAAAATGGACAACATGGAAGAAATGGACAAGTTCTTAGAAATGCACAACCTGCCAAGACTGAACCAGGAAGAAATAGAAAATATGAATAGACCAATCACAAGCACTGAAATTGAAACTGTGATTAAAAATCTTCCAACAAACAAAAGTCCAGGACCAGATGGCTTCACAGGCGAATTCTATCAAACATTTAGAGAAGAGCTAACACCTATCCTTCTCAAACTCTTCCAAAATATAACAGAGGGAGGAACACTCCCAAACTCATTCTACGAGGCCACCATCACCTTGATACCAAAACCAGACAAGGATGTCACAAAGAAAGAAAACTACAGGCCAATATCACTGATGAACATAGATGCAAAAATCCTCAACAAAATACTAGCAAACAGAATCCAACAGCACATTAAAAGGATCATACACCATGATCAAGTGGGGTTTATTCCAGAAATGCAAGGATTCTTCAATATACGCAAATCAATCAACGTGATACACCATATTAACAAAGTGAAGGAGAAAAACCATATGATCATCTCAATAGATGCAGAGAAAGCTTTCGACAAAATTCAACCCCCATTTATGATAAAAACCCTGCAGAAAGTAGGCATAGAGGGAACTTTCCTCAACATAATAAAGGCCATATATGACAAACCCACAGCCAGCATTGTCCTCAATGGTGAAAAACTGAAACCATTTCCACTAAGATCAGGAACAAGACAAGGTTGCCCACTCTCACCACTCTTATTCAACCTAGTTTTGGAAGTTTTAGCCACAGCAATCAGAGAAGAAAAGGAAATAAAAGGAATCCAAATTGGAAAAGAAGAAGTAAAGCTGTCACTGTTTGCAGATGACATGAAACTATACATAGAGAACCCTAAAGATGCCACCAGAAAACTACTAGAGTTAATCAATGAATTTGGTAGAGTAGCAGGATACAAAATTAATGCACAGAAATCTCTGGCATTCCTGTACACCAATGATGAAAAATCTGAAAGTGAAATCAAGAAAACACTCCCATTTACCATTGCAACAAAAAGAATAAAATATCTAGGAATAAACCTACCTAAGGAGACAAAAGACCTGTATGCAGAAAATTATAAGACACTGATGAAAGAAATTAAAGATGATACAAATAGATGGGGAGATATACCATGTTCTTGGATTGGAAGAATCAACATTGTGAAAATGACTCTACTACCCAAAGCAATCTACAGATCCAGTGCAATCCCTATCAAACTACCACTGGCATTTTTCACAGAACTAGAACAAAAAATTTCACAATTTGTATGGAAACACAAAAGACTTCGAACAGCCAAAGCAATCTTGAGAACGAAAAATAGAGCTGGAGGAATCAGGCTCCCTGACTTCAGACTATACTACAAAGCTACAGTAATCAAGACAGTGTGGTACTGGCACAAAAACAGAAAGATAGATCAATTGAACAGGATAGAAAGCCCAGTGATATACCCACGCACATATGGTCACCTTATCTTTGATAAAGGAGGCAGGAATGTACAGTGGAGAAAGGACAGCCTCTTCAATAAGTGGTGCTGGGAAAACTGGACAGGAACATGTAAAAGTATGAGATTAGATCACTCCCTAACACCATACACAAAAATAAGCTCAAAATGGATTAAAAACCAAAATGTAAGGCCAGAAACTCTCAAACTCTTAGAGGAAAACATAGGCAGAACACTCTATGACATAAATCACAGCAAGATCCTTTTGGACCCACCTCCTAGAGAAATGGAAATAAAAACAAAAATAAATAAATGGGACCTAATGAAACTACAAAGCTTTTGCACAGCAAAGGAAACCATAAACAAGACCGAAAGAGAACCCTCAGAATGGGAGAAAATATTTGCAAATGAAGCAACTGACACAGGATAAATGTCCAAAATTTACAAGCAGCTCATGCAGCTCAATAACAAAAAAACAAACAACCCAATCCAAAAATGGGCAGAAGACCTAAATAGACATTTCTCCAAAGAAGATATACAGCCTGCCAACAAACACATGAAAGAATGTTCAACATCATTAATCATTAGAGAAATGCAAATCAAAACTACAATGAGATATCATCTCACACCAGTCAGAATGGCCATCATCAAAAAATCTAGAAACAATAAATGTTGGAGAGGGTGTGGAGAAAAGGGAACACTCTTGCACTGCTGGTGGGAATGTGAATTGGTACAGCCACTATGGAGAACAGTATGGAGGTTCCTTAAAAAACTAAAAATAGAACTACCATATGACCCAGCAATCCCACTACTGGGCATATACCCTGAGAAAACCATAATTCAAAAGAGTCGTGTACCAAAATGTTCATTGCAGCTCTATTCACAATAGCCCGGAGCTGGAAACAACCTAAGTGTCCATCATCAGATGAATGGATAAAGAAGATGTGGCACATATATACAATGGAATATTACTCAGCCATAAAAGGAAATGAAATTGAGCTATTTGTAATGAGGTGGATGGACCTAGAGTCTGTCATACAGAGTGAAGTAAGTCAGAAAGAGAAAGACAAATACCGTATTGCTAACACATATATATGGAATTTAAGGGAAAAAAATGTCATGAAGAACTTAGGGGTAATACAGGAATAAAGACACAGACCTACTAGAGAATGGACTTGAGGATATGGGGAGGGGGACGGGTAAGCTGTGACAAAGTGAGAGAGTGGCATGGATATATATACACTACCAAACGTAAAATAGACAGCTAGTGGGAAGCAGCTGCATAGCACAGGAAGATCAGCTCAGTGCTTTGTGACCACCTGGAGGGGTGGGATAGGGAGGGTGGGAGGGAGGGAGATGCAAGAGGGAAGAGATATGGGAACATATGTATATGTATAACTGATTCACTTTGTTATAAAGCAGAAACTAACACACCATTGTAAAGCAATTATACTCCAATAAAGATGTAAAAATAAATGAATGAATGAATATCCAAAATCTTTGACATTGTATATTTTTTGTATTCAGAGACTCTATGCCATCTCCAATACACAGCTGAGTGCTCTTTTTTCAATGTTAGTTTCAGTGACAAGCGAGATTTAAGGAAATATTTGAATAATTTAATTAAAGACCCTCATTTGGCTTCAATTATTTGGCTATATCAGATTAAATCTTTTTTGGCTCATTTCTTCAGAAATTACAAATTTAGTCCTGGTTCTAGAGGACTAGAGTCAGGAAATTTGTAGGAAAAAAAAAAAAAGTCAAAACCCAAATCCATGCCTTTCCTAGATCTTCCGTAAGAAAATTTGAGTTTTCTAGTCATTTCCTGTGAAGGCAATTTCTTTTATACTTTCATAGATCTGAGGATAGAGTAACTGTGTTATTTTAGAGAAAGTCTAATAATTATACCATTTCAATCCTTGAGACTAAGTTTTTACTGCTCTATTCAATTTCTGAGATACTTACCTCAGCATTCTGCTAAATCTACCTTCTAAAAGAATTCAGCCCCTACAGATGTGAAAAAAGACTGCTATGAAAATATAAACTATTTGTATAGTACTTCAAATCTGTACTTATATTCCTAGGTCTAAAGTAGAATACAATCTACATGAACAAATGAAGCAGGAGTTACAATCAACCAATATTCATACACTGATCTGAATAAATTGAATTATCCCTGGGCCAAATCAATAGATGAATATTACAGACCACATGCAGCTCAGAGAGTTTATGCCTATCAAGGGTCTCCCTCCCTGTCAACCTGTCATAGAATGGATTGAATAGACTACTCCAGAATCTACTCATGTGGGAAATTTGAGAGTGAAAAAAAATATTCTCTAGACTTAAAAAAAGTTGATTGAAAGCAAAATGTGAATTTGAATCACATTAACTTAATTCTCTGCCTTCACCAGCCAACAGATCAAATGAAGTATATTCCATGCCTCCTTCTCTGATTTTAGGTCACTGTTTTCTACACAGGTAGAAATTATACATGGCTCAGGAAATTGTATAGATTTGTTTTAAAAACAAGAAGAAGGTTATTGTTTCATTTTGGCAGTAAGACTGAATATCAGGTGAAATACTAATCTCAATCTCAAAGACCAAACGCAAAAATGTGAAGGGAATTTTACAGAATCAAACTGAGCCCTCAAAGATACTTGTCAAGTATGCTAAGTCCACAAAGTTGTTTGTGCCTTCCCAAAATATAAACTTTTGTCCACATTCCACTAGTGCTATCTCATTGTTTTGCTTAATTGTTGGGGGTGGGTGGGGAGAGGAATGGACACAACAGAAAAGAGCTGGGAAGCCAACCCCTCGTACCACAAAAAGGAAGGTTTCAGTTCAAGCCTGTGACCCAGAGAGAGCAACTTAGTGTCTTTTACTGGAAGCAGTATTGATCAGTGGTGACTGGGAAGACAGCTTCACTGGGAGAGTTTGGCTGAGGGTCCAGGCATCTTGGCCATTTATTTACATATGCTCTAAGTTGTGGGGAGAATGTGGAGTCAGACAGACATGGGTTTGAACCCTGGTCCTGCCAGTTACTAGCTATTTTTTAACCTTGCTGCATCATCTGTAAATGAGGATAATATTCCCTAGGTCAAAGTATCTTTGTGAATATTAAATTAAATAATATTCATAAACTGATTTACACCTAATAAGCACTCAAGAAATGATAGCCATTACTTTAGAATGATAAAGATATATACACACACACACACACACACACACTTTTGTTCCAAAAAGGACAATATGACATTTTAAAAACTGCTTGTTTAACAGTAATATAAATTTATAAAAACAAAAGTAAAAAAAAATTGGGATAAGGGCAAACTATAGTAAGATAATAGGAGGAAGACAGGTATGACATAAGTTCTCAAAATACGAACAAAAGATTTTAATTTTACTAAATTTGGGCCAGAAATTTTACTTTAAATCTTGCCGGTAGCGTGAAGAGGAACCCTGATCGTTTTAAAGATTCTCAGGGCCCCAAAAGTAAAAATTATTTGTTCAGATGAAGCAAAACTGTTTTGTTTTTTTTTTTTTACTTAGCATGATAAACATTCATCTCATCAACAAAACAATGAGCTTCACACAAGTTTGTTTCTTAAAATAACCTTCAAAATCATCCAGTGCCACCATGCCAATCCATTTGTAGTATGGAGAGTGATATATACCAAAATATACATCACTCTTTTCAAGGAAAAAAATTGCTCATATTCTAAAGAAGAATGTAGAGAGACAAATATAAACATGTCACTGTGGTGGTCTGAAATAAATCTTCACAAATTCTTTGCTTCTCTTCCCCTTCTCTGACTCCCTTCTCCTTGAGGGAAAGATGGACTTAGTGATTCATTTCTAATAAATAGAATACAATGAAAGCAGTGGTGCACAATTTCAGGGACTAGATCATAAAAAGGCAGGCTTTTATCTTGTTTTTCTTTTTCTTGTATTACTCGTTCTGAAAGAAGCCAGCTAGCTTGTCTTGAGCTGCCCTATGTAGAGGTTCATGTGGCAAGAAACTGAGGTCTCCAACCAACAACCAGTGATAAACTGAAGCTTCCTATCAACACATGATAGAGCTTGGAAGTAAATCCTCCAGCTCCAGACAAGCTTTCAGATGACTGCAGCCCAGGCCGACATCTTGACTGCAATGTCATGAGAGATGCTGACACAAAACCACACTGTTGGGCTGTTGTTCTCAAATTCCTGACCCACAGAAACTGAGATAATGAATGTTTGTTGTTTTAAGCTGGTAAGTTTTGGGGTGATTTATTTTACCAAAATAGATAAGCATTGCAACTGCCTTGGGAGGGAAAGACTAGAAGATTGAAGCTATTAGTAATTAATAAAGAAATATACTAATACTGGTTTCCCAAAAATGAAAGAAATATTTTTATTTTGAGTCTCTTTCAGTAGGATAAGAACTGCTTGTCTACAAGATTTTGCAAGCTTCTGCTTGTGGAAAAATACATATATGCACAATTTAATGAGTCTAATCCAAAACATTTTGAGTTTCTTTTCCAGGTCAAAGTGGTTTTTTATTTTCCATTTCCAGCTTTTTTTGAGAGCCCCTTACAATAACCACAAATATTAGAAGATGATTGGATTCAAAGTCTTGGTAGTAAATGTAATTATCTTTTAAATAATATACAACAGTCATATAAAGGGAATGATTTATGTGTAGCCATAAATCTGTTACAAAAGTAGAGAAGTTAACTGGTCAAAAAATATCATTCATTGGCTCATCCTCTTAATACAAAACACTTATTGACTCCTACTGTGTCTTAGGCACTGGGCTAGATACTCCTGGTACAGACATAAAGCCTGAAACTCAAGTCAGCTGATTTTTACAGAATTCTATAAAGGCCTAACTAAATAGCTCCCTTGACCATGAAGTCATCTCCAATTATCAAAGGAGATAATTTCCCTCTTTTGGACTGCTATAGCATTTTGTTTGCCTGACTGCATAGCATGTGATACATATGACCTTCATTACATTATTATGGCATTTGTCTTATTGCCCCCAACTGAATTATAGATTCCTTGAGCCCAGGGAGAATATTTCCTGCATGCTTAAATCTTTCACACTGTCTTACTTAATGTTTAAGACAGAATAGGAGCTCAGTATTTGTAAAGTTGAACAACTGATGCTACATTAGCATTATATAGATCTAAATTTATAGTTAATAGATATGCAAGACAGGACTTCCCTGGTGGTGCAGTGGTTAAGAATCTGCCTGCCAATGCAGGGAACACGGGTTCGATCTCTGGTCCGGGAAGATCCCACATGCCACGGAGCACCTAAGCCCGTATGCCACAACTACTCAGCCTGCACTCTATAGTCTGTGAGCCACAGCCACTGAGCCCGCGCACGCCACAACTACTGAAGCCCATGCACCCTAGAGCCCACGTGCTGCAACTACTGAGTCTGTGTGCTGCAACTACTGAAGCCCGTGTGCCTAGAGCCCGTGCTCTGCAACAGAAGAAGCCACCACAATGAGAAGCCCGTGCACTGCAACAGAGAGTAGCCTCCACTCACCACAACTAGAGAAAGCTCGAAGACCCAAAGTAGCCAAAAAAAACCCAAAAAACAGAGAGAGAGAGAGAGGAAGAGAGATGGAAGACAGAGAGAAGGAGAATGTGAGTATATTCTTGTGCCTTTTCATGTCTCTTCATCTCCCTTCTGAGTAACGTGGAGTTACAAGTGGAAAGGAATAAAGAAAACTACTTCAGAAAGGACTATTTTGATTTAGCACAGATGAACAAATTTTAGCCAAACTCAGAAGGTATAGAGTAGTTAACACCTCCGGATTTGAATTCTAGCCCTTCCAATTAGCATATTACTTCTCTAAAAATTTTATCAGTGATAAAAGAAATGTACCTATAAGGTTGCTGGGAAGAATAAAGAGATGATACATGTAAAATACTTAGCACAGACCCTGGCACATAATAAGTACTTAATAAAATCCTAGGTGGCAGTGATTCTCACCTGTAAAAATACTTTGCAAATTGCATTTAGGCAAATTCAGAGTTAGAAATACTCTGGTAATCCCTGTCCTCATTGCCTTTGGCTTCATTTTCTTTCTACCTTCCTCACAGTTAAACCTACTAATCTCCTTTGACTGAAGATTCCCTGAAACATGGGATCTTATCCTAAGGGTCTGATAGTATTAAGTTATTCTCTAACTTGAAAAAGTGGTATCCCAGGCTGATTCTCCTGACTTAAAACCTGTTCACTATTCTTTGGTGTCTCAACATTTTATTCTGGGTTCCTGAGTCAACATCCAAAAAATCTGCCCAGATTCATATAATCTGACTTCTGATCTCAAGCTCCACTTCTAGAAATCTCATCTGGGATTCCAATTTCTTGGGCACACTCCCCAATCTCTGAGATTGTCTTCGCATTTTCACAACATTCACTGACACTGAAGGTTTGGTTCTCTTCTTGAATGCTCTATGAAAAGTTGTGTTTTATCTGCCTGTGCTCAGTCTTAGTTCTGCTCTCTCTATGACCCTGGTACTGCCCATAAGTGAACAGGAATGTCCACTGTTCCCTAAACTCACAGGTGAACAGGATATTTAAATATCCACCATTCCCTAAACAACTAACAGAGTTAACACAGCAAATGCCAGACTGAATAAATAAATTTTTGTTTATTACCCTCTTGCACACTTGACATAAGTTGGGAGTTTTGATAAAACTATTTCAGTAAAAATACAGATGAATCAGAAGTTACTTTTCAATTTTGCCTATGCAACTTTATCATGTATTATAGGCATACCTCAGAGATATTGCGGGTTCAGTTCCAGACCACCACAATAAAGCAAATACCATAATAAGGTGTTCCACATGAATTTTTTTGTTTCCCAGTGCATATAAAAGTAATGTTTACAATATATAGTGGTCTATGAAGTGTGCAATAGCATTATGTCTGAGAAAAACAATGTACATACATTAATTAGAAGTACTTCATTGTTAGAAAATGTTAACCATCATCTGACAATGCAGGGTTGCAACAAACCTTCAGTTTGTAAAAAACACAGTAACTGTGAAGCATGACAAAACAAGGTATGATTATAAATGGTTCTACCACTCCTAAATTTAACACCTCTTCATAGGCTGTATCTTCTACACAAAAGACCTGTCCTACTTCAGTGTAACTGTCATTCTCTTTAAAATACTATCTTCCTAGTAGCCCTCTGACCACTCCCTGAAGTGTGGGGTTCTGAGTGTGGGCCAGAGAAATGGTTATGGCATGAGGTAGGGATTGTATAATAACAAGGAAAGGCTGGGTTAGGACCAGGAGTTTAGCTGCACACAGTGTTGACTAAAGTTATCTGAGCCAGATAACCAGAGATCAAGCTTGGAGAGGTCAGAGAGAGTCCCAACCCCCAAAGGGTGATTTTCTGTCCAATCCCTACACAGTCATCTATGGAGCTTTCTAAAATGCAGATGTCTAGTCCCTAATCTTAGCTATTCAGATTCTGTAACTCTGTAGAAGATGCTAGAAAGGGTTACAGGAGTCTGATCCAAAAATAATCTATTCCCAGTATTAACTATCATCGTTATCATTGCACTATACGTTGTATGCCCACTATAGGCCAGGAACTATGCTAAGTGTTTTACCTACATTTATTTCTTACTGAAACCATTTTATATATAAGAAAAATTAAAGCTCGCCCATGACAACCAAAGGTCAAAGTCGGGATTCAAGTCACGGGTCTCCAAACTCCAAAACCTTTCACAATCCCTACTCTATACTGCTTTTCAGTGTCCCTGCCTCTTGCTGCTGTTGCCATAAATACAACCTACTCTTTCTGACTTTTCTTAGTTCAGGCTTCTATAAAAGAGTACCATAAACTGGGGGACTTATAAAAAAAACCCTGAAATTTATTCCCCATAATTCTGGAATCTGGGAAGCCTAAGATAAAGGTGTTGGCAGACTTACTGTCTGGTGAGAACCCACCTCCTGGTTCATAGACAGCTCTCTTCTTGCTGTGTCTTCACATGCGGGAAGGATGTGGGTGCTCTCTGGGGTCTCTTCTATATGAGCACTAATCCCATCATGAGGGTCCCACCTTCGTGACCTAATCACCTCCCAAATGCTTCATCTCCAAATGCAATCACATGGGGAATTAGGTTTCAAAATATGAATTTTTTTTTTTTTTTTTTTTTTTTTTTTGCAGTACGCGGGCCTCTCACTGTCGTGGCCTCTCCCGTTGCGGAGCACAGGCTCCGGATGCACAGGCCCAGCGGCCATGGCTCATGGGCCCAGCCACTCCGCGGCATATGGGATCCTCCCGGACCGGGGCACGAACCCGTATCCCCTGCATCGGCAGGCGGACTCTCAACCACTGCACCACCAGGGAGGCCCTCAAAATATGAATTTTGTGGTGGTGGTGGGGGGACACAAAACTCAATCTATAGGCGGGTCATTAGAGTCAAACAATTCACCAGAGGGCTCAACTCAACCATCTCTCCAAATGTAGTTGGCCTACACCTACTAAGACAGGAGATAAAGGACATTAAGCCAAGAGGCTCTGCAACTCTTTCCTGATGTCATTGTGCAGTTGGGAAACGGGTCCTCCATGAAAAATTACCCAAGTGCTCCCCTCCTGGTAGGTTGCTGACATTTCTTCACGTTCCTCATACTATCCTAACAGCAGTCACACAAAACACCAGGACAAAATGTTCTAAAGCTCAAACTAGCTAGGTCTGTTGACGTTGCTGTTACCACGCCTGTATGTTTATGTATGTGCGATAAAGATTTGTGCCTTTCTTTTCCAACCTAAATTTATATTTGTAAAATCACGACAAACCACAATAAAGAAATGAAATTGGAAGTAGAATTTTCTATCATCTCCTTCAGAGTACTGCAGCCTGGATTAGGATATTTGTGTGTTTAAATTAGAAATCTGTATCTAAGCAGTAGCTTGGAAAAGGGGCTGCTTATAGTGTGGCCATTTTCAGATTTCAAGGACGCTTAAATACATGTAACAGCCTAAGCAGAGAAGAATGCATCACCAGCACTGCCCCAACCCACTGACGTACATCATATGAATTGGAAGGTGATCAGGACTTTTTCTCCTACCACTAATGGGATAAATGCACATGCTGAATTTCCAGGAGAGACGAAAGAATGCATAGCATGAGAAATGTCTGAACACTTCTGCCCCAAATTTATGCTGTCCTGTGCATTCATCTGCTTCTGAAATGAGTAGGTCAAGACAAACAAGCCGATCTTTCTTGGAAACTGTAGCAGCAGCCAAAGCACCATAAGTGCACAGTAGTCCAAGCTGTTCAACTTGACCATGAAACAAGGCCCTGATCTCTGCCAGTCTCTCTTCCATGGGTGATCAGATTTTCTTCATCTGTTAAATCAGAAAATTCTCCTCTGTAAGGACAGGATGATGGATTAATGATCTACTATCTGCCAAAGGAGCATCAGTTTCTCTGGGGGAAATATCCAAAACCTTTATGAATAGTAGTGGACAGAAATGTGCCCTCCTGCTGTTTTCTTTTTTGGCCAGTTGGCAACTACTGAAAGTTTAAGGGCATCAGAAAACACTGCCCCAAAGCCTCAGTATTCCAAAAATGTGCAATCATGGCACAGAATATTTCATTTGGTCTTTGGTGTGAATACAAGTTCTCTCTCTTCTCTTATCCTTTTAGTAAAATCTTGTGCAGGGTGAACCCTTGGTCTTTAGAAATTGGACACCCCTGAATGCTTCCAAGCCACAAACAGTAATTTAGGAAGTGTTTTTAGAAACACACAAAAAAGCCAATGCCCCCAATAGCAATGAAACTCTTTAATAGATTGAGGGTGTTTATTAAAATTCTCATTAGATTCCCACGGGCATAGAATGCTTCAGAAGAATAAGTTGAAGACAGGGGTATGTCCCATGACCACTGGATGACCTTCCCTGCTTTCCAGTTCTGATGCTCTGCTCTATTAGCAAGACACACAGTGTGAAAGGATCCTGGCATTTAAACAGAGGCTGTTTGAACACTCTTTACATGTGACCCTGGAGCTGGAGACTCTATGAGACACACGTCCTCACTCAATTCACATTTAAATCTGGGCTTCATTTCTTTTTCTTAAATAGACTGTTTTTTTAAAGCAGTTTCAGGTTCACAGAAAAGTTGAGCAGAAAGTACAGGGATTTCCCACATACCTTCTGCCCCCACGTGGGCACAGCCTCTTCCGCTAACATCTTGCACCAACATGGTACATGTGTTACAAGCAATAAAGCTGCACTGGCACATCATTACTACCCAAAGTCTATAGATTCATTATGGTTCAATCCTGGTGTTGCTCAGTCGGTGGGTTTTGACAGATGCATAATGACATATATCTACCATTTATAGCATCACACAGAATGCTTTCACTGTCCTAAAAATCTCGTGTTCCATTTATTCACCCCTCTTCACCCCCAACACTACCCCCAACCCTGATAACCACTAATCTTTTTACTGTCTGCATAGTTTTGCTTTTTGAAAAATGTCATACAGTTGGAATCATTCTATACGAAAGCTTTTATCAGATTGGCTTCTCTTGCTTACTGATATGCACTTAAGGTTCTTCTATGTCTTTTCATGACTTGATAGCAAATCTCTTTAGTGTGGAGTAATACTCCATTGTCTGGATATACCATAGTTCATTGGTCCATTCACTTACCGAGGGAATCTTGGTCTGCTTCCAAGTTTTGGAAATTATGTAGAAAGCTGCTATAAACATTTGTGTGCAGGTTTTCATGTGAATGTAAGTTTTCAACTCATTTAGGTAAATACAAAGGAATATAATTGCTAGATCACAAGGTAAGAGTATGTTTTGTAAGAAACCTCTAAACTACCCAGAGGAAGATTGCGCTGGGGCTCCAAATTTCTCCTGTTCATGGCACCACCATCTTCACAGGATGCCTCTGAATAGAGCTAGCCTTCAGGCTGGGAAACCTGGGTCTGTCTCCTTTCTTACCTCTTGGATCTCTGGGCAGGGCTCCTGGAAAAAGATGCGGACACTGAGCAGTACACACCAATCAGGTGGTCAAAAATCCTATCCAGAAACCTTCTCACATCTGTTTCATGTGAGAAAGAAACTGCATCCCAATCACAGTTTAGTCTGTGTAATTTTATGGGCAGCAGTTTTTCCCAAACAAAAGCCAACCTTGAGGATTACAAATTACAAAGGCTTTTCAGCGATTTGCATGTTGGGCTGTCAGGTTGCTCATGCTTAGTGGTTGGTCATCTTCCCTCATGCTTTTTAGGATGTTCTCAGTTTGAGAAATACCTCATTGTCATTAGCTAGGCTGAGGGGTCTGGAGCAGGAAAACGTCTCTAAAGATTCAAACTTCTACTTGTTCAAGAATTCTTAATTGAGTGGATGAAGGGACAAACAGAGTCACTCACCACTGCCATCCACAGTACACTCCCCTCTTATGCACCCTGGGAGGCCCTGCTGAGACTGTCTCACAAACAACAACAAAATGATAAATCATTGTCACTCATACCTACTCAGGATTCCCTTAAAGGCATCCTTGCCAGAAAATGTCAACATGTTAATTCCACAGTCCAAAGAAATACAGGAGTAAGCCTGGGAACATATACAGTAATGAAACCCTAGATCATAACATCCACATCATAATTGGGTGTCCCCCGATTAGCAACTTATAAAACAGGATCTAACTATGAAAGTTAGGATTAGTAAATTTTAAATTCTTTGGCTGGCTTTAATTATGAAAATGTAAGGTATGCTTGTATTTGAGGAAAATGATCTTGAGGAGAACTATCTTGTTGATATAAGTTAAAAAAAAAAAAAAAGAAGAGAAAAAGCCCTGTGTTGAACGGCACTTCTGAATAAGACGCAGAAGACGAGGTTAGAGTACATGGTATTTGTCAGGGGCCTAACAGCCAACATTCGGCGCAATCATACTAGGTATTGAGGAGGGTTCAGTGATGCGTCCTATGCATAGCTCTGAGCAGAGGACAGCTAGTTGCCTAGGGCAACGGTGGGAGTCATGAACACGACCAGATCAGAAGGGACGAGGGCAAAGGCGGTTACTGGAACCCAAAGACTTGTGTATAAAGGGGCTGCTGGACAGCCTTGACTTCCAGGGACAAACACAGTCAACCTGCAGCAATAGGACAGGGAGGGAGCTAGGGGAATAAGTATCTCAACTCACTCTCCCAACCTCCAGTAGCCTGCCTGTGCCTCTCCCTGGTAGAACCTAAAAGGGAGACAGAACAAGGGTAGCCTATGACGTAGTGATGAGCCAGAAGGAGGAACTATCTCAGTGAAGTTTAAACCTACACAAGCTCTGTTTCTTATTAGCGTGATTAAAGCTCTTCTCTTTAATATCCAGCTACTTAACTAACTTTCTGGTTTAATCACAAAGGAATGTGACACTTAACAATATAGCTTTTGGTGACCACAAACTTTATGCAACATTTGTATAGGAAATCATACTTATTCACTTAAATAAAAAATGTTTGTTATCAGAAGATAAATTTACACACTTAAGTTATGAATGTGTTCACCAACATCAACCTTATAATCCATCCTGCCCCCTGTAAATGAACTCATCTTTCTTGTGTTCATGAATGCATCATATGGATTTTCTTTTAAGCAGACAGCATGTTGGCTAGCTTCCTCTTGTAGCTATAGAAAGAAAAGTAATCTCACCTCTGACATATTCATCTAAATATATCATGAAGTTACTAAGCTTTTTTATACAAGATAAATCTGTTTGGAGAACTTCTCTGTCCTTTGAGTTTTGCATAAGTCATGGTTATACTTCTTGGACCTTGAAACATATAGAAAAATTCTGAATTATCAAGGTTTTATACAGTAAATTGTCTTTACTTAAAGATCACCCAAATAAAGATGACTCTAGACCTCTACAAGATACCCAAAGCAATTACCTGGAATTAGGCAAATAACAAGACAATCTTTATGTATGCAAATATCTGTCTCTTCAAAACTAATCTGCCTATAGGAAATGTCAGTGAAAGGGTGGGGTACAGAGCCGAAGTGTTCAGAGTGTCCTCTTTTCTTCTTATGCTTAATCCTAGTGGCACACATTAGCCCTGTGACAGCAGGACTATGGAAAATTGACTTAGTAACACTCCTTCATATGTACTCACCTAGGACAATAATGTAGGAATATATTCATGTTTATTTGCCTTGGACACTTAGTCACAACAAAGCAAACACATTTTTATTGGAATAAAACATTCTTTTTATGCTTTTATTTCTTTTAAATGCAAACTCTCTGCAGGTTTCTTTGTATACTTATGTACGACCAAATTACAAAAAAATAATTTATTCTCTGCCTACGTAGTATGGCTCAGCAAGTAGTTCTGGGTCAGTTCTAGAACCTTTTCTCTAAGATCCCACTCTGTGCTTACTGATCCAATTTTCCAAGGTCTCCTTCTCAATTCAAGCCCTGTAGTCCTAAGATCTTAGAAGGCATCTGGTGGTGGTGGTGGTGTTTTATCAACACATTTGCTCAAAGTCAGATGTTACTGAATCCTTATTTTTCTTCCTCCAACCTCACCTGACCTGATCTTGTACAACCTGAACCAACCCTTCCTAGGCAGCCAGTATTAAACCCTAGTATGCATCCTTCCACACCTTTCCTCATGATCATAGAAGTACACATCCACACTCACAAACACAAGTATCTAGGTTTGAGGGACTAAATTACACAACTCATTTTCACATTATAGTCTCTACATCTACCATTTCACACTCACACATGGAAATCTCACCAAGAAAGTGAATAAACATCTATGTATTTTTTGCTTTCTTCTTTGATTTCTTCAGTGGTCTCTTGGTTATTTAGTAGCGCACTGTTTAGCCTCCACATATTTGTGGTTTTTACATTTTTTTTCCTGTAATTGATTTCCAATCTCATAGCACTGTGGTCAGAAAAGATGCTTGATATGATTTCAATTTTCTTAAATTTTCTGAGGCTTGATTTGTAACCCAAGATGTGATCTATCTTGGAGAATGTTCCTGGGGCACTTGAGAAAAAAGTGTATTCTGCCACTTTCGGGTGGAATGTTCTATAAGTATCAATTAAATCTATCTGGTCTATTGTATCATTTAAAGTCCCTTATTATTATTGTATTACTGTCGATTTCTCCTTTCATGGTTGTTAGCATTTGATTTATGTACTGAGGTGCTCCTATGTTGGGTGCATAAATATTTATAATTGTTATATCTTCTTGGATTGATCCCTTGATCATTATGTAGTGTCCCTCCTTACCTCTTGTAACAATCTTTATTTTAAAGTCTATTTTATCTGATATGAGTATTGCTTCTCCAGCTTACTTTTGATTTCCATTTGCATGGAACATCTTTTTCTATCCCTTCACTTTCAGTCTATATGTGTCCCTATGTCTGAAGTGGGTCTCTTGTAGACAGCATATCCATTTTTGTATCCATTCAGCCAGTCTGTGTCTTTTGGTTGGGGCACTTAATCCATTTACACTCAACGTTATGATTGATATGCATGTTCCTATTACCATTTTCTCAATTGTTTTGCGTTTGTTTTTGTGGGTCTTTTTCTTACCTTGTGTTTCCCACCTAGAGAAGTTTCTTTAGCATTTGTTGTAAAGCTGGTTTGGTGGTGCTGAATTCTCTTAGCTTTTGCTCCTCTGAAAAGCTTTTGATTTCTCCACTGAATCTGAATGAGATACTTGATGGGTAGAGTAATCTTGGTTGTTGGTTTTTCTCTTTCACCACTTTAAGTATATCCTGTCACTCCCTTCTGGCCTGCAGAGTTCCTGCTGAAAAATCAGCTGATAACCTTATGGGGATTCCGTTGTATGTTATTTCTTGTTTTTGCCTTGCTGCTTTTAATATTTTTTATTTGAATTTAATTTTTGTTAGTTTGATTAATATGTGTCTTGGTGTGCTTTTCCTAGGGTTTATCCTGTATGGGACTCTCTGTACTTCCTGTACTTGGGTGACTATTTCCTTTCCCATGTTAGGGAATTTTTCAACTATAATCTCTTCAAATATTTTCTCAGACCCTTTCTTTTTCTCTTCTTCATCTGGGCCCCCAATAATTCAAATGTTGGTGCATTTAGTGTTGACCCAGGGGTCTCTGAGATTGTCTTCAATTTTTTTCATTCTTTTTTCTTTATTCAAAAACACGATGATCCAAAACCTATGGGTTGCAGCAAAAGTAGTTCTAAGAGGGAACTTTATAGTAATTCAATCTCACCTCAAGAAACAAGGAAAATCTCAAATAAACAATCTAAGCCTACACTTAAAACAACTAGAGAAAGAAGAACAAAGAAAACCCAAAGTCAGTAGTAAGAAAGAAATCATAAAGATCAGAGCAGAAATAAATGAAATAGAAATGAAGAAAACAACAGCAAAGATCAATAAAACTAAAAGCTGGTTCTTCGAGAAGATAAACAAAATTGATAAACAATTAGCCAGACTCATCGAGAAAGAGGGAGAGGACACAAATCAATAAAATTAGAAATTAAAAAGGAGAAATCACAACTGATAACACAGAAATACAAAGGATTATAAGAGACTACTACAAACAACTATATGCCAATAAAATGGAGAACCATGAAGAAATGGACAAATTCTTGGAAACGTACAATTTTCCAAGACTGAACCAGGAAGAATTAGAAAATATAAACAGACCTATCACAAGTAATGAAATTGAAACCATAATTAAAAATCTTCCAACAAACAAAAGTCCAGGACCAGATGGCTTCACAGGTGAATTCTATCAAACAATGAGAGAAGAGCTAACAATGATCCTTCTCAAACTGTTCCAAAAATTTTCAGAGGGAAAAACACTCCCAAATTCATTCTATGAAGCCACCATCACCCTGATACTGAAATCAGAAAAAGATATAACAAAAAAAGAAAATTATGGACCAATATCACTGATGAACATAGACGCAAAAATCTTGAACAAAATACTAGCAAACAGAATCCAACACATTAAAAGGATCATAAACCACGATCAAGTGGGATTTATCTCAGGGATGCAAGGATTCTTCAATATAGGCAAATAAATCAATGTGATACACCACATTAACAAATTAAGGGGAAAAATATGTGATCATCTACAGATGCAGAAAAAGCTTTTGACAAAATTCAACAGCCATTTATGATAAAAACTCACCAGAAAATGGGCATAGAGGGAAACTACCTCAACATAATAAAGGCCATATATGACAAACCCACAACAAACATCACACTCAATGGTGAAAAACTGAAAGCATTTCCACTGAGATCAGGAACAAGACAAGGATGTCCACTCTCGCCACTCTTATTCAACATAGTTTTGGAAGTCCTAGCCACAGCAATCAGAGAAGAAAAAGAAATAAAAGAATAAAAATTGGAAAAGAAGACTTAAAACTGTCACTGTTTGCGGATGACATGATACTACACATAGAAAATCCTAAAGATGCCACCAGAAAACTACTAGAACTAATCAATGAATTTGGGAAGGTTAGGGTACAAAATTAATGCACAGAAATCTCTGGCATTCCTATATACCAACAATGAAAAGATCAGAAAGAGAAATTAAGGAAACAATCCCATTCACCACTGCAACAAAAAGAATAAAATACCTAGGAATAAACCTGCCTAAGGAGGTGAAAGACTTGTACTCACAAAACTATAAAGCACTGATGAAAGAAATCAAAGATGACATAAACAGATGGAGAAATATACCAAGTTCTTGGATTGGAAGAATCAATATTGTGAAAATGACTATACTACCCAAAGCAATCTACAGATTCAATGCAATCCCTATCAAACTACCAGTGGCATTCTTCACAGAATTAGAACAAAAAATTTTACAATTCATATAGAAACACAAAAGATCCCGAATAGCCAAAGCAATCTTGAGGAAGAAAACTGGAGCTAGAGGAATCAGGCTCCCCGACTTCAAACTATACCACAAAGCTACAGTAATCAAGACAGTACGGTACTGACACAAAAACAGAAATATAGATCAATGATACAGGATAGAATACCCAAAGATAAACCCACGCACATACTGTCACCTAATTTACAACAAAGGAGGCAAGAACATACAATGGAGAAAAGACAGCCTCTTCAATAAGTGGTGCTGGGAACACTGGACAGCCACATGTAAAAGAATGAAACTAGAACACTACATAACACCATCCACAAAAATAAACCCCAAATGGATTAAAGACTTAAATGTAAGACCAGACACTATAAAACTCTTAGAAGTAAACATAGGAAAAACACTCTTTGACATAAACCACAGCAAGATCTTTTTTGACCCACCTCTTAGAGTAATGGAAATAAAAACAAAAAAAAAAACTGGTACTTAATTAAACTTAAAAGCTTTTGCATAGCAAAGGAAATCATAAACAAGACAAAAAGACAACCCTCAGAACGGAAGAAAATATTTACAAATGAGACAGTGGACAAAGGATTAATCTCCAAAATATACAAACAGCTCATGGACCTCAATATCAAAAACACAAACAATCCAATTAAAAAATGGATGGGGGCTTCCCTGGTGGCACAGTGGTTGAGAGTCTGCCTGCCAATGCAGGCGACCCAGGTTCGTACCTCGGTCCGGGAAGATCCCACATGCCACAGAGCGGCTAGGCCCATGAGCCATGGCTGCTGAGCCTGTGCATCCGGAGCCTGTGCTCCACAATGGGAGAGGCCACAACAGTGAGAGGCCCGTGTACCGCAAAAAAAAAAAAAAAAAAAAAAAAAAAAAATGGGCAGAAGACCTAAATAGACATTTCACTAAGGAAGACATACAGATGGCCAAGAGGCACATGAAAAGATGCTCAACATCACTAATTATTAGAGAAATGCAAATCAAAACTATGATGAGGTATCACCTCAAGCCAGTCAGAATGGCCATTATCAAAAAATCTAGAAAAAATAAATGCTGGAAAGGGTGTGGAGAAAAGGGAACCCGCCTACACTATTGGTGGGAACGTAAATTGATACAGCCACTATGGAGAACAGTATGGAGGTTCCTTAAAAAACTAAAAATAGAACTACCATATGACCCAGCAATCCCACTACTGGGCATATACCCTGAGAAAACCATAATTCAAAAAGAGACACGTACCACAATGTTCATTGCAGCACTATTTACAACAGCCAGGACATGGAACCAACCTAAATATCCATCGACAGATGAATGGATAAAGAAGATGTGGCACATATATACAATGGAATATTACTCAGCCATACAAAGAAATGAAATTTAGTTATTTGTAGTGAGGTGGATGGACCTAGAGTCTATCATACAGAGTGAAGTCAGAAAGAGAAAAATACCATATGCTAATGCATATATATGGAATCTAAAAAAAGAAAAAAGAAAAATGGTACTGATGAACCTAGTTGAAGGACAGGAATAAAGACGTAGATATAGAGAATGCACTTGAGGACACAGGGTGGGAGGGGGAAGCTGGGGTGAAGTGAGAGTAGCATCGACATATATACATTACCAAATGTAAAATAGTTGGCTAGTGGGAAGCAGCAGCATAGCACAGGGAGATCAGCTCAGTGCTTTGCTATGACCTAGAGGGGCTGGATAGGGAGGATGGGAGGGAGGCTCAAGAGGGAGGAGATATGGGGACACATGTATGCATATGGTTGATTCACTTTGGTGTACAACAGAAACTAACACAGTATTGTGAAACAATTATACTTCAATGAAGATCTATTAAAAAAAAAGATCTAACTCATTCTTTTGGTCCCACATATATATTTGATGCTTTAATGTTAAATTCAACCTCATCGGGGGCTGCGGGGAGATGGCAGAAGAGTAAGACGGGGAGATCACCTTCCTCCCCACAGATACACCAGAAATTCATCTACACGTGGAACAACTCCCACAGAACACCTACTGAACGCTGGCAGAAGACCTTAGACCTCCCGAAAGGCAAGAAACTCCCCCATGTACCTGGGTAGGGCAAAAGAAAAAAGAATAAACAGAGACAAAAGGTTAGGGACGGGACCTGCACCAGTGGGAGGGAGCTGTGAAGGAGGAAAGGTTTCCACACAATAGGAAGCCCCTTCATGGGCAGAGACTGCGGGTGGCGGAGGGGGAAGCTTCGGAGTAGCGGAGGAGAGCACAGCAACAGAGCTGCGGAGGGCAAAAGATAGAGATTCCCTCACAGACGATCGGTGCTGACCGGCACTCACCAGCCCCAGAGGCTTCTCTACTCGGCCGCCGGGGCAGGCGGGGCTGGGAGCGGAGGCTTGGGTTTTGGGTTTAGGTCGGAGCGCAGGGAGAGGACTGGGGCTGGCGGCGTGAACACAGCCTGAAGGGGTTGGTGCACCACGGCTGGCCGGGACGGAGTCCAGGAAAAAGTCTGGACCTGCCGAAGAGGCAAGAGACTTTTTCTTCCCTCTTTGTTTCCTGGTGTGTGAGGAGAGGGGATTACAAGCGCTGCTTAAAGGAGCTCCAGAGACGGGCGCGAGCCACGGCGAAAAACATGGACCCCAGAGATGGGCGTGGGACGCTGGGACTGCTGCTGCCACCACCAAGAGGCCTGTGTGCGAGCACAGGTCACTGTCCACACCCCCATTACGGGGAGCCTGTGCAGCCCGCCACTGCCGGGGTCCCGGGATCCAGGGATGGCTTCCCCGGGAGAGCGCATGGTGCGCCTCAGGCTGGTGCGTCATGCCGGCCTCTGCCGCCGCAGGCTAGCCCCGCATCAGTACCCCTCCCTCCCCCGGGCCTGAGTGAGTCAGAGTCCCCGAAGCAGGTGCTCCTTTAACCCCGTCCTGTCTAAGCGAAGAACAGACGCCCTCCGGCGACCTACACGCAGAGGCGGGGCCAAAGCCAAAGCTGAGACCCGGGAGCTGTGAGAATAAAGAAGAGAAAGGGAAATATCTCCCAGCAGCCACAGAAGCAGAGGATTAAAGCTCCACAATCAACTTGATGTACCCTGCATCTGTGGAATACATGAATAGACAACGAATCATCCCAAATTGAGGAGGTGGACTTTGAGAACAAGATTTATGATTTTTTCCCCTTTTCCTCTTTTTACAACGAATTATCCCAAATTCAGGAGGTGGACCTTGAGAGCAAGATTTATGACTTTTTCCACTTTTCCTCTTTTTGTGAATGTGTATGTGTATGCTTCTGTGTGAGATTTTGTCTATACAGCTTTGCTTCCACCATTTGTCCCAGGGTTCTATCCATCCATTTTGTTTGTTCATTTTTAAATTTTTTTAAATAATTATTTTTTATTTTAATAACGGTACTATATTTTATCATACTTTATTCTGTTTTACTTCTTCTCTCTTTCTCTTTTTCCTACCTTCCCTCCTTCCTCCCTCCCTCCCTCTCTCCTTTCTTTCTTTCCTTCTTTCTTTCCTTCTTACTTTCTTTCTTCTACTTCTACTAATTCTTTCTTTCTACTTTTTCTCCCTTTTATTCTCAGCCGGGTGGATGAAAGGCTCTTGGTGCTGCAGCCAGGAGTCAGTGCTGTGCCTCTGAGGTGGGAGAGCCAACTTCAGGACACTGGTCCACAAGAGACCTCCCAGCTCCACATAATATCAAACAGCGAAAATCTCCCAGAGATTTCCATCTCAACACCAGCACCCAGCTTCACTCAACGACCAGCAAGCTACAGTGCTGGACACCCTATGCCAAACAACTAGCAAGACAGGAACATAACCCCACCCATTAGCAGAGAGGCTGCCAAAAAACATAATAAGGACACAGACACCCCAAAATACACCACCAGACGTGGACCTGTCCGCCAGAAAGACAAGATTGAGCCTCATCCACCAGAACACAGGCACCAGTCCCCTCCAACAGGAAGCCTACACAACCCACTGAAACAATCTTAGCCACTGGGGACAGACATGAAAAACAACGGGAACTACGAACCGGCAGCCTGCAAAAAGGAGACCCCAAACACAGTAACATAAGCAAAATGAGAAGACAGAAAAACACACAGCAGGTGAAGGAGCAAGATAAAAACCCACCAGATCTAACAAATGAAGAGGAAATAGGCAGTCTACCTGAAAAAGAATTCAGAATAAAGATAGTAAAGATGATCCAAAATCTTGGAAATAGAATAGACAAAATGCAAGAAACAGTTAACAAGGACCTAGAAGAACTAAAGACGAATCAAGCAACAATTAGAAACACAATAAATGAAATTAAAAATACTCTAGATGGGATCAATAGCAGAATAACTGAGGCAGAAGAACGGATAAGTGACGTGGAAGATAAAATAGTGGAAACAACTACTGCAGAGCAGAATAAAGAAAAAAGAATGAAAAGAACTGAGGACAGTCTCAGAGACCTCTGGGACAACATTAAACACACCAACATTCGAATTATAGGGGTTCCAGAAGAAGAAGAGAAAAAGAAAGGGACTGAGAAAATATTTGAAGAGATTATAGTTGAAAACTTCCCTAATATGGGAAAAGAAATAGTTAATCAAGTCCAGGAGGGACAGAGAGTCCCATACAGAATAAATCCAAGGAGAAATACGCCAAGACACATATTATCAAACTGTCAAAAATTAAACACAAAGAAAACATATTAAAAGCAGCAAGGGAAAAACAACAAATAACACACAAGGGAATCCCCATAAGGTTAACAGCTGATCTTTCAGCAGAAACTCTACAAGCCAGAAGCGATTGGCAGGACATAATTAAAGTGATGAAGGACAAAAACCTGCAACCAAGATTACTCTACCCAGCAAGGATCTCATTCAGATTCAATGGAGAACTTAAAACGTTTACAGACAAGCAAAAGCTGAGAGAGTTCAGCACCACCAAATCACCTTTACAACAAATGCTAAAGGATCTTCTCTAGGCATGAAACACAACAGAGGGTAAATACCTACAATAACGAAGCCAAAATAATTAAGAAAATGGGAATAGGAACATACATATCGATAATTACCTTAAATGTAAATGGACTAAATGCTCCCACCAGAAGACACAGATTGGCTGAATGGATACAAAAACAAGACCCATATATATGCTGTCTACAAAAGACCCACTTCAGACCTAGAAACACATACAGATTGAAGGGGACAGAAAAAGATATTCCATGCAAATGGAAATCAAAAGAAAGCTGGAGTAGCAATTCTTATATCAGACAAAATAGACTTTAAAATAAAGACTATTAGAAGAGACAAAGAGGGACACTACATAAGGATCAATGGTTTGACTCAAGAAGAAGATATAACAATTGTAAATATTTATGCACCCAACATAGGAGCACGTCAATACATAAGGCAAATACTAACAGCCATAAAAGGGGAAATCGACAGTAACACATTCATAGTAGGGAACTTTAACACCCCACTTTCACCAATGGACAGATCATCCAAAATGAAAATAAATAAGGAAACACAAGCTTTAAATGATACATTAAACAAGATGGACTTAACTGATATTTATAGGACATTCCATCCAAAAACAAAAGAATACACATTTTTCTCAAGTGCTCATGGAACATTCTCCAGGATAGATCATATCTTGGGTCACAAATCAAGCCTTGGTAAATTTAAGAAAATTGAAATTGTATCAAGTATCTTTTCCGACCACAATGCTATGAAACTAGACATCAATTACAGGAAAAGATCTGTAAAAAGTACAAACATATGGAGGCTAAACAATACACTACTTAATAACGAAATGATCACTGAAGAAATCAAAGAGGAAATTAAAAAATACCTAGAGGGCTTCCCTGGTGGCGTAGTGGTTGAGAGTCCGCCTGCCGATGCGGGGGACACGGGTTCGTGCCCCGGCCCGGGAAGATCCCACATGCCGTGGAGCGGCTGGATCCGTGAGCCATGGCCGCTGAGCCTGTGCGTCCGGAGCCTGTGCTCCGCAACGGTAGAGGCCACAACAGTGAGAGGCCCGCGTATCGCAAAAAAAAAAAAATAAAAAAAAAAAAAAAAATAAAAATAAAATAAAAATACCTAGAAACAAATGACAATGGAGACACGACGACCCAAAACCTATGGGATGCAGCAAAAGCAGTTCTAAGAGGGAAGTTTATAGCAATACAATCCCACCTTAAGAAACAGGAAACAACTCGAATAAACAACCTGACCCTGCACCTAAAGCAATTAGAGAAAGAAGAACAAAAAAACCCCCAAAGTTAGCAAAAGGAAACAAATCATAAAGATCACATCAGAAATAAATGAAAAAGAAATGAAGGAAACAATAGCAAAGAGCAATAAAACAAAAAGCTGGTTCTTTGAGAAGATAAACAAAATTGATAAACCATTAGCCAGACTCATCAAGGAAAAAGGGAGAAGACTCAAATCAGTAGAATTAGAAATGAAAAAGGAGAAGTAACAATTGACACTGCAGAAATACAAAAGATCATGAGAGATTACTACAAGCAACTCTATGCCAATAAAATGGACAACCTGGAAGAAATGGACAAATTCTTAGAAATGCACAACCTACCACGACTGAATCAGGAAGAAATAGAAAATATGAATAGACCAATCACAAGCACTGAAATTGAAACTGTGATTAAAAATCTTCCAACAAACAAAAGTCCAGGACCAGATGGCTTCACAGGCGAATTCTATCAAGCATTTAGAGAAGAGCTAAGACCTATCCTTCTCAAACTCTTCCAAAATATAGCAGAGGGAGGAACACTCCCAAACTCATTCTACGAGGCCACCATCACCTTGATACCAAAACCAGGCAAGGATGTCACAAAGAAAGAAAACTACAGGTCAAGATCACTGATGAACATAGATGCAAAAATCCTCAACGAAATACTAGCAAACAGAATCCAACAGCACATTAAAAGGATCATACACCATGATCAAGTGGGGTTCATTCCAGGAATGCAAGGATTCTTCAATATACACAAATCAATCAACATCATACACCATATTAACAAACTGAAGGAGAAAAACCATATGATCATCTCAATAGATGCAGAGAAAGCTTTTGACAAAATTCAACACCCATTTATGATAAAAACCCTGAAAGTAGGCATAAAGGGAACTTTCCTCAACATAATAAAGGCCATATATGACAAACCCACAGCCAACATCATCCTCAATGGTGAAAAACTGAAACCATTTCCACTAAGATCAGGAACAAGAAAAGGCTGCCCACTCTCACCACTCTTATTCAACCTAGTTTTGGAAGTTTTAGCCACAGCAATCAGAGAAGAAAAAGAAATAAAAGGAATCCAAATCAGAAAAGAAGAAGTAAAGCTGTCACTGTTTGCAGATGACATGATACTATACATAGAGAATCCTAAAGATGCTACCAGAAAACTACTAGAGCTAATCAATGAATTTTTAAAGTAGCAGGATACAAAATTAATGCACAGAAATCTCTTGCATTCCGATACAGTAATGATGAAAAATCTGAAAGTGAAACCAAGAAAACACTCCCATTTACCATTGCAACAAAAAGAATAACATATCTAGAAATAAACCTACCTAAGGCGACAAAAGACCTGTATGCAGAAAATTATAAGACACTGATGAAAGAAATTAAAGATGATACAAATAGATGGAGAGATATACCATGTTCCTGGATTGGAAGAATCAATATTGTGAAAATGACTCTACTACCCAAAGCAATCTACAGATTCAATTCAATCCCTATGAAATTACCACTGGCATTATTCACAGAACTAGAACAAAAATTTTCAAAATTTGTTTGGAAAAACAAAGGAACCCAAATAGCCAAAGCAATCTGGAGAATGAAAAATGGAGCTGGAGGAATCAGGCTCCCTGACTTCAGACTACACTACAAAGCTACAGTAATCAAGACAGTATGGTACTGGCACAAAAACAGAAAGATAGATCAATGGAACAGGATAGAAAACCCAGAGATAAACCCATGCATGTATGGTCACCTTATCTTTGATAAAGGAGGCAGGAATGTACAGTGGAGAAAGGACAGCCTCTTCAATAAGTGGTGCTGGGAAAACTGGAACGGGACATGTAAAAGTATGAGATTAGATCACTCCCTAACACCATACACAAAAATAAGCTCAAAATGGATTAAAAACCTAAATGTAATGCCAGAAACTATCAAACTCTTAGAGGAAAACATAGGCAGAACACTCTATGACATAAATCACAGCAAGATCCTTTTGGACCCACCTGCTAGAGAAATGGAAATAAGAACAAAAATAAACAAATGGGACCTAATGAAACTTCAAAGCTTTTCCACAGCAAAGGAAACCATAAAGAAGACCAAAAGACAACCCTCAGAATGGGAGAAAATATTTGCAAATGAAGCAACTGACAAAGGATTAATCTCCAAAATTTATACGCAGCTCATGCAGCTCAACAACAAAAAAACAAACAACCCAATCCAAAAATGGGCAGAAGACCTAAAGAGACATTTCTCCAAAGAAGATATACAGACTGGCAACAAACACATGAAAGAATGCTCAACATCATTAATCATTAGAGAAATGCAAATCAAAACTACAATGAGATATCATCTCACACCAGTCAGAATGGCCATCATCAAAAAATCTAGAAACAATAAATGCTGGAGAGGGTGTGGAGAGAAGGGAACACTCTTGCACTGCTGGTGGGAATGTGAATTGGTACAGGCACTATGGAAAACAGTATGGAGGTTCCTTAAAAATCTACAAATAGAACTACCATATGACCCAGCAATCCCACTACTAGGCATATACCCTGAGAAAACCATACTTCAAAAAGAGACATGTACCAAAATGTTCACTGAAGCTCTATTCACAATAGCCCAGAGATGGAAACAACCTAAGTGTCCATCATCAGATGAATGGATAAAGAAGATGCAGCACATATATACAATGGAATATTACTCAGCCATAAAAAGAAATGAAACTGAGCTATTTGTAATGAGGTGGATAGACCTAGAGTCTGTCATACAGAGTGAAGTAAGTCAGAAAGAGAAAGACAAATACCATATGCTAACACATGTATATGGAATTTAAGGGGAAAAAAAAGTCATGAAGATTCTAGGGGTAAAACAGGAATAAAGACACAGACCTACTTGAGAATGGACTTGAGGATAGGGGGAGGGGGAAGGGTAAGCTGTGACAAAGCGAGAGCTAGGCATGGACATATATACACTACCAAACGTAAGGTAGATAGATAATGGGAAACAGCTGCATAGCACAGGGAGATCAGCTTGGTGCTTTGTGACCACCTGGAGGAGTGGGATAGGGAGGGTGGGAAGGAGGGAGACGCAAGAAGGAAGGGATATGGGAACAGATGTATATGTATAACTGATTCCCTTTGTTATAAAGCAGAAACTAATAAAAAAAAATCTAAAAAAAAAGAGACTGCCTTGGTGGCGCAGTGCTTAAGAAATAAATAAATAAATAAATAAGTTCAACCTCATCTAATATCACCACGCTCATTTTTGTTGGCCTTTGGTCTCTCTTGTCCATCCTCTATTTCAAAACTTTATCATTTCAAGTGTGTTTCATTAAATTGAATGTATCTGTTTTCTTTTTTTAAAAAACATCCAATCTCTCAGTGTTTATCTTTTAACAAGAGAATTTGCCAAGTCATATTGAATGTGACAATTTACATACTTTACTTTACTCCTTACATCCTTGTTTGCTCATTTATTTTTACTTTGTTTTTGCCTACTTATTCTTTCTTCATGCTTTTGCTGTTTTGTTGGTTATTCCCTCTTTCCCCTGTATTTAATTTGAAAATCTGTACTTTTCCAGGCTGCCAGTGTTTACCTTTTTTCCAACACTCATAATTGAACTCTTATTTATCTCTTTTTATACGAAACCAAAATAAGAACTATTTCTCCCAAATGAGATGAGCTTTTTCTCCACTGTTTTCTTTCCCTTCCCCAACAAGACCACTATAAAGGCTTTTCTTTCTCCACTGCTTGGTGGTGAGTTCTGCAGAATGCTTCCCCATTCTTTATTCCACTCCACCAACACCTAAATTCTAAGTTTTTAGGCAAATATTTGGTAAACTGCAGCTTCCCTTGTCATATGTCCCTTCTGCTTTAACAATTTGTATTTAGCACTTAAATTTTACATTTCTTGTTACATTATCACTATTCATTTACATACATTTAATACAATTTACATATATTTATGTCCACTTACACACATTTTAAAGTTTATTGATTGCCATTCTTTCTTCTCTTTATATTCACCATGTTGAGAATTCCTCTGATTCAGGGTTTTTTACAAGTATCTTTCCCATTTGGGCTGTGTGCTTGACACGTTCTCTGAATCCTCACATATCCACAAACCTTTCCTATGCCTTAGCGAATGAATTACATCAACATTCTCAGCCTGAAGCCCTTTCCTCCCAGTAGCCTATAGCAGTTAGTCCACCATCCTCTTGCTCCCAGAATTCCAGTATCATTTTTCTTCCATTGTAAATAGTCTATTTTTTTTCAACCAGGAAACTTGCAAGATTTTCTCTTTGTATCTTCTACCTTATCAAACATTTTCTAGGACTATTCTTCACACTTTCTAGCCTTTTTCTATTGTCTTTTACATTTTCCTGAATTCTTCTAATGACTTAGTTAAGACCTTGCTAAACTAAAAAATTTTCAATTTTGAATTGTTTTACTTAACCCCACCCTCTTTCAGCTGTTATCACATTCTCTCTATTCTCTCTTCCCTACACTTCTTAAATGAGAGCTATGCAATGAATTTTTGCACATTCATTCACTCTTCAGTATGTGTTTGGTGCATTCTGTGTGTCACGAGCATTTTTAGATGCTGGGAATACAATAATGCATTTTAAAAAGACAAAAATACTTGCCCTTATTGAACTTGTTTTCATTGTCTCATTTTTCATTCATTCTTCTACCCATAGAAATCTGCTTCCCCCCTTCTCCTCCATCCCCCTGTCCCCACCCTATCCAAGGCTGCCCTAGCAAAGATCAGGAATGACTGTAATTGCCAAACCTATGTCTACCTCAGTAATCTGTGACATTTGACACTTTTCTCAATGTCTTCTTGATTGTGACAATGCCACTATATATGTCAGGATGACTTTCAGTGCAAATAAAGAAGAACTAAACTAAAATTGGCCTAAACAACAATTTACAAGGTAATATAACCCAAATTTTCAGTTACAGCAGGTTTCAGAGCTGATATGATTAGGCAGTTCATCAAGAACCCGGTTTCTTTCCTTGTATTCTGCTTCTCTGGTGTCAGTTTCATCCTATGCTGTAATAGTTCCAGTCTTCATATTAATAGGCCACACCTCTCAGAAGGAGGAGCTTACCTTTCAAGAGGTATTTCCCCCCCAAAACCTCCAGCAAATTTCCCATCACATCTAATTAAATTTAATTGGGTCTCTGCCCCTTTCTAAAGTAAACCCTCTTACCCTAGAAATGTTCCGACTGTCTTAGGCTTGGGGTATTTGAACCCATCATTGTGGCAGTGGTATAGGATTACTCTGAATAGCTGTATAAACCAGGCCTCATCCCTAGAGCTGGGTTTGACTCAGCTTTTGAGGACACATATCAGCAGCATAATGGAAAGATGTGTGGATACCCAAACAAAAATCTGGTACTGTTAGGAAGGGGAAAGAGGCGGTATTATTGCTCAGTTGACCAGAGACAAAGGCCAATCAGCTTCCCCTTAGACCGTGAATTAAATTTTGTGGCTTTCTAGAATTTCATGTACAGCAATTTTGGGTATTTTCATCTGCTACTTCATGGCTTTACCTACCAATTCTATGATAGGCACTCTCAAATTTATGTCTGAAATCTCAGCTTCTTTCCTGGAATCTAAATTTGTATTTCTAGCTACAGGATAACTATCTTGGCTCATTAGTATTTCAAACTTAACCTGTCCTATACCTGCATAGACATCACAGTAATCCAAAATAGAAATCTCACAATAATCTTTCACAATCATCACTTTTGCTTGTTAATACTTTCTCCAAAATTGGGGAGCTTCTTGCTATCTGCACCAAATATTTGGATCTTCTTTACCAATGTGCACCTTGCTTAGGTGAATATTACAGTCACTTAACACACATGAGGCTTTGTCAAGGAGAAATTTAACGTTTAATCTTTGCTCCTGACTACATCTTTTGTCAGAAAACTCTATTCATTTTTATAATATCAAGTCAACGTGGTAATCCAGCTTAGTAGCATGGAAAGGCTAATGTTGTTACCCTTTTTTCTTAGGCCTTCCTTGGAGTCTTGACCAGAACTAAGTAATTGAAAATACCTTACTTTTTCTTGTCTTTGTAGTACTGTCTGTTCTCCCTGCCTGGAATTTTCTTTTCTCCTTGGGCTCCTGCATGAAGTCTTCTCTGACTCACCCCCAAAGCTCTGACAGAGTTACTGACTCTGTCTTTCCAAATCTCTTACACAGATTTAATCCTCTAGTATAGAAATTATCTACTATTGTCAAGACAGGCTGCATCATAATTATTCTGTTTTATGAGTATCTCCATAGCAGATAGCAATGTCCTTGCTAGGTATGTAAAGATGCAATAAACATGTGTAAGAATGGAATAAGGGAAGAAGGAATGTGCTGTAGTAATAAACAATAATCTATACAATGACCTTAGAGTATTTTCTTCAATTTTTAGTAGATAGATTTTATATGAACAGAAGAGAATAATTTGAGGATGAAAACAAGGATCTGAATTTAAATTCTTCTATTAATTACAATATGTACTAGAGCCCCTGGCCCAGCAAATTCTCTTTTCTCTCCAGGTCCAACATCAATAATTTACAAATGTGGATAATTCTAATCAGCCAAAATTTTTTGGCTGGCTTTGGAGCATTATGGGATATGCAGTTCAGTGAAAATGTTATGACTCAAATGAAGCATGTTACATTGGAAATGTGTATAAGGTTTCACATGCTGCAGTACAGATCTACATAGGCACTAAATGAGAAGCAAATATCACAACAGAATAGCAGATATTTTTCCTGCCCTATTTAACAAACACAACTTTTTCTCATTTCTTGGAGATGGAGCTCTTGTTTCACTTCTTTACTGCCTATCAATCAGCTGGAGAAGACATCTGCAATTGTAGTTCCTTCATAAAGACATAAGTCCTGGCAGAAACAGCCAACACTCATCTAAAAGCTCCATCCTAAATTACCTTTGTCAGACTGTATAGAAAGTAAAAGGCACACTTCAGTCTCATTTGATTAAATCAGAGAATGTACCAGCTACCCAAAGAATGGAAAGTCCTTTCCATTTACATGCTCCATTAACTGCACTTCACCGGAAAAATAAATCTCAGTGCAATTCTTTACCTCTGGCTCCTCTAATTGCTACTTACAAATTTTTTTCTCGAAATCATGCTACCTCTCATAAATCAGGAAGCCAAAGCATGTGCAGCTGAGTCCCTGGCTCTAATTTAACATGATATGCCACTATTAATGCCAAAGGCAAATAATGTACTAAGTTACCATGGGAACCAGGGCATGAAAAGATGAAAGCCCTCCCAGACACAAGATGGGTGGGACTTCTGTGGAGACCTCTGCCCCACCAACACTAGGGGTCATGTCATTTTGGCAAAACTCCTCAGACTCAGCCCATTCCCAATCCCAGAGATGTGTGGATCTATCCTTCCTCCCTTGAAACTTAACATGAAATTGGTCCATACCTCCAAAGAAGAAAAATTACTGGACAATCACTCACATTACAAACAGATTCTTCATTGTACACTCACTTTCAGAAGCATAAGACTAAATATTAAAAGACCAACTTGCCAAAGAGATCAACTGAAAGGTATTACTACCATTAAAATAGTATATTTCATTTTACATAAGCACTCACTCATCTCAAAGTTCTGTAAATTGTATAGTATCCTTTTATTTTCCAATTCTTATGTATACATAGAAGATAGTTACTTTCAAGGCTGAATAAGGAGGGTACATTGTAAAAAGCAATTAGAAATAAAAACCAAATATCTCTATAGTTATAAATCAATAGGAATAAATTATCCCATTTTCCAAAACATTAATTCACACAGTGCTTCAGTGATAAAGCTTGTTTCTAGTGATGTAAAACTACTTCAGCACACGCATTCGTGTCTATGCCCCCTACACACAAGGAAAGAGCTTCCATACAACATTTCTTTGTCAGCCTCCTCACTTGTATCTTATTTGCTCTGCTTTAGCCTCATGCAAACAGAAATTTTCAATTATAAGGAAAGAAATCATTGAATTTCCACCATAAGGAAAACATTTCTCTAGAGAAAGAGACAATGAAAATGCAAGGCAAGGTACTAACATGATAATATATAATTTCTCTGGAGAAAAGTCAACTCACTTGTATGATGGTATTGAATGATGTCATTCATTTATTTTCCTGCAAAGTTTTCTCCATTTTATTCAGAAACTGATTTAAAGAACTGAGCTGAAGTAAGCAACGACATTCTCTTTTGTTACAGTTCTATAAAACTTAAAGCTGAAATTGGTGCACAAATGCAATGCTGGTTACCAGAGTAAACAAATCTTTGCCACACATGTTCACTTCATTGGGATTCAAATTACTGCTAACAGCTTTAGGTTCATTAAATTCAAAACATATTTTATGGAATATTTTGGCCCCCAATTTTAAAGCCATGTGTGTTTTATTGAAAATTTTAATTCAGAAGAGTTTGATTCCATTTAAAATCATTAAGATTTAAGTGAACTTCTTGATGATGACCAGTAAGGTCAGCTAAACCTACAGTATAATATTGAGTTTGATGATTGGCAGTTAATGAGAGGCCAGAGTTAGAATTAGTGTTCTGTTGCAGGAGTGGAAGCAGTTGTTGACATATATCAAGAAGCTAACCATGAAACTTTGGAGGGTCAGAGTGGATCAGAGGATACAGATGTATTGCAAAGAGTCTTCAAATAATTTGGCACACCTATCTTGCCTTTTTTAGTAGGCTAAATACATAATGCCTCTCACATACATCTTTTCTAGTTGTGTGTGTGTACACACCATTATATTAATAAAATACAAATGTATTGAATAGGGTAGTGTTTTCAAATTCTTTTAAGTAAGTCACTTTTTTACACAACTGTTCAAGCATTAGGTGATCCATGAAGAGAGCAAATGATATTACTTTAGAATTAATACTACTACTAATAATAAAATTTATTGAACACTTTCCATGTGCCAAACACCCTGCTAAAGATCACCCCAAAATCATCCCATTTGATCCTTAAAACAACTCTATGAGGTAAACATGCCATACCTCATACCTTTGCCAAGGTCACATATACACTTTCTATTTATCCTTTGTAAAGCCTTTTAGAAAAGAATGTAAGAGAGTAGGCTTTACTAAGAGACTTTTGTTTCAGTTTCATCACCTCAAAGAGTAGTCATCCTAGACAATACAGGAAGAAGGAAATGCTATCTATTTGTGCCAGGGTCAAGATCAGATAGTCTGGAAGTGTGTATACTTGAGAGATAGCCATATAGTTTAGGTTCTGTACACTATACCAAGCTCAATCTAGCTAAACAAAAAAATACAAGAGATAAGACTCTTGTTTGCAGCAATGTTATATATTGTATTACCATTCAAAACTGCTCCTCTGTGGGAGGATTTTATATCCCCATTCTGTTGACAATAGGTTTAGCCATGTGACTTGCTTTGCACAATGAAATGTGAACAGAATGTGACACATATCACTTCTTAGCAGAAGCTTTCAGATCCAGCAGATGAATCATGTTTCTAGTTTTCCCTCTATTATGAGAGCCCAGCAATGCGCCGATAGGAACTTCTCCATCAGCCTAGGTTCAAGATTGAAGACAACAGATGGCAAAGCCACAGCCAGCCCATGGTGAACATGTACATGTGAATGACAAATCTACTTTTATGGTTTAAAGCCCCTACATTTGGGAGGTCATTTGTTACTGCACATTAACTTTGTCTACCTCTACAGATACAAACAATGTAACACAGTGGTTAAGAGGATGAGATCAGCAAACTGTCTGGCCTCAAATCACAATCCCATCACTATTATTTATGCTATTGAAATTCAGTTCCAAAAATCTGACCTTTGAATAAGCCAAAGTGAATGTATAACAAATTAAATTTGGTCCCTTGAATACTCTCACTGACTAATATGGAAAAAACAAGTGGGATAAATTTACAATTGGTTTACATTAAGCAAAACAGATTACAAAGCTCATACATCTTAAAGGTTTTTTAAAAAGTTTTTCCAACACATAACCATGTTTTAAATTTCAAACAATAAGTGACTTGGGTGCCCTAATTCCTTCCAATAACACTTATCTAGTATTTGTTCAGTATTTGAATTGTACATCTATCTTTCTCCCTTTCCATTATTGAAATAATATAACATCAAGACTTCTCTATTTCTGATCTTCTTTACACTTTGGAGCCCCATACTCAAACTAATAGTATGTGGTTTTCTAATATGTCATTTTGGCATGGTTGATAATTCATTCCCTATCACTGTTTATCATACTTATAAGTTTTGGTAAGGAAAAAATAAAGCATTTGTGAAGGTAATTACACCTTACATGCTTTCAAAATGATTTGGAGTTGCTTACAGAAATATAGTTACTGCAGCAGAGCCAAAAAAAAAAAAAAAAGGCAAATGAGTGCAAAGAAGAATAAAGGCAGGCCTGTTAGATGGATTTGATACACAAAATGGAATCCAACAGGAGCTTACATGCTTATTAAAAAGCTTTGCAAATTCAACTTTGAGATTCCTAGTGCCCAAAGAGAGAAACATAATCACTTAGATACATAATGACCCCAAAATCTTAAAAAGTAGTGACTCAAGGTCTTCCCTGGTGGTGCAGTGGTTAGGAGTCCGCCTGCCGATGCAGGGGATGCAGGTTCGTGCCCCGGTCCGGGAGGATCCCACATGCCGCGGAGCAGCTGGGCCCGTGAGCCATGGCCGCTGAGCCTGCGCGTCCAGAGCCTGTGCTCCACAACGGGAGGGGCCACAGCAGTGAGAGGCCTAGTAGTGACTCAAGAGAAATACAACTTTTCATGTCATGGAAATCTGTCAGACATTTCTTCTGCAGGTCAACATTAAAAAGAAAATGTGAGATAGCATCCTTAACAATGCCTTTATCAACCCCTACAAACAAACAGTGAAAATGTAAGAAATTTCCCACTCTGCATTCTATTAAGACTTGAATTTCATCCTTATGACTTAAGGAAATATCCAATCCAAGATGTTCTTCCAAGTTAAGTTATTTATTTACACTAAACATATGTAGCCATTTAGTCTATGTCAAGTTCTTTATGTATAATATTCTATGTGGCATTTTGAACAAAGTTAAAGGCTGAAACATTGGTCATTGTTTTAGATACTCTGTGGGGTATGCGCAACAATTTACTTAGACCAAAATGTTGGAAAAACATTCTGGTTTATCTGCAAAAGAACTTTGAGCAAACAAGATTAAATTCTTTCCAATTCAATATCTTATTCTTTTATTCAATTCAATTCAAGCTTATATTCCTCTAGTCAATCCAACAATCTCTACATCCCTTGCCATCAACTTTTTCTCCATTGTCATCTCCAATTCCACAGTTATTTTTTTATTTTGATTTTCTGAAACCATTCTTATTCTTTCTATAGCTACCATCACTGGCTGGGTACCCCACTTAAGGTGATGACCACATAAAACTATCCAATGACTATAACTCATTACAGATGTCCTCTATTTGTGTTCATATAGAAACTATACAATAATATTGCCATTGGCACTCCTTTAGAGTGCCTTGCTCTCTATGGAATTTTCTGACCTTGCTTATCTTCCTACATAGATGTCAATTATTTTCAGAGTAAAATTATGCCTTGTGGAAGAACATCAACAAAAGCAGTCTAGAAAAGGGGGGAAAGGACAATCAGCAAAATGAATGGATTTTAGTACCTCTTTGAAATCTCAGACTCAAATTTGGGAAAGGGGTTTTTAGAAGCCATCTAATGAACTGACATCAAAATCTTCACTTAGATTTATAATTGGTTCTGCTCTTCATTTCTAAATATATAAGGATTTGTAAAATACTTCATTTTGGAAATTTAATATTGAGACATGTGGTTCATATTCTTAATAGTTTGTTTGCCCCAGAGAAAGTTAGTTAATCTCCTGTACCACCATTTCCTCATCTTTAAAATATAGATTATAATAAGGCCTATCTCATGGGGTTGTTGTGAGGGTTACTTGGGTTAAAATTCCTGGAACACTCAGAGCCATGCTTGGCACATTGAACACTATAGAGTGGCTGCCATTATTATTATTATTATTTTTTTTTTTTTTTTTGCGGTATGCGGGCCTCTCACTGTTGTGGCCTCTCCCGTTGCGGAGCACAGGCTCCGGATGCGCAGGCCCAGCGGCCATGGCTCACGGGCCCAGCCGCTCCGCGGCATATGGGATCCTCCCAGACCGGGGCACGAACCCGTATCCCCTGCATCGGCAGGCGGACTCTCAACCACTGCGCCACCAGGGAGGCCCCATGATTATTATTTTAAAAAATTAATTTTTAAATGTTCTCAAAATGTTACTGTTCCTTCTATTTTTCCTCATTAATTATTCAATAGCATAAAACGATAGAAATGGGCACCATGAAAATTGAAACATATTTTACATTTTTTAGATGAATGCCAAATTCTACCTCACTAGGAAGAAATGAAGCTACAAGTTGTCCTTTCCTTGAACACACTGTTTTAATCAGCAGACACCATGACATTTCAATCAGTGATAATTCAAGAAAGATTTGTTTTTGCTAACATCTCTTCATGAATAAGTGCTTTTTGTTAAAGGCCTAAATAAAGCCAACTCCAGTTTTAGATTTGCTTTAATTCAAAGATCCTCACTCTCTATTCAGCTTGTCCCTAAAGCCCTGTTCACCCATCCTTAGATTGGCAGCAGGTTACAATGAAAAGAACACTGGTCTGGAAATCAAAAACTTATCCTGAACTGCCTGTGTCACTTGCTGGTTCTTTATATTTAAACAACAAATTTTGCCTTATTTAAACTTAGTCTCCTACAGGAGCTGAATGGAGATGATCCCTTATAATTATAAAGTTCTATAATTCTCAGAAGCTTTTCATGTTATCTACATATGTTGGACAATGTGACATTAACTCCTCCAAAGTTACACATCTATACAGACTTGTACAGAAAATAAATTCTCCCCATCTAGATCATTCATATAGTACCTAGATTTTTGTGCTTCCTAGAAAGAACAGAAAATAGTTCATATTTAAAGCTATTTAATACTTAAATAATTAGAATATCCTTAACAGCATTGAAACTCTCACCCCTTTCTTTCCACAGAGATAATGCATAGATTTGACTTTTTTCTTTTTTTTTTTTTTTTTTTTTGCGGTATGCGGGCCTCTCACTGTTGTGGCCTCTCCCGTTACGGAGCACAGGCTCCGGACGTGCAGGCTCAGCAGCCATGGCTCACGGGGCCCAGCTGCTCCGCGGCATGTGGGATCTTCCCGGACTGGGGCACGAACCCGTGTCCCCTGCATCAGCAGGTGGACTCTCAACCACTGAGCCACCACGGAAGCCCTGACTGTTCTTTCTATCTTTGCAATGTTGTCCAGTTTCTGGCTGCTACTTCTTGTTAGCTGGTCACAAACACAAGCAAGATAGTCATTGCCAACATTTGCTTCTCAAAATAGAACTTCCCAAATATAGCTTCTTCACTCTCTTGTATTCAAACATATGGCTGTCTTCTGGAATTCTCACTTGTAAAACCAAACGCCAAGAAGCCATTGGCTTGATTTTACTCCCAAGAGCCCTAGTATCTAAGAGGTACGACCAATCATTGTATTCGCAACTAGAACCATATACTGCACATTCTTGGACATACCACTGATGTCACAAAAGGTAGGAGACCTGTGATCATCTCTCCTTTGCTGACTTGTCTGTTTTCTTTCCCCTCCCCCAGAAAGAAAACAGACAAGTCAGCAAAGGAGAGATGACCACAGGACTTCCAGGGGCAGGGACTGGGTGAGGCAAAAGACAAAGCAGAATCTCTGAAGGATCTGATGAAACGTCCCGGAGCCAGGCCCACAGAGAAAGAGAGTCTAGGCTAAGGAAGTAGAGTTTGAGTAGTAGGCAGACAGAAGGACTGAGGGATTAATCAACAGGCACCATTGAGAGGCAGAGATCCGAGGCAGCAATGTTGTAGGAACAGCACCAGGAAGAAAAGTAGAGTTTGAGATTCCTGGTCGGAACCATAACTAGGATTAGAGGTCGGAAGTATCAGGAATCCCACCCTCCCACCTACCCACCCAACAGGAGGGGCAAAAGTAAACTCTCCTTGGAGGAAAGTTTCCTAAAATAGGCCCACATGTCTTGCACAGATTGAAAGCATGCATGAACTTACAAATAAAGTTCACCAAACACACAGAAAAACAAGCCACAATGTGTGAGAATCAGCAGACAAGAAACAAAGGTTTAAATGGAAAGAACTGTAGATATTGTAACTGTTTGACATAACAGAAAATAGCTATGTATGAAATTTATAAAATTTATAAAAGAAAAATGCAATTACAAAGATAAGTATATAGTAAAACTATGAGAAATAAGCAGATAGAATTGAAGAGGCTGTAATTTACAGGTATAAAAAATATAATTGAAATTATATATGTTAGATTAAAAAGCTCAATCAATGTCAATAAATAGATTAGGGAACGAATAATAGGTTAAAGGAAACACAGAAGTCAGGGGATGGGGCTGAAGGTTCCACCCTCTAATCATACTTTGGTCTTTCTGGTGACTAGCACCCACCCTGAAGCTATCCAAGGGCCACTGGACATCTCATTAACATACAAAAGACACTCATTAATCTGGAGATTCTAAGGGCTTTAGGAATTCTATGCCAGGAGCCAGGGACAAAGACCAAATAATTTATTTTTTATTTTGTTATGTTTTCTTTTAAGCTAATGTTCTCTTTTAGTGGATTTATATTTATGTGATCATGTTTCACACCTTGAAAGTAGGACCTTCAGCCTTTTGACACTAAACAACCAAGAGTATAATTTTTTCATAGCATTGACTAACTGAATTAATAAAAATGAAACTTTTATTTGGTGTTGGTAAACTTAATTTGTATATTGGGACCTATAAAATGGAGGCAGACCCAGTCGTCCAGCCCACATCACAAATCTAAACTTAAGCCATCCTGCACTTATGGAAATGCCTCACTATCAAGGAAGGTGAACACCAGTCACAATCGTCCAACTCAGCTTTAGCTAGCTTACCCCACGCCAGAAAATAGGACTAGCTAGCCTTTAAGGAGATCACCCAACCTCACTGCCAATCATGCCCTGTACCATACTGCTTCCCCTAACAGTCTCTACAACTTGCTCTTGCCCAAAATCCCTTGGGAGGAGTGTTCTACTGCTTATGAGGCACTGCACTCCCCCAATCCATGGATTGTTTTCCTCCTAATAAAGGACATCAAACTCATTACTAAATTGTTTCGGGTTTGTCATTTCACAGTATACTTAGCATAAACTGGGCTAGAGTTTGTTTTTCCAAAAAGTTTTTTTAAAGACATTTGCTCCTTATTTATATGATGAAAAGAAGGGAAGCACTGTTCAAAGTACTCTTGAGAAGTTTCTCTACAAAGAGATAAAGCCCTTTATAATTCTCAATGTTTCTGATGTTTTAAATAATTTAGAGAAAATATTTAAATATTTACTATTTTAAAGAATTTCCCTATACATTTATAACCTACAGTAGGAGTTTTTAATGTTTTAAAAAAATTTTTTTAAACATTCTAATTGCAATAATTGACATATAATATTGTATTCATTTTGGGTGTGCAACATAATGATTTGAGATATGTATATGTTGCAAAATGATTGCTACCATATTTAGTTAACATCCATCACCACAAATTTGTAGTCACAAATTTTGAGTATGTGTGTGTGATGCAAACTCTTAATTAAGATCTACTCTTTCAGCAACTTTTGAATATACAATACAACATTGTTACCTATAGTCATCATGCTGTATATTATATCTCTAGAACTGATAGCTTGAAGTTTACACCTACTGATGACATTCACCCATCTTACCCGCCCCCTGTAAGTTATTTTTTAATGCAATTAAACTTGAGTGAAAGAGTCACAGAATCTCATAAGAGACCTGTGGTAGGAAGAAAAATGGACTCCAAAACGTCCATCCCCTAATTCACAGAACTGGTGAATGTTACTTTACACAGCAAAAGGGGCTTTTCAGATATGGTTAAAGTTATGGACTTTGACATGAGGACATTACTCTGGATTATCAAGGTGGGCTTAATCTAATCACATAAACTATTAAAAGTAAAAAATCTTGGGGCTTCCCTGGTGGCACAGTGGTTGAGAGTTCGCCTGCCAATGCAGGGGACACGGGTTCGTGCCCCGGTCCGGGAAGATCCCACATGCCGCGGAGCGGCTGGGCCCGTGAGCCATGGCTGCTGAGTCTGCGCGTCCGGAGCCTGTGCTCCGCAACGGGAGAGGCCCCAACAGTGAGAGGCCCACGTACCACAAAAAAAAAAAAAAAAAGGAAAAGATCTTTCCCAACTGTGGTCAGAGAGATAGGATGACAGATAAAGAAGCAGAAGAAAGAAGGCATAAAAAGACAGCCACCTGCCATTGCTAGCTTTGAAGACAAAAGGGCCTACATGTCAAGGAATGAGGCTGGCATCTAGAAACTCAGAATGACCACCAGCCAACATCCAGCAAAGAAATGGGGACCTCAGTCCTTCAACTGCCAGGAAATAAATTCTGAGTTGAATAAGCAAGGAAACAAGATTCTTGACTAGAGTCTCCATAAATGAGTACAGCTTTGTCAACACTTTGATTTTAGCCCAATGATACCTGGATCAGACCTGCAGAAATAAAAGATAATAAATTTGTGTGTTTAAACCACTAAGTTTGTGGTAGTTTGTAAATGGCACCTCCTGCACTGTTGGTAGGAATGTAAATTGATACAGCCACTATGGAGAACACTATGGAGGTTCCTTAAAAAACTAAAAACAGAACTACCATATGATCCAGCAATCCCACTACTAGGTATATACCCTGAGAAAACCATAATTCAAAAAGAGACATGTACCACAATGTTCATTGTAGCACTATTTACAATAGCCAGGACATGGAAGCAACCTAAGTGTCCATCGACAGATGAATGGATAAAGAAGATGTGGCACATATATACAATAGAATATTATTCAGCCATAAAAGGGAATGAAACTGAGTTATTTGTAATGAGGTGGACGGACCTAGAGTTTGTCATACAGAGTGAAGTCAGAAAGAGAAAAACCAATACTGTATGCTAACACATATTTATGGAATCTAAAAAAAATGGTACTGATGAACCTAGTGGCAGGACAGGAATAAAGACGCAGACATAGAGAACGGACTTGAGGACATGAGGAGTGGGGGGGGGGGAGAAGATGGGACAAAGTGAGAAAGTAGCATTGACGTATATACACTACCAAATGTAAAATAGATAGCTAGTGGGAAGGTGCTGCATAGCACAGGGAGATCAGCTTGGTGCTTTGTGGTGACCTAGAGGGGTGGGATAAGGAGGGTAGGAGGGAGGCTCAAGAGGTAGGGGATATGGGAATATATGTATACATATAGCTGATCCACTTTGTTGTACAGCAGAAACTAACATAACATTGTAAAGCAAGTATACCCCAATAAAGATGTAAAAAAAAAAAAAAAGAGAAAACTAATTCAGGACCACAGTGAAAAGAGAAGTAACTTTCTCAAAGTCATAGAACTTTTAGGGATAACACTGGGGCTAGGACATTGTTTATATATTTTGGCCGCACAGCAGTATATGGGATCTTAGTTCCCCAACCAGGTATTGAACCCGCACCCTCTGCAGTGAAAGTGCAGACTCCTAACCACTGGACCACCAGAGAAGTCCCCTATTAATTTAATATTTTTAAAATTTAAATATACCTTTATTTTCCTGGTAATAAATTTGAACTTCTTCCTAGTGGACATTTAGCAAAGTAACAGATGTTCTGAAAGATAGAGATAATGATGGTTTTAAATTAATGTCAATTAGTTTTCAAGGAAAAGAATCATAAGAACTTTTATTTTGGCTTAGATGAAAAGAATTTCCATTTTTTTAAGTTTTAAATCACATATATCACATAAAAAGTGTTCATTTTATTGGCTACAGACAGATGTAGGCCTCAATCAAAAGGTTATTTGCTTTGCAACAAAAAGACTAAAATACCTAGCAATAAATTTAACCAAGAAGGTGAAAGTCCTGTACACTAAAAACTGTAAGACATTGTTGAACGAAATTGAAGAGGACACAAAGAAAAGATATTTTATTCTCATGGATTGGAAGAAGAAACATTGTTTAAATGTCCATATTACCTACAAAAATCTACAGATTTCATACAATTCCTATCAAAATCCCTATGATATTTTTCAAAATATAGAAGAAAAAAATCCTAAAATTTATATGGAACCACAAAAACCCCAAATAGCCAAAGTAATCCTAAAAATTACAAAGCCATAATAATAAAACAGCATGATACTGGCAGAACAGACATACAGATCAATGGAACAGAATAAAGAGCCCAGAAATAAACCCATACATATATGGATAATTAATTTACAATAAGGAACAAAGAACATACATTGGAGAAAGGATAATCTCTTCAATAAAAGTCACACACAAAAAGATAAAACTAGACCACCATCTCACAACATCTCACAACATACACAAAAATCAAATCAAAATGGATTAAAGACTTGATTGTAAGACCTGAAACCATAAATTCCTAGAAGAAAACCTGGGCGTCATTGACATTAACCTTAGCAATATCCTTCTGAATATGTTTCTTCAAGCAAGGGAAACAAAACAAAAATAGACAAATGGGACAACATCAAACTAAAAAGCTTCTGAACAGCAAGGGAAACCAGCAACAAAATGAAAAGACAACCTACCAAATGGGAGAAGAGATTTGCAAATCATATATCCAATAAGGGATTAATATCCAATATATATAAAAAACTTTAAAAACTCAACAACAACAACCAAAAAAGAAAACAAACCCCAAACAACCCAACTAAAAAATGTGCAGAGGACATGAACAGACTTTTTTACAAACAAGACATACAGATGGCCAACGGGCACATGAAAAGATGTTCAACATCACTAATCATCAGAGCATTGCAAATCAAAACCACAATGAGGTATCACGCCAATTAGAGTGGCTATTTTTAAGTAGGCAAGAAATAACAAGTGTTGGAGAGGACATGGAGAAAAGGGTACACTCATACCCTGTTGATGCGAACATAAATTCGTGTAGCCACTAAGGAAAACAGTATAGAGATTCCTCAAAAAATTAAGAATAGATCCAGCTAGACTACTTTTGGGTATTTATCCAAAATGAAAACACTAATTCAAGAAGATATATGCACCCCTATGTTCATTGCATTATTTGCAAGGTATGGAAACAGTCTAAATACACATCAGTAGATGGATGGATAAAGAAGATGTGGTGTGTATGTGTGTGTGTGTGTGTGTGTGTATATATATATATATATATATACACACACACACACACACACACACATACATATATGGATGGACCTTGAGGGCATTATACTAAGTGAAATAAGTCAGATCAAGAAAGACAAATACTGCATAATGTCACTCATGTGGAAAGTAAATAAATAGCAAAAAAACCCAAAACAAACACATAGACACAGAGAATAGAGTAGTGGTTACCAGCGGGGAAGGAGGGGGGCTGGAGCAAGCAATATGGGCAAAGTGAGTCAACTCTAGGGTAACAGATAGAAACTAACCTTTTGGTGGTAAGCATGCTGTAGTGCATGCAGCAAAATCAAAATATGATGTTGTATACATGAAACTTATATAACATTATAATCCAGTGTTACCTAAATAATATTTTTGAAAAAGCATTTTGCTGCAGTTAGTACTCTGAGAGCAGCAGGTCAGGTTCCCTAGAGAGTTCAGACTGAAACTCTACATAAAGTATTACTTTATTAGTTTAATAAAATAACATATTTTAAAATATTATAAATAGAAGAAGTCAAGAAAATAAAGAAAACTTTTTTAAAAACAAAGAGATTGTAGAATTTTTAAATAAGCCATATAGGACTTATTAAAAGTTGGAAAGCTAGCAACCTGGAAGCCAGGAAGCAAACTTGGACTTGGAAGTAATCTTCTCATTGTATAACCTTGGGGAAAATTTCCTCTGAGACTCAATATTCTCATCAGTAAACTAGTAGGGGACCAAATATGTTCCTGTCTGCATGCCATATTATTTTAAGAACAAAATAATACAATAGAGATGAAAGTCATGTCTAAAGAGATCACAGAAAGTACTCTGAACTAAAAGCCAGAAGATCTTAGTGTTACTTCCCAATCTACCATGTGACATTGTCTAATATCATTCCTCAAAACTTTAGTTCTACCATCTGCAAAATAGAAATAGTATAACATTCTCTTCCAACATCACAGGATGCCATGGTTGAAAAGTATTTTCAAATAAGAAAGCTGTATGTACCTGAGACTTTTTTGGTACATGAAAGGGATAACCCACTCTCAAGAAGCCATGTCCAAAGAAATCAAAATACTTTCTGAGTAAATGATGTGATAATGTGTTCTGGATGGAATTGTTCTCTCAGGTATATAAATAATTTTGTGATCCCTAGATGACTATGTGAAGCCACAAGTTTGGATTAATTCACAAAGGAGCTTAAACATGAAAAGAAATAATACTCTTTGAAAGAGAACCATTAAGTATATGCATCAGACTAACAGAAGAGAGACCTAAAGTCAAGTCAAAAAGAAAGGCATAGCACAGAAACTTTCTGGAAGTCAAGAGGTAAACAGTAACAATGTTGAGACACTGAAGAGGCTTCATGAAGAGAGGACTCTGTGCCCTATGGGTTTTCAGATATACTTGAAAGGGTCATAAAATATCCTAGTAATAAGAACTATCACACAGCTGGCTCACTCATTGCTTTGGATGTAATTTGGGATTTATTATACTTCATTATATTCAGAAACATAAAAGTAGAAGACTTTTTGGTATTTGCTATCTGATGGAAAAATTCTGCCTTACAAAGATAATTAGAAGACTAATACTTATGTTTAAAACACAATTCCACCAAATTAATCATACATGCTCAGATAAGCCAGGTACCTCCTCCTCTCTGATCAAAAATTTAAAAGAATGGAGGGTGTATTCTGTTCAGCTGGTCAGAATCCAGAAATTCTCATAATTGCTTATTACTTTCCACTATTGAGACCAAATAGTGACCAAATAGTAACAAAAGAGTAAAATATTATTTTAATTTTTAAAAGAATACTAGTTAAGAAATAACACAACCATAATAATAATTGAATTGTAAAGATGAACAATAAAAATAAATTATTATAATATATTCATTCATACAGTGAGTTGAAATGACCCCTTAAAATCCCTGCCATCCATTCCTTATCTTTGGAATTTCTGAGACCTGGATTTAAATCTGCTCTCTGATGCTTATTAATTATAGGAACTTAATCTACTTACCCTTCTCAATTTACAATGCACTTGGTTAGAATATCTACTTAATATGGATGTAGCAAAAATTAAACATAATATATACAAAGCTCCTACCATAATTCTTGTTACCTAATAAAGCATCAATAAAAGGAAGATTTTTGTTTGTTTGTTTTCTTGTTCCATAACCACAGGAAGTAGAGGAAACTCATTCTACTTTCACAAATTAAAGATCTTGAGAGCTAGATTCTAGTGCTCACTTCAGCAAAGTCATGGTAATAATCAAAGCAACATTTTATAACTTTATAGAACTTTATCATTTATAACACTTTATAAATATCTCATCTGATACAAATCCACAGCAATAGCCAATTCATACCCTTTTTGAGATAAGACAATTGGGGATTCAGAGAAATTAAGTGACTTTTTAATAATAACTTTTAGTGTAGTAGATATATTTTGGTTGCTGAGGATTTTTCTTCATCCTGGAAAATGTCTTGCCCTCCACTTCATTCATAAGGCTCCTGTGAGAACTTCCAAGTCTTAAGTAAATCCATACTCCTGACAATAGCTGATTGGTCCAAGAGTAGGGACAAGACACAAGTGGAGTCAATAATAGCAGACCACATTCACAGTGGCCACAAGTGATTGGTCCAAGGAGGACCTCTGACTCAATCTGGGCCAAAGGGTCTCTTCTCAAGGTTCTTTGGACTTAAGCCAAGAAAGTTTCTCTCTGATGACAGGGCTTTGATATGTTTAACTCCAGAGCTGTTGGCATCTGTGACTTCTGTAGAATGGGGAATGTTATTCTGAGCCAGAGAAAATCAGGTTTTCTTATACTAAATTTGGTGCTCTTTTCACCAGACAGACTACTAATAGTCACCACTGTTCTCTGAATACCCCCTTTTGCCATTTTTATTCATTTGATTTTGGAGCCTAAGCAGGTAAAAGCTATAAAGGGTGATGTACAAATTAATTCATACACTATTAAGTATATAAGAAGGAAATGTATATACAGTATATACGAAGGAAATGACAAAACAAAGAGGGACAGACCCATGTCCTAAAATTGCTTCAATTCATCCAGTACACATTCTAGTACAGCTGGTGAATACTGAATTTACTAAACTTGCTCTGTTCCATATAACCCCAGGTCATTCCACATGGTTTTGTTTGTTTGTTTGCTTTTTCCTTCTTAAAATGCCCAACCTCCAGTCCACAACCTTGACATCTCTTCATCTAGCTAACTGTTGTTACTCAGGTCTCAGTGTAGAGATAATCTATTCCTGGAAGCCTTCTCTAGTCTCCAGGTTTGGGCTCTATGCATCTCCTCCATGCTCTATGAGCACCTGTATTAACTCCACGGTAACTCCTATCCCATTATCTGATAAAAGTTCACCATATAATCCCAAGAGAGCAATAATCATCCTGCTCAGTGCTATATCTTCAGTAGCTGGGATTGTGTTTAACATATAGCCAACACTCAAATTTTTATGATAATCTTTGTGAATAAACTTTTTTGGGGATTTTTATAAAATTCATATCATTCCCCACCTCCAAATATATTATTGATAAGGTATCTCACTTACTAATGAAAGCATTTGAGTTACTCAGTTGTGTTGGGAAGGACATTAGATTGAAAACAACTCAGTTGTAAAATGCCTGAAGTCCTCTTCTGAAGTCACATAAAAAGAATATTAAAGGCAAATTTAGATGGGCACTGAAATGAGAATTGCCTTCAAAGTGTGTTCAGATAATTTTATTTATATGATAATAGAGAATGAGAATTAATATCTATATTCCACCAAAGGACAATAAGAATGCCAAACACTATACCCTGGAAAAGCAATTTACAACAGGTCAAAACTGAAAATTGTAAAATGGTTCTCATATAAATGGCTATTGACTCTTAAATTTTGGCAATAACATTGTAAACCATGTATCATCAAAATCAAAATGGTTTTCCTTATGTGAGTGGACATAACTATGTAACCAAATCTCTCTCAGAATATATTAGAAATGACAGTGATATAATAAAAAAAAAACTCAGTTAAAAAAAAACTCAGTTAAAGAAATATATATACTATTCAGATTTCACCAGCAATATAAATGGTATGAAGCAAATGAACCTCTCACTGGGTGACATCAGTCTGACATAAACAATAGCACCAGGAGAGAAACATACCCAAATACACTACGGTCACAAGGACTTAGGTTGAAGAGAGGTAAAATGGAAGCCCAGTGTTTTAGTTTTTATCAACTGTTTGATGCAGTGTTTTCTTCCTATTGCTGATCTTGGCCCTTATGAATACTCTATGTTTTTCTTGGATTTTTAGAAATAGCACATCTCAAATCACAGGGCAATGTGCATTCTAGGCCAGGAAAATGGCAATGCCTAGTAATGTGGTATGCCTAAGATTTTACTTGGTGCATGTGTCTAATAAATACTTGTTGAACAAATGAATGAATAAACTAACAAATCTGTTCACTGCTTCGCTGTACAGTTTGAATTTAATTCTTTATTTTTGAATATGCCGTTTCCTTTTTTAATTGATTGTTAACAACATCAAAAACAAAATCTTGGGCAATGTAAGAGAGCAAAGCAGTACTACTCATAACCAGGATGGGCAACTTCTCAAAAGTCTTGAGTTTAACACCCACCCCTCCCAAAGTATGCTCAATATGTTTGTCATTAAAAAACTTTGGGTTTGTTTGCAGAAGAGCATTAGTCAAATCCAATGTTTTCTTTGGATCAAGTATTTGAATATGAATCTATTCATCACCCTTAGCATGAGAAGAGACCAATGGATACATTTCCCCAGAAAAGACCAATAAAAAATTTAAAAAGGGACAAATAAATTATATAAGCACCAACTATGGAGCCATAAAGTCAGAAGAAGACATAATAACCATCATTTTATCATCAAACCAATGTGTTTAATAAACTAAATAAAATGGACAATTTCCTACAAATACGTACTTAGTGTAACTACCTCAAGAAGAAAAAGAAAACATAAACAGTCCTAAATCATTAAAGAAATTATATTAGTAGTTGAAAATCCACCCAGGTAATCAAAAGTATCTCAGGCTGTATTACAGATGAATTCTACTGAACAATAAAGGAAAGGATTGTTACAAACTTCACAAGCTCTACCAAAGAAAAAAGAAATACCATGTTTTATCTTTTTTTTAGGATAGTATAACCTTCTTACCAATATCACAGTATAAAAAGGAAACTTTAGCAAAACTCACTTATGAACAGAATTGAAACAAAAAGGGGTAGTGCAAGTTGGATTTGTTCAATGAATGAAAGAATATTTTAACAATAGAAGATGTTATGCACCACATAAACAGATTAAACAACATTCAGATAACCATATAGGCAAGAAAAGAATTCAGTAAAATTCTATACCAGTTAATATAAAAGTTTTATAAAAGCAGGAAGAGAATTTCATTACCCAATAAAAAGGATCTACATAAAAACTAAAAAAAATCATAGTTGGGCCTCCCTGGTGGCGCAGTGGTTGAGAGTCCGCCTGCCGATGCAGGGGATACGGGTTCGTGCCCCGGTCTGGGAGGATCCCATATGCCGCGGAGCGGCTGGGCCCGTGAGCCATGGCCGCTGGGCCTGCGCGTCCGGAGCCTGTGCTCCGCAATGGGAGAGGCCACAACAGTGAGAGGCCCGCATACCGCAAAAAGAAAAAAAAAAAGAAAAAAAAAATCATAGTTAATAATGAATCATTAAAAGCATCCCCTTTAAAATCAAGAGTGGATTGTTTCTGTCATCATCACTTGTCATCCACTTAGCCCTGGAGATACAAGCCATCACAGTAAGATGGGGAAAATAAGGTTTAAGTGGATAAACATTGATAAGAAAGAAACTAAACAATTATTATTCAATAATTTATATGGGCTTCCCTGGTGGCGCAGTGGTTGGGGGTCCGCCTGCCAATGCAGGGGATGCGGGTTCATGCCCCAGCCCGGGAGGATCCCGAGTGCCGTGGAGCGGCTGGGCCCGCGGGCCATGGCCGCTGGGCCTGCGCGTCCGGAGCCTGTGCTCCGCAACGGGAGAGGCCGCAGCAGCGAGAGGCCCGCGTACCGCAAAAAAAATTAATAACAATAATAAAATAATAATAATTTATAATTATTCATATAGATATCATAAGAGAAAACACAGGAAATGTGTGAGAATTACTAAGAAAACACATCAAGATTGATGGACATAGGTAGATTATTTTTAATGATGCTTATTTCTATATACTAGCAACAAGAGAAAATGAGATTTTAAAAAAAGCATTTTAGATAATTAAAAAAAACACAATGAGTAAAAATAAACATAAAGGAAAAGCTTTGTGCATGTTCCAGAAGAAGCACAAGGCTCTGGCACTAGCTCCCTGGCTCTAGCCTGCACCTGCCAAGACAGCAGCCCTAGGCACCCCAGAAAAAGCTTCAGCCCATGCTTGTTTCAGCTCCAGCACTCCCACCAAAACTACCAGCTACATGTAGACTGCTTAGGGACACTCCTATACAAGGACATGGCTTCAAGACTGGGATAGTCTAATTTCATAGAGACAGAGAAATTCAAACAAAATGAAACTACAGAAGAGTATGTTCCAAATGAAAGAACAAGATGACCTGAATGGAATGGAGATAAGTAATTTACCTGGTAAAGAGTTCAAAGAAATGGTCATAAAAATACTCACGAAACTCAGGAAAAGAATAAAGGAACACAGTGAGAACTTCAACAAAGAATTAGAAAGTATAAAAAAGACCAATCAGAGCTGAACAATACAATAACTGAAATGAAAAATACTCTAGAGGGAATCAAAGCAGATTAGGTGATATAGAAGAACACATAAGTGACCTGGAAAAGAGAATAGTGGAAATCACCCAATCAGAATAGCAAAAAGAAAAAAAAAATTAATGAGGATAATTTAAGGGACTTCTGGAACAACATCAAATGTACTACTATTCACATTACAGGGGTTTCCAGAAGGATAAAAGAAAGAGAAAGGGGCAGAAAGTTTATTTGAGGAACTAATGGCTGAAAACCTAACCTGAGGAAACTAACACATGTCCAAGTCCAGGAAACACAGAGTCCCAAATAAGAGGAACCCAAAGAGACCCACGCCAAGACATATCATAATTAAAGTGGCAACAATTAAAGATAAAGAATCTTAAAGGCAGGAAGAGAAATAGAGTCACATAAAAGAGAACACCCTTGAGGCTATCAGCTGATTTACAGCAGAAACTTTGCAGGCTATAAGGTAGTGGCATAATATATATAAAGGGCTGAAAGAAAAAAACTTACAATCAAGGATCCTCTACCCAGCAAGATTATTCAGAATTGAAGGAGAGATAAAGAGTTTCTCAGACAAGCAAAAACTAAAAGAGTTCATCACCACTAAGCATGACTTAAAATTAAAAAAAATACTAAAAGGTCTTCTTTAGGTGAAAAAGAAAAGGACACAACAAAAAATAAGAAAATAAATTTTAAAATCTCACTGGTAAAGACAAATATATAGTAAAGGTAGTGGTCAACCACTGATAAAGCTAGCATAAAGGTTAAAAGACAAAAGTCATAAAATAAACTATAACTATGATAAGTAGTTAAGGGATACACATAAAGATGTAAAATATGACATCAAACAATAAAACATGGGGGAAGAGGGAGTAAAAAATGTAGAGCTTTTAGAATGTGATTGAACTTGAATGACTATCAGTTTAAAACAAATAGGGATAACATAGGTTGATAAACATGAACCTCAAAGTAACCCCAAACCAAAAACCAACAATAGATACACAAAAAATAAGAAAGAAAACCAAGCGTAACACTAAAGGAAATCATCAAACCACAAAGAATGAGACTAAAAGAAGAAGAAAGAAACAGAAAAGAACTACAAAAACAATCAGACAACAAGTAACAAAATGGTGATGAGTACATACCTATCAATAACAACTTTAAATATAAATGGAATAAATGCTCCAATCAAAAGACAGAGGGTAACTGGTTAAATAAAAACAAGACCCACCTATATGCTGCCTGCAAGAGACTCACATCAGAGCTAAAAATACACACAGACTGAAAGTGAAGGGATGGGAAAAGATATTTCATGAAAATGGAAGTAAAAAGAAAGCTGTGGTAGCAATCCTCGTATGAGATAAAATAGACTTTAAACAAAATCTATAAAAAAAGACAAAAAAAGGCATTACATAATGATAAAGGGGTCAATCCAAGAAGATGCTATAACATTTTATAAACATATATGCACCTAACATAGAAGCAACTAAATATATAAAGCAAATAGTAACAAATATAAAGGAAAAATGGATAGCAATACAATAATAGTACCCCACTTATATCAATGTATAGATCATCCAGACAGAAGATCAATAAGGAAACAGTGATCTTAAATGACACATTAGACCAGATGAAATTGATCAATATCTACATTCCATCCCAAAAGAGAAGAATACACATTCTTTTCAAGTGCACATGGAACATTCTCCAGGATATCACATTCTAGGCTACAAAAATAAGTCTCAATAAATTTAAGAAAACGGAAATCATATCAAGCATCAACAATGATAAGAAATAAGAAATCAATTACAGGAATGAAACTGAAAAAAAAAGCATGTGGAGACTAAACAGCATGTTACTAAAACAAAAAAAATCAATGGGCCAATGAGGAAATCAAAGAGGAAATTTAAAAATACCTTGAGACAAATGAAAATAGAAGCACAACTTTCTAAAATCTATCAAATTCAGCAAAAGCACTTCTAAGAGGGAAGTTTATAGTGATAGAGGCCTACCTCAAAAAGCAAAACAAAAAAATTCTCAAATAAACAACTTAACTTTACAACTAAATGCATTAGAAAAACAAAGCCCAAGGTAGTAGAAGGAAAGAAATAATAAAGATCAGAGCAGAAACCAAAATATAATAGAGACCTAAAAGAAAAATGCCAAAGATCAATGAAACTAAGAGCCAGTTGTTTTTTTTTTTTTTTTGAAAAGATAAATAAAATTGGGCTTCCTTGGTGGCACAGTGGTTGAGAGTCCATCTGCCGATGCAGGGGACGTGGGTCCGTGCCCCGGTCTGGGAGGATCCCACATGCCACAGAGCAGCTGTGCCTGTGGGCCGTGGCCACTGGGCCTGCGCATCCGGAGCCTGTGCTCAGCAGTGGGAGAGGCCACAGCGGTGGGAGGCCCGCATACCACAAAAAAAAAAAAAAAAAGAATAAAATACGTAGGAATAAATCTAAGGAGGTAAAAGACCTGGACTCAGAAAACTACAAGCCATTGATGTAAGAAATTGAAGAGGACATAAACAGATGGAAAAATATATTGTGTTTGCAGAATGGAAAAATTAACATTGTTAAAGTGACCATACTACCCAAGGAAATCTACAGATACAATGCAATCTCTATCAAAATACCAATGACATTTTTCACAGACCTAGAACAAATAATTCTCAATGTTTTTATGGATACACAAAAGGCCCTGAATAGCCAAACAATCTTGACAAAAAAGAACAAAGCTGGAGGTATCATGCTCCTTGATTTCAAATTATACTACAAAGCTACAGTGATCAAAATGGTATGGTATGGGCACAAAAATAGACACATAGATCAATGAAACAGAATAGAAAGCCCAGAATGAAATCACCCTTATATGGGTAATTAATCTATAGCAAAGTAGGCAAGAATATACAATGAGGAAAGAATGCTTCTTCAGTAAATGGTGTTGGGAAAATTGGACAGTTACACTCAAAAGAATCATACCATAAGACATTTTAAAATACCTATATAAGTGGAAGGTTGTACTGAAATGCAGTGTTTCTTCAACTTGACTGGGGCTGCATACTGGAACCACTTGGGGAGTTTTAAAGAGTACTGACACCTGGGCCCCACTCCCTGAAATTATGATTTAATTGGTCTAGCATGCACACGGGGATTTGGAAGTTTGAAAATCTCCCCAAGTCATTCTAATGTGCAGGCAAGTTTGATTTCTAATGATTTAGTGGATGCTGTGGTGCCCACCCAGATCCCCACTGTAGGATAGAAACAGCCATTCTCCCAGCTGCTAGCTGCTGGGCGTATTGGCAACTGATAGTTCTCAGATGACTCCTCTCTCTGGGACTTTCCCACAAGTACTTTAGCTTAGGACAGCAGGACTGAAGCCCCCTGTATACCACTTCACAGTCACTTCTCTCAATTCCTTGCTCCAAAGATAACCACGAACTTGGATTAGGTGTTTTATATTACATTTCTTTTTCCTTTTGCCACATATGTCTGTATCCCTAATGATACACAATAGGAGTTATATCACACTGAATATATTCTTCTTGCTTTATTTTTGTTTGTAAGAGTTATTCATATTAATAACTGTAATTCTAATTATTTATCTTTAAAGCTGCATAGATTTCCATTGTATGCTTATACTATAATTTTTCAATTTTTCTGATTCCTTGTATTTAGGTGATTCCATTTTTTCTTAAAGAGGTCATTAGAGGATTTGGAGTTGCCCAAAACAATTTACAATTTCTTTAAATATACCAGAAGTTCCAGGTGGGATACAAAGTCTTTGAATATGTCACTATAAAAAGGGAGAAAAAAGAATGAGAAAAAGCACAAGAAGTGATTGAGATAAAAGCTAAGTGGGATCCATGTCTCTGAAGCCCAGCCAGGGGACCATCTTCTTACCTATATTTCTATCAAAACTTCATCTTCATTTTCTCTTTATCACAACTAACCTAAAACATTTAAAAAAAAATTCTCACCTCTCTTCTCCCAAGGCAGCTCTAAAATGACATGTAAAGCAAACTGCATCATAGTATGGACAACTTCTTTTCCTCCTTACCCTATGTTGTCATATTTTCTCTTGCCTGTACATGGGATTGCAATCCTACAACATTAGCAGAAGAAAACATGGTACTCATAGATCATAGCCTACATTTTGTAAACGGTGAGAGCCTGTTTTAGAGTCAGACAACCTGGGATGAAATGATAATGTGTGAGGGAATTACTTCACATCCCCAAGTTTCAATTTCCTCATTTATAAAATGGGAATACAATTTAAAATTAAATACTTCAAGGGTTACATGTAGGACAATTGAGATATGCATGTAAAGTCCTTGGATGCACACCTGGCCCACAGTAAGTACTCAGTAAATGCTAGCTTTTTAAAAGATTGGTCTATATTCCTTATAAGATCGTACATCAACTAGAGCCACAGAATATTACCAAGTTGTGATTACTGCCATAAAATGACACCTCTAGTGGAGTAATCTTCTTGGATTCAGGGTACGCTGAATTCCGATGTATGAATTTCTTTATCATCCCCCAGTTGGTTCAAAAGTCATTCAGTGATGCACATTCACAAAAGTGAACTTAAGGTAACCACTCATGAATTAGATTCATATACATTTTGTATATTACCTGATACACAATGGGTTTTGATCATATATATTTCAATAGATTCCACAAGTTATATATTCCTATATTTATTATAAAACCTTTGAAAAAAGTAATAAAAGTCTATTGTGTAGTTTATGTTTTATAGGGCTGATAACTCTAGGGTCCATATTTTTATAGGTGGCTTCAAGGAAAGTGAGACTTCCCTGGACTTGCACGCAAAATTTGACATCTATGTGTATTCTTTTGAAGAGCATTTTGTTAACTTTCATCATATTTCAAAAAATGTCTGTTACACAAAGTTGAGCAAGTCGTGGTTTACTGAAACCAAGCAATGAGTGATAAGCAATGATCTAGTGTTTCCCTCTGTGTTGGTCCTGGTGGCCTGTGATTTATAAGGTCATTGCATGTACACGGCATCGATCTATCACCTAGTTCACCTTATGACAGTACATTTCTCCTCTTGTCAGTCACTCTCACTATAGATACACTGTGAAACCACCTCTATACTGTTATAGATACAGTGAACTTTCATCCTAGTTTGTCTGAGATAGTCTTATTTTACACCTGTCCCCCAGTGTAATTATTCATGATACGTCTTGCACTCCCAAAACTGTCCCAGTTTGAATGATATGATTACCATAAACACAACTCAAGAATGGCTGAGGACAAGAATCTGGGCCTTTGATGAAGCACTTTCGTCTGTTAAAAAAAACAAAAACAAAAGAAACTGAAATCAACTTCCAAACAAACGTAGCTAGTCTTGCCAGCAGCCAAGACAGATTAAGCAGCAACGAAGCTCACCAATCTTCAATAAGTCCTTGCCCCAAACAGGGGCTACAGGCCCCCACATCAGATGTTAACTGAGGAGGCAGAATGGGGCTATGTGGCTGGAAAGAAGCCGTTCTCTACACTGCAGATTGTAGGAGAAAGAAGCAGTTCTATGACAGCATGATGAAGGGTCACTTGCCCCAGCACTGCCCTTTCACTGGCAAACTACCTGACCTCTGAACTGATATAGCTACTTTTAGAACTCAAGATTCTCAGAATTCTTTGTAACTTGTCCAGATCCCAAAACTAACTTAATAATTCCCAGAAAGAAAACACGCTGTGAAAATTCCTAAAGTAATACTAGTAGTCAGTCTTAGTTGTGCACTTTATTTATTTATTTTTGGCTGTGTTGGGTCTTCGTTGCTGCGTGCGGGCTTTCTCTAGTTGTGGCGAGCGGGGGCTACTCTTCATTGCAGTGCTCTTCATCTCACTGAAGTGGCTTCTTTTGTTGCAGACAATGGGCTCTAGGCGCACGGGCTTCAGTAGTTGTGGCTCACGGGCTCTAGAGCGCAGGCTCCGTAGATGTGGCACACGGGCTTTGTTGCTCCGTGGCATGTGGGATCTTCCTGGACCAGGGCTCAAACCCGTGTCACCTGCATCGGCAGGCATATTCTTAACCACTGTGCCACCAGGGAAGTCCCTAGTTGTGCACTTTAAATGAAAAAAATATCTACTATATTTTTCATGCTACAACATGTTTCATGACAGTAAGAATGTGCGAATATGAGAATGGAAGCACAATGGATATTGACAGATGGTCAAAACTGTAAAATATTATCAAGTGAAAGTTGAACATAACATTGTTTTGAAAATTATTTTGACTGAGGCCACAAAAATGAATTAATTTCTACCCTAGTGGTATGGAACTCTTTGTGATATGAAACACTTCAAAAACAAAAGAACATCCCAAGTTTCAAATCTATTACCCACAAAAACAATTCACAAAGTAATAAAGTGGTGGTAAATATGAATAAGAAGAAAATAAAGACAAAATTTTATAACCAAATCTAAAATTAGGTAAAATATTATATGCTAAGTGGGGAGATTCCATATCATGAAAATCTCAGAAAAATTTTTTTCTTTTAGAAAATAGCTAGAGCTGTAAGTAAATTGAATTATGTGAACATCTGATGTCAGTGAAGGTTAGGTAAATATCACTGGAATCCACCTGGCTTAAGGAGTAAAATTCCTCTTTTGAAAGTATTTTATTAAAGGAAGAAAAACATTTAATTTTATAATCTCCAAGGAGAAAAATCCTAATGAATAAGTACCTATCCTACAAAAATCAAACAGAATCTGTATTCTAACAGAAGTACTGATGGTCTCACTGAATATTCATATGCTGCTGAGATTTCCCCTACAGCTTGAAGTGAGTGAAAGTTCACCCATAAGTGGCCCCTAGGGACATGCTCCTTGTTCAAAAATTCAATCTCACTATGTGAAGTAAAACCCAGTTGTATGTCAACCTTGAAGGGATGGGTGTTTTTTTATTTGGCATAAGAATGTGATATGTAGAACATGAGCTGGGAACAAAGTTTAACCTAGTTCCCACCCAAAGCCTAAATCCAAATGAATCTCTCTTGGGTTTTATCTGCCTGGTACAATAGAAGCTCTGTCAAGTTAGAAGAAAGCTGTGATGTGATGGGCTATGTAGACTCCTCCCCATAGCAGTGGAGTCAGTGCCAAAAACCTGGAAATTTAAGAGGATGAAACCATATCCTGTCTGGACTTCCCATCCTCATTTATACCCAACCATTCCTTGTTTGGCCATCCGAAGTTATTCCAAAAGACATACTATTCTATCAACAAAATGTAGGCAATGTTATTAACAAATGCCATCTACACATTTACTAGCTCGTGTTCCTTCCATTTGCTTCCATCCCATTAGACAATCCTGCTTCTAATTATGTTAACGTGGGCCAATGTCTCTGATGAGTATGGTGGGTTTAGAGAGGAATGTCTTACTTGGGCATCTTGCCCACCACTGAGCTGGCCTTAGCTTGTCATTTTAAGTCCCTGGAAAACCAAAGCAAGGAGTGCTTCTGATACAACCTCAGATTCATGTCTAGTCTCTAGTTGTTCACAAAGAAGATAGCACTTTTATATACCCACAGCTGAAGCTTTCATTAGTGACTTGGTCTGACCACAGCATGGCACCTCATGGAAACTAGAAATATCTGATTTCCTTTTTTTTCCAAATATCTTCTCTTTTACATCCTGTAAAACTTAGGCAATGTTAAGAACCCAGTGACTGCATGGGGAATATACTTTCCTCCGGTTTCAGGGGTTATAAATTGGCAACTGAATATTTCAAGCTATTTAGGAACACTAAACAACGCAGTTCTAAAACACATTTAATAAAAATGTAGTAACAGCATCAATGAACAATTGTTTATAATAAAAGTAGGTACTTATTCACATCAAGTACCTAGTAATTCAAGATACAGTTGATCCTTGAACAACATGGGGGTTAAGGGCATCAACCCCCAGGGCACAGTGGAAAATCCAAGTATAGCTATTACTAATAGGCTGCTGTTGACCAGAAGCCCTACCAATAACATAAATAGTTGATTAACACACATTTTGTATGTTTTATGTACTATATACTGTATTCTTACAATAAAGTAAGCTAAAGAAAACAAAATGTTTTTAAGAAAATTGTAAGGAAGAGAAATTTATAGTACTGTACTGCATTTATTGATACCATAAGTTTATGTCTGTTTATAACATGAATTATCTGTTAGTACCTATATGAATATTATCTTATATGACACAAAACACTGTAGATGTTATATGTATTACTAATACTAGACATCAAAAAATGAAAAGATAACGTGAAAAAGAAATTCATATTTATTTACAGGTAAAACAGTTCATGCATTGATGAGGAAGCAGGAGTAATATGACTGCTTCACAGTAGCCTAGCCTATACACTAATGAAAAAGTGGCTATAAATTTTTTATGGCATGCACTATTACAGTCACATTCATAATACGGTAGTGGAAACATTGTTATATTAAAAAAAATTTACCTGTGATGATAGCTCGATACACATTTTCTCCAATTATTAGAGAGAGGCATACTCTACAGTAACGTAATTCTTTGAAAGCCAAGTTATAAAACAGTAAGAAAACCAGCACATTATTAATTTTATATTAAATATCACTCTCTTTACGCCTGTGTAAGAATAGGCTAGTATTTACATACATTTTATACATTCACGACATACCTTTTTCTTAATTTTTTTTGCTATTTTTAAGCTACACAGTTAGCTGCAAGTTTTTTCAAATTGTCCAGATCTCCCAAATTTTTTCCAATATATTTACTGAAACAAATCCATGTATAAGTGGACCCATGCAGTTCAAACATGTGTTCTTCAAGATATCTATATGTTGGGACTTCCCCTGTGGTCCAGTGGTTAAGATTCCACACTCCCAATGCAGGGGGCCCAGGTTCCATCCCTGATGAGGGAACTGGATCCCGCATGCCACAACTAAAAGTCCACATGCCACAGCTAAAAGAGCCCACATGCCGCAACTAAAGATACCTCATGCCGCAACTAAGACCCGGCCCATCCAATAAGTAAATAAGTAAATACATTTTTTTTAAAAAGATATCTATATATCTCTATAGGTAGGTACCAAGTATGAATGTTTGTATAGCTATATCTCTACTTATTTGAAATCTGCCTACCCAGATTTGCCAGGCCCCCATGTAAATTGAGAAGAACTTTGTTACATTGTAGATAGTTTCCCTTCTACAATGTGGTGGTTAGTTTTATGTGTCAATTTGAATGGGCCACAGAGTACCCAGCTATTTGCTCAAACATTATTTTGGGTGTGTCTGTGAGGGTGTTTTGGATGAGATTAACACATTAATTGGTAGACTGAATAAAGAAGACTGAACTCTCTGATGTGGTCCTCATCCAATCAGTTGAACTTCAGTTGAAGGCTTGAATAGACCAAAAATGCTGACCCTCCCTAGAGTTAAAAGGGAACTCCTCTGCTTGATTGCCTTAGAGCTGGAACTTCTGTATTTTCCTGCTTTCAAACTCAAACTGAAGCATCAACACTTCTTTGTTCTCAAGCCTGCCAGTTTTTAGACCAGCACTTATACCATCAGCTCTCCTGGTTCTCAGGCCTTTGCACTCAAACTGGAACTAGACAATTGGCTCTCCCAGATCTCTAGCTTGTCGACTACATACCTTAGTATTTCTCAGCCTTCCTAACAACAGGAGCCCATAACTTACTTTATATATATATATATATATATATATATATATATACACACACACTTTATAAAGGTCAATTCTTTATTATATATATGTATGTGTGTGTATGTGTGTATGTGTGTGTGTATATATATATATCTTGTTGGTTATGTTTCTCTGGAGAACACTAATAAAAATATGGAAAACCACAAAAATAATTACAAACCCACCAAATAGTTACAAAACTTAGACTTTGGAATTCAAATCTAATCAAATGAATAGATATATTCTTCAATACCTAGTGAGCCCAAAGCTGTTGTTGTAGACACAGAAGGAAAAACAATACTTAGAGTCTAGTGAAGGAAAAAAGAATTAGAGTTCAGCTATGGAAAGAGAAACACTATCTAGCTAAGAAAATAAGACTTACATGAAAACACCAAGGCAAAATTACATGAAAAAATATAATCAAGTGTTAGATGGTGAAAAAAAGAAAAAAGATTTTCTTTAATGTAAGAAATGGCCTTGGACTGGACAAAGGTGTCACTGGCATAAAAAATTCATTTATTTCACATCTGCATTTAGCATTTCCTGCTTTATCCATATTATTTCATGTGCTCCTGAAATTTGGAAAACTCAGTCATCTACACTATATTAACTGTTAAGAAAATGAAAAGTCAAGCCACAGACTGGGAGAAAATAGAACAATACATATAAATGTCAAAGGATGTGTATCCAGAATATGTAAAGACTTCCTATGAATCAATAATATCAAGAGAGATGATTGGACTTTTTAAATAGGTTAAATATTTGAACAAACTTTTCACAAGAGAAGATTCACAAGTGACCAACATCATCGGCCATTGAGAAAATGCAAATTAAAACCACAACGAGGGACTTCCCTGGTGGCACAGTGGTTAAGAATCCGCCTGCCAATGCAGGGGACATGGGTTCGATCCCTGGTCCGGGAAGATCCCACATGCTGCGGAGCAACTAAGACCATATGCCACAACTTTTGAGCCTGTGCTCTAGAGCCCACAATCCACAACTACTGAGCCCATGCACCACAACTACTGAAGCCCGCACACTCTAGGGCCCATGTGCTGCAACTACTGAAGCCCACATGTCTAGAGCCCGTGCTGCACAACAAGAGAAGCCACCACAACTAGAGAAAGCCTGCATGCAGCAACCAAGACCCAACGCAACCAAAAATAAATAAATAACCCCCCAACACACACACAAAGAAACACAATGAGATACCAGTACACACCCACTTGAATGGTTAAATTTTAAAAGGTTGACATTGCTTAATGTTAGCAAGGATATAGAGCTATTGGAAATCTCATACATTAATGGCAGGAATAAAAATGGTGCCAGCACTTTGAAAAGAGTTTGACAGCTTCTTATAAATATACAACTTATGTGTGACCCAACAAGATATCTCCTCCAAGGTATCAATAAAAGAAATGAAAATATATGTCCAGATGAAGTCTTATCTTAAATGTCCATAGCAGCTTTATATGCAATAGTGAAAAAATGGAAACAACACAAATGTCAACAAGTAAACAAAGATGCAAACTATAGCATATTCATGCAATGAAGTAATACACAGTGATGAAAAGGAATGAACTGCTGAGATGTACAACTACAAAGATGAGTCAGAAAAAGTTTATGCCAAGCAAAAGATGGCAGGCACAAAGAAATACATATTGTATAATTTCATTTTTATGAAACTCTAGGAAGATAAATCTAAATTATAGATATAGAAAGAAGATCAGCGGTTAGCTGAGACTAGTGGTAATAAGTGGAGCTTGGGATAGAATGTAAAGAAAGTTTTGGAGGTGATGAAAATGTCCTGTGTTTTGGTTGTGATGGTGGTAACATGGAATATACGTTTGTCTAAACTCATCAAACTCTGAAATTAAGGTGGGTACATTTTATTGTGTATAAATTATACCTCAATACAGTTAATTTAAAAATCCAAAGTAAATCAAAGTAGTATAGTCTAAAGTTCTTCCCCCAAATACCCACATGAAGGAGTTTCTCATTTCCTTTGAGTCTTTGTTCAAATGTCATTTTCTCAGCAAGGACTTTCCTAACCACTCCATTTAAAATTTCAACCCTTCTTTCCAAGTTCTGATCCCTTAAACTACTCTATTTCCTATAATGTTTAATATCAGCTAATATAGTATATAATTTACTTATATCATATGTTTATCATTTATTCTCCAATGAGAATGTGAGTTTAAGATACTTTATTTTTGTTTCTTGTTTTGTTCACTAATGCATCCCAAATTTTTATATGCCTTACACCCAGTACATGGTCAATAAATCTTTGTTAAACAAATGAATGAAATTCCAAAGAAAAAAATTTTTTCAGAGTAAGCTAATCTTAACAAACCATTAGATAAAAAGTATTGAGATAATATAGAAAAATATGAGTTTCCCAAAAGTATTACATCTAGGCAGTCTTTCTCAAATATGCTCTCAGTGTTACTGATTGACTTTGGGCAACAACTGATACATAAAATCTTGGTATTGTTGTAGATAGAGGAGAAGGGCTGAGGAAAGTATAAAGACTGAATAAATATAAAGATCATGGTGCCACAGTCAGTGACACAACAAAGGAAGTTACACAATGCATCTTGGTAAGATGTCATTTTAATCATATTTACTCTTAGGAATGCTTTAGAAGTTAATTTACTGTAAGGACCGTTCAGAGGGATTTATTTTGTTAAGTGTCAAAGGAACTTTAATATATTTACAACAATCCAATTATTTAACTTGTCTAGATCAGTTTTCTCATCTGTAAAATGAAGGGGGTTTAAGACCACTGAATTTTGATAGAACTTCTTAGAGTCTAAATGGTATTTTGTGAGTAGAGTTGGACTTAGGTAATTAATGAAAAAATTTTCAAGCTATGTCATCAAAATGTCAGAACACTAGAGAGAAGATCCGAAGCCCACCTGTTCCTCTTACTTCCCCAAAGCTAAACTGTTCTACTCTTCCTTTGATTCTATGGGTTACCACAGTATTTCTTAAATAACCCTAGTTTCCTAACCAGAGTAATCCTCTGTTGCTTGCAAGCAAGAGTCCTAACTAATAAAGAGGTTAGTCCTTAGAAGTTCCAAACACTAAAATGTGAAAATAACTGCATGGAGATTGAATGACAAACAGTGAGGTTTTCTTACATTAAAGGCTGGGAAAGTTTCAATTCTTGCTACGCTAAACAGAAAAGTTGTTTGATTAAGCAACCATCTGTTGTATTTTGAGACCCAGATAATATGACTAAAGATAAGAATTCCAGGCTGCTGGATAGGAAATGTCAGGATGGTGGAGTGTTTTAGCTACTTCTTTCAGATTTTGATAAAATGTTTCAAGAGAAGGAGGCACAAGGCCTAAGGTATTCCAGCTGAAGGGGGCCAGCAGCAGGGTTATGCAACTTTGCCAAGAGAGGGCCAGTAATTCGATTGTCAATGTGAGACAGTGTAATAGTGTAATTTGTTTCCTTTGTGTTTTGGCTAGGAATAAATAAAAAGGGGGAGCAGAGTAACTGAGGAAGCTGTCAATAAAATGATCATAGAATTTTACATGGTATAAAAAGAAAAAATGAAAAGAAAGAAAAATTTTGTCAGACAATACAGAGATTTGTGTAATCCAAAGAGTGAATAAATTAAAGTCTATGTAGGGGCTGAAAAATCCCATCCTTTCCATTCAGCCAATTAAATTTTGGAAACAAGATTAGAAATAAGATTGAAGTTGAAAATTGGGTTAGAGCTAAAGTTACCAGATTGTTAAATTAAACCATAGCTGTAATTATGAACGTTCAGTTCTCTATTGACAAAGCAAGCAGAGCCCCACCATTAAGAGTAAGATCACCTTATTGACATTAAATATTTTAGAAAAAAATCCTTCTGGAAGGCACAGACCCAGAACAGATCCCAGGCCCTGTTCCTCAAGTCTTTGGCCAATAACTCAAATCTATGATTGCATCACAATCACCAATGTTGAACAAGTAATGTCCACTTGTATAAGACATTACATTTTCCCCTATGTAGTTGAGTTTGAAACTACAAGAAGTTGTGAAAGCAAAGACAGAAATAATAAGTAAACCAAATCCATATAATTAATTTGGTATAACATTTATAAATAAGTTCTGCAATCATCAAATATTTTTAGGTTTTTAAATGCTTAATTTGATATTTTAGAGAAATTTATGTAATTTATTTATTTTGATAAACAGTGTATTTTATGTAACAGGCACTCTTTTGAGTACTTTAGAAATATTAACCTATTTAAAACACATAGCCAGCCTACGAGAGGTACTGTTATCAGTGCAGTTTATAGATAAAGAAAACGAGGCACAGAGGATTAATTTGCTCAAAATTATCCAGGTAGTAAGTGGTAAAGCTGGGATTTGAACCTAAGATAGTCAAGTTCCAGAGTTCATACTATGTATTATCTACTATGCGATGTGGACCCTCTATTGATTTATTAGGCATGTTGCCTTACTTAAAATTTTTTAATTGATATTAGAGATGTGATTTTACTTTGAAAGGTATAAAAGACAGATTGATCAATTTGTACACAGTATTTTTAATATTAAATGTTATCTGATTTATTAAATTTATAAGTTTACACAATATTTATTTAGAAGTAGTAATGAAAGATTTAGGAATATTCTGCTTGCTAGACGTGTAAGTCTGAATCTTTATAGTGTTGAGAAAACTAGGTACACTAATTTTTTGAAATATTTAAAATAACATTGTAGATGAGATTATTTATACAGAGGAATTTAATCTGTTAAATTTATGAGTTAATGAATGTAAATCAAACAAGTAAATGTGTGACTGCTGCCATCACATAGATTTACGTAAAAGAAAAATTTTAAGTTGTACATAGGGCTTAAGAAAAGCCAGGTTTCAATTTTATACTTTCAATAATTTCAGTATTAGTTAAAATCCTAGTAAATGTAAAGAGTCCTTTATGTACACAAAAGTTTCCTCATGTATTAAAACTTTCCATTGACATAGCTGTAAAGATGGGCTTTACTACAAAAGTTCATGTAAAATCACTTCTGTGGACTCCTGTAATTTTTACTGTATTTTCTAAGTATTTTCTGTAATTGTCTAACAATATACTAATAAAAAACTAGTACATTGAAATTATAATTAATTTCAATTATAAATCCTAATTCATATTACATATATATCCTCCCATATCAATCCAAGTAAAGTTTAGGATACTATTAATATAGAAGAGCTTAGCTAATTGTAGTATAAAAGTTCAGATTTTCACATGGATTAAACATGCCATGCTGTTAGGACTCTGTGGAGGCATGCTTTATTATCTCCTACTTCATGTAATCATAACTTTAACTTTCTTTAGTAGTCTTTAAAAAAACTTCATAATCTTCAATTGTTTAAGTAGTTATCTTTCTACCAATCACATCACTATTTCATCGTGACAACCACACAAGAAAATTGTCTCTAACTAAACCTGTGCAGTTAAGCTAAGGTCTAAGGGGATATTCAGGGTCCAGGTTCTGTTGTTAAGAAACTTTTTTTTTTCCAAACAAACACATATGCATAATGTACCCGATGATGCTATGCAGAGTGAACACAAATATTAACTCTTTTAATCCACTTAACAATCTTATGTAGTGGGTAGTACTATGACCCCCACTTTACAGATGAGGAAGGTGAAATACAGACAGCATAAATAAACTGCACCTGATCATACAGTTAGTAAGTAGGGGAGCTGAGATTTGAACCCAGGGAGTCTGACTCTGGGATTCAGATTCACAAAGCCCAGATACAAATGTTACAATTCAACAACACTTTTGGCATTTACTGCTGGGTTTCAGGGTCTTCTAAAGAGAAAGCCAAAAGACTTAAAGCAGTTGTATTGTCAGAATAACACCAATCCTTAAAGCAGGGCTGTTGCTGCTCTACCTTTATAGCAATCTCTTGGTTAATAAGTTGTTTTATCTGCCTCTAGAAATATACTCTACAAATCCCCACTCACAAGGGGCCATAAAAGAAATTGTTGATTCTTTCCAGTCCAAGACCACCACTAGGAATATCCCTGTAGTCAGACAAAGCAGGCATTATTGATTGACTTATTGCAACAAGGGAAAATACATACCACGGAGAACCATGGGGAGAGTTCCATAAGAGGGTTTAAGAAATCATCCGTAACAGGATGTTGGCTTGTGTTAGGTGATTTGAGAGAAGGTTCATAGAAGCAGAGATTTCTTTGTTCTCTCCAAGAAGTGGGAGTAAATCTATGATTGGGCATCTTAAAAATTTCTATTGTGAACTAGTCTTGCAACCACAGCACAAATAAGATGAAAGAAGCTGTTGTTGAATTTTGGTATAGTAGCAAAGAAGGATATTCACAATCATCCAAAAAGGCTACTAAAATACATCTCCCTTTCCAACTACAAATCTGTCTGAGGCTGGATTTTGCTCATATGCTTCAATCAGAACAATATATTACAAAAGACTGAATGCAGAACATAAGAATCTACCTGTATTCTATTAGAGATTTGAAAAAACATAAAACAATGCCACTCCTTTCACTTATTTTTTCTTTTGAAAGATATAGTTTTCTTTTCATAAAAAATGTTATTTGTAATGATATAATGATATAATGGGTTTGTCATTTATATCAGAAAAATTAATAACTTAAATTTTTCTCAGTTTCAATTTCTAATGTGGTAGATATGATCATTCAACCTATGTCAACAAAAGCTCTTTGGGGTTCTCAATCATCTTTAAGTGTGTTAAGGGATCCTGAGAACAAACAGTTTGAGAATCGCTGATCTGGTCAAAAGGAACAAACCATGCAAAATTTTAGGGGCTAGAAGAGATGTAACGTCATTGCAAGAACTGAGAGAAATTCAGTTTAGTTTAACTGTTGAATAGAAGGAGGGAAGTTCTGTAAGAGAAAGTGAGAGAGGTTGGCAAGTATTGAAGAAGTGAAGAAAAACACCTATCAATATGGCACAAACTTATCAGGGACCTTAGCATCTCATGGTTCACCACAAAGGTCCATCATATTTAATAGTTCAGCACCCATTGGTTAAGAAGCAATGTTACTGTGAGATTTGCATTTCTGTCACATCATCATCATCATCATCATCATCATTGTGAAGAACTGCGTTGCCCTCTCCCCACCTCAATTCTTTGAAAGCACACAAAAATTAAGATTTTTTCCAGAGGGTTTTGGTAAAGGACAAGAGATTGATGAGGCAGAGATATTTACTGTCTGCTTATCAACTATCAATGAGCTAACTTCATGAGAGTAAGTTGCATGAAAATAAACATGAAAAATAATGATTTTAACTACCTAGAATATTATAAGCTAAGCAGTTGACTACTTGAGGTCTCACCTCAACATTTTGATTTTGCCATCAACTTGGGCAGTAACTGAGATTCTCTCTAAATAAATTGTGAAGAGACGATCTTAAATCTCAGTGCCTCTCTAGAAGGAAGTGGTAGACAGGCTCCTAAATTTGAGTTTGCTTTCCATACGGGAATGTGAACATATTTCATTGTACTGTAGAAAATAGCCTTGTAGTTTTTCTGTAGCACAACCTAGATAAATTAGAACAATGAATTTTAGTCATACTCCATTTTTATCCAAGAACAGTACATCGTGAATTTGTTGCAATTGCTGTTTTTATATTAAAGGATATGGAATTGAACTTGATAAGAAACCAAGATCTACGAGGCTAAAATAGCTTACATGACAAATCAGCATGACCTTGCCTATGGAAAAAAAATCGCCACAGGGGAAAATGTTGAAGATAAAAGTTAACATCTGAAGAATTCTAGCAACTTACCTAATACGAGATCTCAAAATGTTTTTACCTTTACGTCCTTGAATTATTCTTATTACTTCTAACGGGAAAGATACACAATGAAAACACATATTAAGATTAGTACAAATGAGATTAACTGATAGTTATCTGACAAATAATTGCCACATTCTTGTTTACAAACCACTGATTTATTATTATTTATTTATTTATTTATTTATTTATTTTGCGGTACGCGGGCCTCTCACTGTTGTGGCCTCTCCCGTTGCAGAGCACAGGCTCTGGACGTGCAGGCTCAGCGGCCATGGCTCACAGGCCCAACCGCTCCGCGGCATGTGGGATCTTCCTGGACCGGGGCACGAACCCGTGTTCCCCTGCACCGGCAGGCAGACTCTCAACCACTGCGCCACCAGGGAAGCCCACAAACCACTGATTTAAAACATGTAGAAACTGACCTCATCTTACTGATGCCTTTTCCTTGTTACTTCAGTTTTCAGAACTGTTATCATTTTAACCAAAGCTAACCCCCTAGCCTCTTGTGATAATTCTCATTAATCTTCTTGGGAGAAAGAAAATAACTCCTTTTTAAAAATCCACAACACTAATATAAGCCATACATCTCAAAGATAATGAACTCACTAGGAAAATGAGTCGTGGCAGCGATTTTCAAACATGCTCCACATTAAAATCACCTAGGAGCTTTAAAAAAAAACCTATGTTTGACTTCTACCCAAAATTGTGATTAGTTGCCTTCGGTAGGTAGGTGTTTAAATATCAGTTCTTTTAAAACAATAGTTCCCTAACCATGTAATATCAAGCCCAACTCCATAACAATTGGTCAGATTCTCTGGGAATGGCACCCAATGACAGTTGTGTTTAAAAGCTCACAGGTGTTTCTTAATAGCAGCCTAGGTTAACTTCTGGGAGAATTTCTTCTACAAAATTGGTGAGAGATCCCAAACTCACCTTTAGCAGAAGGACCTATAAATAGGTCAGCTCCCTGGCCTTATGTTTGCAGAACATGCTGTGTTCTGCAGGTCAACATGAAGCTGTATTGTGGTCAGCTATACAGAAGATAGTGGGGCTGTCGTATCTTATCTAAGGGACTGGACAAATTATAAGCCCATAAGATTTTTAAAATCTAGTATTAACAAGTGTTATGGTTTACTTAAACATTACCATTTTGGAAAGAACTCACAAAGAAATACAAAATCCTTAAGGGAAGAGCAGGAGTTGCTGTTACATGAAAACTAAATATACAAAAATAGTAATTCAAGAGATAAATAAGATAATTATAAGAGGAATGCGGTTGAAGAATAGCAGGGGGAAAGAAAGCTTAATCAGAGGACTTGTGGCTGCATGACAGTATCAGATAAATTCTCTTAACCTCTATTTCCTCATCTGTACAAGGGGTTAATACCTACTCCAAGCAGCTATGGGAGAATTCCGTGTAAACTCAAAAAGCTTTACTCTCATGCTACCCAAAGCGTGGTCCTAGGATAAGTAACATCAGCATTACCTGGGAACTCATTAAAAAGGCAGAATCTCGGGCCCACTGGAAACATAACTGAATCAGATTCTCTATTGAGCAAGATCCTCAGATGGTATGCAGACACATTCAAGTTTTAGAAACTCTTCTCTGTATACCAGCATTATTGTTATTACTAAAGTAGTCATTGTGGGATGACTTTAACATCAAGTCTTCTAATACTGATTCATATACACAAACAAAATTAATTTACACTGAACTTTTCTATTGCACAGATTTTTCTGAAGCAGTGAGCACCTGTGAAGTGCTAAGTTATCTGCAAACACATGTTACAGAAAGGGAAATAAGATGTTGGTTAAAGGATACAAAGTTTCAGTTATGCAAGATAAACAAGTGCTGGAGATCTAATGTACAGCACGGGGACCTTAGTTAACAATACTGAACTGTATACTTAAAATTTGCTGAAAGAGTAGACTTGAGAGTTATCACAAAGGAAGGAAGGAAGGAAGGAAGGAGGGAGGGAGGGAGGGAGGGAGGGAGGGAGGGAAGGAAGGAAGGAAGGAAGGAAGGAAGGAAGGAAGGAAATAATTATGTGAGGTGATGAGTATGTTAATTAGCTTGGTGGTGGTAATCATTTCACAATGTATACGTATATCAAAGCATCAAGTTGTACACCTTAAATATATACGATATATATTGGTCAATTATACCTCAGTAAAGCTGAAAAAATAATTTAAAAAATAGACCATATTTTCTAAGACTAATTGAAAAAAGAGACAAGGAAATGGAGCTGCACTGTGAGCATCAACTTTAAAAACAAGAACTTCATCAGGAAAAGAAAAGATAAACGATGTTGAAGCTCCACAGAAAAAAGAAATCAGAATTTTTAACCCTTAGCCATACCACATTTCTTTCTTATGCAGGATTCTTTTCTAAGATTTATTTTTCAGCCAATTACATGAACTACAGTTGTAACCCTATATTTTGGTAGGGAGAGTATCTCTTCAGATTAGAACAGAAGTTTCCTCAGACTAGTAGAAGTTGGGTGTTTTTTTTGAGATTTGATATGAAAGATGAAATTTCTGCATATGTTATGTGACCATCCATTGTTTCTCTGAATAGGAGGAGAGATAAATACACACATACACACGCACACACACCCGTCCATTTTCATGAACCAGATGCCAATGCCATATGTATCTGAAAATAAACAAGCTATTATTTTTTACTAAAATAGGTATATAGAATGGCCATATGTCCACTCGCACAATCCTCAACATGAAAAGAGGACCTGACAGGAAAGTAAAGTTAAAAGAAAAATACATATAGTAGGTTAGTAGCATATTAGTGGAAACTAAATATTCTGTGAACATGCTCAAGATCAACTTTATGCATGAACATTTGGCCTGTCCCAAATAAAATGATAAAAACTCTTATTAAAGCCTGACTGATCACAAATCTGGATGGGAATTTACAATCTGCTTTGCCTGTAGACAAGCTTTACTTGATTTGACTAGCCCATGAAAGAAGGAAATCCAATTAGACACAGATGGAGGAAAACAGAAACTCACTCTCAGCAGGTTTTTAATTCAAATACAGCCAACTTCATTATGTATAAACATTTGAAGTTCAGGAGGGAAATAGAAAAACATAAAGGTAAAGACTGAGGAATAAGCTTTTGTCTAGGGCTTTGGATCTAGATCTCTAGGAATTTAAAAATTTTAACCCTTTCTCATCAGTAACTCATAAGAATATCTTTTCAGGCTAGCACTTAAGCGTTTTGCTCCCAGGTTGACACTAGACATATTCTCCAGTTATTCAATACAGCATTCTATTTTTGTCATCGGGTCGAGTTTTTAAATTACTGTTCAAATTTATTATGTACTTAACTGATTTTTTGACTGCTTTTTTACCAGGTACTGAAAGAGGTATGATACACCCTCCCTAGATGATGATGGATTTTTCCAGTTCTCTTTTTACTTTAATTTTTGTTTTATAATATTTTGTAGCCATATTTTCAGTTCATAATTCTTATTTCTCCCAAGTGAATCAAACATTATTTCATTATGAAGAGAATCCATAAAATATAAAATAATAAGTTTTTAAAATCATCTTTACAGTCTTTTTTTTTTTAAACCTTGAAGTCTATTTTGCCTGCTCATAATTCAGACACTTTGGAATTTCCTCTTCTTCTGGTTAGTATATAATGATATTTTTCCATTTCTTTTTCTTTCAAATTTTTATTATCTTTTTGTTTCAGCCGATTCCCCTATAAATATCACAAAGTTGGATTCTTAAAATCTAGTCTTATAATTACTGTATTGTAACTGAGGAGTATGTTTTATTTGTATTTATTTTGATTACTGATAAATTTTGATATATTTCTACCATCTTATTTGTACTTTATCATTGTTCTGATTTTCCTATTACTTTTTTTTCTCTTATCTTGCCTTATTTGATCAATTGGAAGAAGATTATTTTTCTCAATCCATTACTCCCTCTATTAATTTATATAACATGCTTTTATGCTTATTCTTTTTTTAATAAATTTATTTATTTTATTTATTTATTTTTGGCTGCATTGGGTCTTCGTTGCTGCGCGCGGGCTTTCTCTAGTTGCGGCGATCAGGGGCTACTCTTTGTTGTGGTGTGTGGGCTTCTCATTGAAGTGGCTTCTCTTGTTGCAGAGCACGGGCTCTAGGCACACAGGCTTCAGTAGTTGTAGCACTTGGGCTCAGTAGTTGCGGCTTGCGTGGTGCAGAGCCCAGGCTCAGCAGCTGTGGTGCACAGGTCCAGCTGCTCCGCAGCGTGTGGGATCTCCCCAGACCAGGGCTCAAACCTGTGTCCCCTGCGTTGCCAGGCAGACTCTCAACCACTGCACCACAAGGAAAGCCCAACGCTTATTCTTTTAATAAGTTCTATGCATAACTAAATCCAGACCAATTCTAATTCCAGACCAGGTCTTTACTCTCTTCCCCCCCAAATATAAGAATCTTAGGACACATTAATTCTGTTATCCCCTGCTAACTCATATGCTATTGTTTTCCAGTGTCTTAGTTCTATCTTGTATTATTAATTCCACTATTACACATTGCATGATATATGTTAGGCTGTATTTCACTCACATTATATGATATATGTTAGACTATATTTCACTCACATTATAAGATATATGTTAGACTATATCTCACTATCCTTTTCTCTTAACCTCTCAGTTTTACATTTTTCTGTCTATGCAGTCCAAAAAACTTGAATTATACTCTTACAGATATTTTATCACAACAAATATTTGTTCAGAGCTTTCTCACACAATTATTAATATCTTCATTCACCATTTATTTTCACCTCTGAGAGCCTCCCTACAGTAAAATGTTTCTTCTGCCTTAAAGAATATTCTTTAGAATATCTTCTAGTGTGGATATATTGGTGATAAATGTTCTCAGTTACTGCTGTCTGAAAATGACTTTATTTTACCAGTATTCTTGAAAGGTATTTCCACCAGATATATAGTTTTAGGTTGACAGTTATTTTCTAGGGCACTTGGAAGGTATTTACTTGTTTTCTGGTTACTGTTATTAAATAGTCAGTCAGCCATCAAATTGCTATTTCTTTGTAGTAATCATTTTTTTCTTTCTCTGCTTGCTTTCAACATCTTACTTTTGCTTTTAGTATTCTACAGTTCACTCTGACTCATCTAAATTAGAATTCCTTCTTATTTATCCTGTTAATTTTGTGTCCTATCTTTGTCTTTCTTGAATTTAAGGGTCTTTCCCAAATTCTGGAAAATTCTTAGCATTTACCCCTCAAATATTGTTTCTTTTCTAGTCTCTCTTACTTCTTCTTCTAGGATTCTAAATAGGTATATATTAGACGTATTTCACTATTGTGTATGTGTGTGTATGTGTGTATCTTATCCTGTCTTACACATTTTCTATGTCTTTTTGTATGTGGTCTCAAAAGGTTCAATTATACTCTTCTCTTACAGAATACTCACTAAATTTAGAGTGGTTTATGCTTGACATATTTTTTAAAATAAACAGATTACACGAATCCAGGTAGCAAACCTGTGTGAGGATTAACTCGTACAAATCATCAAAGGAGATATGCTCTCCTTTCAAGCAATGCCAAAGGTATGTCCTCTTCTGTGTGGCAGAGCTATTACTCATTTTCCATTGTGTTGAAGGGTGAGTCTTTAAGGTTCCAGTTTTAGCAGAGTCTTCTATTATATTCTTCACATTGAGAAGGTTCTAGATTTTATTTCCCATACATCAAGCCCTATGAACTTTGAAAACTGGGTTTCAATTCTCTTCTTCCTTTGCTTTCCTCTTTTTAATTTAAAAAATTATTGACTTTGTTCTTTTCTTCATCAAAAAGCCATGAGGTAGTCCTAAATGAGAAGGTGTCTTAGGGGAGCCTTCTCCTGCAGGAGGGGATGAACAGTCAGCAGGAGGAGTACATTGGATATATACAGGGAGATGGAGACCATGGGAACTAGCTTTCTCATCAGAGGAGGAAGTATAAATAGCAAAAAAAGGAAAAACTAGAATAAACCTTGTATTGTTGGATGGGAACCTGAGATAACCATGTAAACTCATGGCTTTAAAGTGTACACTGAGTTAAATGTAAATGTATGTTTTCTCTGAATATGTATATGTGCATATACACATAAGTTTCTTAACTCTTCCACTGACAGAGCTTGGGAAGAGTGACACTTCATTAGCATCATGCACAAGTCCCACTTAGATCTTGGTTTCTGAATACTGTTCTCCACTAAATAGAATCTGGGTTTCTGGAAAAAAATAGGTGAATCCTGGGCTAGAGCACATGAATAGAAAGATGACCTTAGAATCTCTTGTACCAAAGAGTAATGAAGTATGCAAATAATGAAGGCATGAAAAAACAACACAAATGCCAACTTGAAGTCACTCACATTGGCTGAATCTGGGAAAATTAAAGTATCAAAACAAATAGTGGAAAGAGGGAGGAACCAAGATGGCAGAGTAGAAGGACGTGCTCTCACTCCCTCTGGTGAGAACACCAGAATCACAACTAGCTGCTGGACAGTCATCAACAGGAAGACATTACAACTCACCAAAGAAGATACTCCACATCCAGAGACAAAGGAGAAGCCACAGTGAGATGGTAGGAGGGGCGCAATCACAGTAAAATCAAATCCCATATCTGCTGGGTGGGTGACTCACAGACTGGAGGACACTTATACCACAGAAGTCCACACACTGGAGTGAAGGTTCTGAGCCCCATGTCAGGCTTCCCAACCTGGGGGCCCGGCAATGGGAGAAGGAATTCCTAGACATTCAGACTTTGAAGGCTAGTGGGATTTGATTGCAGGATTTTGACAGGATTGGGGGAAACAGAGACTCCACTCTTGGAGGGCACACACAAAGTGGTGTGCACATCAGGACCCAGGGAAAGGAGCAGTGACCCCATAGAGACTGAACCAGACCTACCTGCTAGTGTTGGAGGGTCTCCTGCAGAGGCAAGGGGTGGCTCTGTCTCACCCTGGACACAAGGACACTGGCAGCAGGAGTTCTAGGAAGTACTCCTTGGTGTGAGCTCTCCCAGAGTCTGCCATTAGCCCCAGCAAAGAGCCCGGGTAGGCTCCAGTGTTGGGTCACCTCAGGCCAAACAACCAACAGGGAGGGGACCCAGCCCCACCCATCAGCAGACAAGTGGATTAAAGTTTTACTGAGCTCTGCTCAGCAGAGCAACAGTTAGCTCTACCCACCACCAGTCCCTCCCATCAGGAAACCTGAACAAGCCTCATAGATAGCTTCATCTACAAGAGAGCAGACAGCAGAAGCAAGAAGATCTACAAACCTGCAGCCTGTGGAACAAAAACCACATTCACAGAAAGATAGACAAGAGGAAAAGGCAGAGGGCTATGTACCAGATGAAGGAACAAGATAAAACACCAGAAAAACAACTAAATGAAGTGGATAGGCAATTTTCCAGAAAAAGAATTCAGAATAATGATAGTGAAGATAACCCAGGACCTTGGAAAAAGAATACAGGTAAAGATCGAGAAGAGGCAAGAAATGTTTAACAAAGACCTAGAAGAATTAAAGAACAGAGATGAACAATACAGTAACTGAAGTGAAAACTACACTAGAAGGAATCAATAGCAGAATAACTGAGGCAGAAGAAAGGATAAGTGACCTGGAAGACAGAATGGTGGAATTCACTGCTGTGGAACAGAATAAAGAAAAAAGAATGAAAAGAAATGAAGACAGCCTGAGACCTCTGGGACAACATTAAATGCAACAACATTCACATTATAGGGGTGCCAGAAGGAGAAGAGAGAGAGAAAGGACCCGAGAAAATATTTGAAGAGATTATAGTCGAAAACTTCCCTACCATGGGAAAGGAAATAGCCACCCAAGTCCAGGAAGCACAGAGTCCCATACAGGATAAACCCAAGGATTAACACACTGAGACACATAGTAATTAAACTGGCAAAAATTAAAGGCAAAGAAAAATTATTGAAAGCAGCAAGGGAAAAACAACAAATAGCATACAAGGGAACTTCCATAAGGATAACAGCTGATTTCTCAGCAGAAATTCTACAAGCCAGAAGGGAGTGGTATGATATACTTAAAGTGACGAAAGGGAAGAACCTAAAACCAAGATTACTCTACCCAGCAAGGATCTCATTCACATTTGATGGAGAAATTAAAACCTTTACAGACAAGCAAAAGCTAAGAGAATTCAGCACCACCAAACCAGCTCTACAACAAATGCTAAAGGAACTTCTCTAACAGGAAAACACAAGAGAAGAAAAGGACCTACAAAAACAAACCTAAAACAATTAAGAAAATGGTCATAGGAACATACATATCGATAATTACCTTAAACATGAATGGATTAAATGCTTCAACCAAAATTCACTTTCTTCTCAAGTGTGCACGGAACATTCTCCAGGATAGATCACATCTTGGGTCACAAATCAAGCCTCAGTAAATTTAAGAAAATTGAAATCATATCAAGCATCTTTTCTGACCACAACACTATGAGATTAGAAATCAATTACAGGGGAAAAAAACATACAAAACACAATCACATGGAGGCTAAACAATACATTACTAAATAACCAAGAGATCACTGAAGAAGTCAAAGAGGAAATAAAAAAAATACCTAGAGACAAATGACAATGAAAACACAATGATCCAAAACCTATGAAATGCAGGAAAAGCAGTTCTAAGAGGGAAGTTTATAGCTATACAAGCCTACCTCAAGAAACAAGAAAAATCTCAAATAAACAATCTAACCTTACACCTAAAGGAACTAGAGAAAGAAGAACAAACAAAACCCAAAGTTAGCAGAAGGAAAGAAATCATAAAGATCAGAGCAGAAATAAATGAAATAGAAACAAAGAAAACAATAGCAAAGATCAATAAAACTAAAAGCTGGTTCTTTGAGAAGATAAACAAAATTGATAAACCATTAGACTCATCAAGAAAAAGAGGGAAAGGACTCAAATCAATAAAATTAGAAATGAAAAAGGAGAAGTTACAACAGACACCACAGAAATACAAAGCATCCTAAGAGACTACTACAAGCAACTGTATGCCAATAAAATGGACAACCTGGAAGAAATGGACAAATTCTTAGAAATGCACAACCTGCCAAGACTGAATCAGGAAGAAATAGAAAATATGAACAGACCAATCACAAGCACTGAAATGGAAACTGTGATTAAAAATCTTCCAACAAACAAAAGTCCAGGACCAGATGGCTTCACAGGTGAATTCTATCAAACATTTAGGGAAGAGCTAACACTCATTCCTCTCAAACTCTTCCAAACAATATCAGAGGAAGGAACACTCCCAAACTCATTCTACGAGGCCACCATCACCTTGATACCAAAACCAGACAAGGATGTCACAAAGAAAGAAAACTACAGGCCAATATCACTGATGAACATAGATGCAAAAATCCTCAACAAAATACTAGCAAACCTAATCCAACAACACATTAAAAGGATCAAACACAATGATCAAGTGGGATTTATCCCAGGGATGCAAGGATTCTTCAATATATGCAAATCAATCAATGTGATACACCATACTAACAAATTGAAGAAGAAAAACCATATGATCATCTCAATAGATGCAGAAAAAGCTTTTGACAAAATTCAACACCCATTTATGATAAAAACTCTCCAGAAAGGGGGCATAGAGGGAACTTACCTCAACATAATAAAGGCCATATACAACAAACCCGCAGCAGACATCATTCTCAATGGTGAAAAACTGAAAGCATTTCCTCTAAGATCAGGAATGAGACAAGGATGTCCACTCTCACCACTATTATTCAACATAGTTTTGGAAGTCTTAGTCACAGCAATCAGAGAAGAAAAAGAAATAAAAGGAATACAAATTGGAAAAGAAGAAGTAAAAGAGTCACTGTTTGCAGATGACATGATACTATACATAGAGAATCCTAAAAATGTCACCTGAAAACTACTAGAGCTAATCAATGAATTTGGTAAAGTTGCAGGATACAAAATTAATGCACAGAAATCTCTTGCATTCCTATACACTAATGATGAAAAATCTGAAAGAGAAATTAAAGAAACACTCCCATTTACCATTGCAACAAAAAGAATAAAATACCTAGGAATAAACCTACCTAAGGAGACAAAAGACCTGTATGCAGAAAACTATAAGACACTCATGAAAGAAATTAAAGATGATACCAACAGATGGAGAGATATACCATGTTCTTGGATTGGAAGAATCAATATTGTGAAAATGACTATACTACCCAAAGCAATCTACAGATTCAATGCAATCCCTATCAAACTACCAATGGCACTTTTCACAGAACTAGAACAAATCATCTTAAAATTTGTATGTAGGCACAAAAGACCCTGAATAGCCAAAGCAGTCTTGAGGGAAAAAAATGGAGCTGGAGGAATCAGACTCCCTGACTTCACACTATACTACAAAGCTACAGTAATCAAGACAATATGGTACTGGCACAAAAACAGAAACATAGATCAATGGAACAAGGTAGAAAGCCCAGAGATAAACCCATGCACCTATGGTCAACTAATCTATGACAAAGGAGGCAAAGATATACAATGGAGAAAAGACAGTCTCTTCAATAAGTGGTGCTGGGAAAACTGGACAGTTACATGTAAAAGAATGAAATTAGAACACTCCCTAACACCATACACAAAAATAAACTCAAAATGGATTCGAGACCTAAATGTAAGACCAGACACTATAAAACTCTTAGAGGAAAACATAGGAAGAACACTCTTTGACATAAATCACAGCAAGATCTTTTTTGATCCACCTCCTAGAGTAATGGAAATAAAAACAAAAATAAATAAACGGGACCTAATGAAACTTCAAAGCTTTTGCACAGCAAAGGAAACCATAAACAAGACCAAAAGACAACCCTCAGAATGGGAGAAAATATTTGCAAACGAATCAACGGACAAAGGATTAATCTCCAAAATATACAAACAGCTCATGCAGCTCAATATTAAAGAAACAAACAACCCAATCCAAAAATGGGCAGAAGACCTAAATAGACATTTCTCCAAAGAAGACCTACAGATGGCCAAGAAGCACATGAAAAGCTGCTCAACATCACTAATTATTAGAGAAATGCAAATCAAACCTACAATGAGGTATCAACTCACACCAGTTAGAATGGGCATCATCAGAAAATCTACAAACAACAAATGCTGGAGAGGGTGTGGAGAAAAGGGAACCCTCTTGCACTGTTGGTGGGAATGTAACTTGATACAGCCACTATGGAGAACAGTATGGAGGTTCTTTAAAAAACTAAAAATAGAATTGCCATATGACCCAGCAATCCCACTACTGGGCATATACCCAGAGAAAACCATAATTCAAAAAGACACATGCACCCCAATGTTCATTACAGCACTATTTACAATATCCAGGTCATGGAAGCAACCTAAATGCTCACTGACAGACGAATGGATAAAGAAGATATGGTACATATATGCAATGGAATATTACTCAGCCATAAAAAGGAATGAAATTGGGTCATTTGTTGAGATGTGGATGGATCTAGAGACTGTCATACAGAGTGAAGTAAGTCAGAAAGAGAAAAACAAATATCGTATATTAATGCATGTATGTGAAACCTAGAAAAATGGTACAAATGAACCGGTTTGCAGGGCAGAAGTTGAGACACAGATGTAGATAACAAACCTATGGACACCAAGGAGAGAAAGCCGTGGGGGGGTTGGGGTGGTGGTGTGATGAATTGGGCGATTGGAATTGACATGTATACAGTGTGTACATGTATACACTGATGTGTATAAAATTGATGACTATTAAGAAACTGCTGTATAAAAAAATAAAATAAAATTCAAAAATTCAAAAAGAAAAAGAAACTCAAAAAAAATATTGATAGTAATGGATTATATCCTACTTTGTATATAGGAACCCAAAATGCACACTATAAATTATATATAAATTATATAAATTAATAAATAAGTAGAAGACAGCCAATAAATACTGAAGGAATGCTATATTAGAAAAATCACCATTTGACAACCATACTAGTAATAATTAATTCAATCAAGAAACATTAATGGATGCTAAAATTAGTAGGTGAAAGTTAAGAAACAAGATTTTGTATAGTCCCTAGGTATCTCCCCACAAAATAATTATTTAAAAGGGATGAATATTGGGGGTAAATTTACAGTGGAGACACCTGGCAGGCAACATCTAAATAAAGTGGTCAAATCTAACACAATCAATAAAGGGATGAATGGACATCATGTGCCACCCAATAGGATTCAATGATATTTGGGGGAAAAAATGTATAATCTAGGACTGATGGTAAAGAAACACAAGACTAACTCTAATTGTGGGGAATTCTACAAAATGACTGGCCTAGAATCTTCAAACCATCAATGTAGTGAAAGCCAAGGACTGAGGTACTTTTCCAGGTTGAAAGAGAAAGAAATGACAACAGGTATAATGCACAATCCAGGATTGGATCCTTTGCTATTAAACAAGCATTACTGGGACAATTAGCAAAACTTGAATGGAGACTCTGAGAGAATGATAAATAGGATTTCTTTGTGCTATTCTTGAATCTTTGTAGTTTCAAATTACGTCGAAATAAAATAATAAAAACCAAACAACCAGAAGTCTAGTGTCACTTACGGTGTAGGAGATATCCTCAGGGCAAACCTTCACTTCCCAGTATTCCTGCTTTCACTTAGGTTTTGGCCTCTATGGATTTGTTTTCTTGTCAACTCAGTGATGCATTTGAAAAGATATATTTTATCTAACATTTTCAGTTGTCTTCAGTAGAAGAAATATTTAGAGTATACTTTAATACAGTTGACTCTTGAACAACATGAGGGGAAGGGGTGCTGACCCTCTTCACAGTAGAAAATGGCACATAACTTTATGTCAGCCCTCCATATCAGCGGTTTTGCATCTGTGGATTCAACCGACTGCAGATTGTGTAGTACTTATTGAAAGAAATCTGCATATAAATGGACCGGTGCACTTCAAACCTGTGTTGTTCAAGGGTTAACTGTATATTTTTGTTCTATTTTTTTCATTCTTTCTTTACAAAATATCAATGTATGTGTATCTCCTTTGATTTCTGGAACATTCTCTGTATTCCTTTTTTTTTTTTTTTTGACTCAATGTTTTTTGGGGTTTTTTTAAATTTGTTTGTTCAATTTCCTAGGACCTGTTTTTCATACCCCTAATTCCATATTCAGCAGCATCTAATCTTCAGTTTTCTTTTTGCTAATCCATCTATGTTTTTCACTTCTGATGTGGTTTTGTTTATTTCTCATGGTTCTTTAATGAGTGCTTCCAACTTAATATTTTTATTATGTTCTATTTTCTTATTTCCGCTTTGAGCATTTATTTCAGGGTAGCCACTATTTAACTTTATAAAGACTCTCTATCCTAATTTTGGTCTGCTTAAAGGTAAAATATTTCTCATCTGAACCAATTTTCAGTCCTTTATTTGTCATATTCCTGTTAATATTTTTTCTTACACTATATTGAGAGGTCCCATTCAAGTTACTTTCTGGTTATTACTAGATTTTTTGTGCCAGCTAAGTTGTTGAAAGAATGCGGACAGCCTTGAAGAATGAAATATAGACATACCTTGGAGGTATTGTGGGTTCAGTTCCAGACCACCACAATAAAGCAAATATCACAATAAAGTGAGTCACACAAATTTTTTGGTTTCCTACGGCATATAGAAGTTATGTTTACACTATGCTGTAGTCTATTATGTGTGCAATAGCATTATGTTTAAAAAGAAAGTACATACCTTAATTAAAAAACTTTACTTCCAAAAATGCTAACCATTATCTGAGCCTTCAACAAGTCATAGTAACATGAAAGATCACTAATCACAGATCACCATAACAAATATAACAACCAAGTTTGCAATACTGCAAGAATTACCAGATGTGACCCTGAGACATGAAGTGAACAAATGCTGTTGGAAAAATGGTGTTAAAAGATTTGCTCAATTCAGGGCTGTCATAAGCCTTCAATTTGTAAAAAATGCAGTGTGTGAAGTGCAATAATGTGAAGCACAATAAAACGAGGTATGCCTATAGTCAGTAAGTAGCTTCAATTTCAGGTAGCTGTCTCTGTACACTTACTTCCTCATCAGGTCTCTGCCAAATGAGCAAGTTTCCACTCCGGGAGAATAGAAATTTTTCCTGACTACAATGACACAATTTATCCCATAAGCCATTATGCAGTGATTTAGCCTACTTCTCTTTAGGAGATTAAAAAAAAAAAAACTATGGCTACAAGACTAATTCCCAGCAGCAGTTTACTGACATAGCAAAAGAAATAAAAGAGGTAGTAAAGATGGCATGTCACTGTACTTGCTCCTTTAACACTGCCCTCGGACACACTGTCGTGTCACAATGGGATATTCATGCAGCACAATGGACACACAAACACATCTGGACTATACAAGCTCAAAGGACAGCAGGAAGGCCAGAGTGCTTGGAAAGTACTGAGCATATATGAGATGAGGTCAGAGGATAGGTTGTGGCCAGTTCACATAGTACCACAGGCCATGACAAGGAGTTTGCCTTAAATTCTAAATAAAATAATAAACTATTGGCAAGTTTTAAGTAGGGAAGTAAACCATGCTTTGGAGGTCAGAGAGGACTGCTTGGGGGAAATAACTGTCATTTGAATGACAGTGGAGAGAAAGAGCTTGGTTCTTTCTAGAAGCGTCAGGATGCCTGAGACAAACAGCAAGGCATGAAATAGTGAGAGAAGGGATGGAGAGGTGAAGGCGGTCAGGGCATTGGAAACCTTTTAAACCATATTCAGACTTTGGTACTTACCCTGAGGGCAACAGGGTGTCAGGGTAGGCTATATAAGCAGGGAAACCAAAAGGTACCTATTTCCCTCCTGCTCATATTTCATTGTCATGAACCAGTCACAGACCTCACACAGCTGCAAGGGCTGTGGAGTAAGGTTCCTGCATGCCTGGGAGGGAAGAAGAGGGAGTCAGTGAGCACTAGCAATATTTACGACAGGCGGGGACCAATTATTATACAGATTACGTATTCTATCCCAAGTATTCACATTCATTCTTCTTCCGTGGAAAAGACACAGAGACAAAAGTTTTTTAAAAAATGATCTATTAAAGTTCTGGTCTACGTATATATTTGTCTGCTGCTATAGGATGTAGCAGTAGACAAATATACATTGTCATCAGATCTGTATGTTACATTTGGGATGATTGATCTTTATTACGGGCTCTGTCCCAAGTGCCTGAACAGCTGAAACTAAGGAACATAAAAAGCCCAGTACGGCTGCCAACTTGAAGAGATTTGCCAAAGACAATGTTAAGGCACCACTGACAGAAAACCCAGGTTTCAAATCTGATCTCCAAACAGAAAGCATCTACAAGTGTAGAGGCTTCAAATTGCTGTGATGGGCTCAAGCTGCTTCTCCCCGTGCATTGTGTGCGTGCGTGCGTGTGTGTGTGTGTTCCTCGAAGGGAACAGAATGTGGATTGATTTTTAATGATGATGTGATTTCCTTAGTAACTGTAAAAGCTAGCTAGTTTTTGATATTACAGGGAAAGTCCAAACCATAGCTGATATGAACTCTGTAGACACTGCTTGAACGACGTTACTTTTGCTACTGTTTAGGTGAAGAAACATGGCATGTGCTTTGGTTTGAACAGAAGCCTGATTAACCCCAGGTTCCGCCACTACTGGCTGTGTGGTCTTGGGCAATAAGCTCAAACTGTGTGAGCCTCAGCTTACTCATCTAGAGTCTGATCATAATAATGTGTATTTTACTATGTTGTCTTAAGGATTAACTGTTTAAGACCTATAAATCACATAATACCACACTTGCCATGTGGTGAGGGCTCAATTAACAGGAGCTCTTACAGCCTCATTTTTTAGTTCTCTGTGCTCAGTTGTAGTTTTTGCATAAAACTATTTGAATTTTTTAAATTTAATGTCACAAATTCAAAATGACTTTGTTCTTACTTTAAATGCACAAAAGAATCATTATAAACTGAAGAATTTTTATAAAGTTCATTTTAATGAACAAATTTGATTTAAGAAAAAACATGAATCCTTTTATGGTCAGATCTTTTTCATAAAGTTCTGACAAGTCAAATCAAATGTTTGCCACATGTTTCCCCACCTGCCAAGAACTACAGATGTCCTGGACATCTGGTGCAGGGATACCCACAATCATACCCACAGGCTGAAGGGCTTTAAAATCCTAATGTGTGGATTCAGAACTCACTGTGCTTGGTGGCTCAACAAGGTCCTCAAACATACAGCCCTCAGGCTTGGCTCTGTAAACTGATGATCCCCCTAGGTATCCCTACAAATTCAGCACTGGGTGTACTGGAGGCCTTTAAATGCAGACAGTGTGGTCTGCAGAGTCCCCAGGAGACCTGATCCATACCAGCGTTCATGTGGTAGAACGGGTTACAAAGAAAGAGGTACCGAATTAAGTAGTGCCTGCACAAGTGTGCTTAAACAGTAGTTAAGTAAAACAAACCAAAATAAACAAAAAAGACATGTCATGTTGAAAAGCACTGCATAAGCATCTATTCAGCGTCACCAGTTTGCTGATATTAGGAAAGAAAGAAGAAAAGAACAATGAAAGCAACTCACACTCTGAAATCAAGCTTCAGAAACCAGTAAGACTAAAGTAGGTGAAATAACACAATCTTTGAAACAGTGACATGAGCTAGTGAAGAGATCACTAACCAGTATACTTCTAAAGTCTTTTCGTTCAGTCTATTCCTAGTATTTCTGCATAGGTGCAGGTAGAAGGTAAAAAGCCCAACTTCTAAAAACAAGCTGAGGATAAGGATTAACTTCTGCTCTGTTTCCTTCTATATTTGCAAAGATCAAGATTTAGCCTCTCTTGCAAGTTGATCGTAGAAACGTGTAAAAGAGGTAAGTGGAAAGGAAGGCACATGAGTAGGAGAAATAGATACACACTTTACCAAGAGCTGGGCTGTAGTCCTACTTTGGTCCCTGATAGAATGTGACTTCACTAAATTGCAAATCTTTGTAGCTTCATTTCCTAATACATACCAAGAGAAGGGTTGAGTAGTTGACCTCTTAGTAAATGACCATACATCCGAGAACAGATCCAGTTTGCACCTGTTCTGGAGTTCTTATGGCATCTCCTCTCACACTGAAACATGCCCTGGCTTGGTTTGAGCATTAAATAATGCTCTCCACCCTACCTCTTGTATTTTTGAGCTCTAAAATTCTATTAATACTTCTATTCATTTATTCTTCTACATTGAGAGCATTTATATTCAGCAATGCCCTCACCAGAAAAATAATAGCTGGTGCATATTCACCTATCTTGGTAAGCATGTTAGCATAACTGTTCCTTGCACATAGGTCTTTTCAGCTGGACTTCTGCTGTAAGTCCAAGATGTCATCTGCTTTGTACAATCAAATTCTGAAAAACCTAATTCACTTGAACTTTTCAATGAGGTAAACAAATGCTAATTATTCATTTTCCTATTAGTGAGTCACATCATTTTACACCCAGTGGCCTTCATAGATTAATAAATTATAATGATTAAATTCTTAATTCTTAGGCTATGTCACACTTCCAGTTGCCAATTGGTTAATGTACTAGTTAGATTTTTAGATGCCAAAAGCCACTGAAAATATATCTCTATTATGCCATTCTCTGTGGAAGTAAGATTTTAAGAACATTTCAATTTCATTTCAAAAAAATACTTTGACCATAAATATATTTAAATAATTAAAAAAATTTTCTTCCCAAGTTAAGGAATATAATGATTAGTAACATATGTTGTAATATGTCAACCAAATTGTATAAATTTTCTGTCTGGAATTTTTTTAAAAAGCGAAATCTCAAACTTACCAATTAAATTTTAAAAAAACTTTATTTTAGCACTGCATAAGCCAAACAAATCTATTTCTTGGCTATATTATCCATAATGGATGATCCTTCCTGGAAATACAGAGTTCCTTATTTCCTTCTCCACTTCTTGGCAGCCGTGCTTGTCTTCTGGGACACTCCTCCCTCTGCCTGAGCCTCCTCCACCCTTCCAAGACTGGCCAACTCCATCTCGGGCTTGCCTTTCTCCCTCCTGTACCCTTTAACTGGAGCTGCTGATAATTTACAAATGTGTTAACTGCTTTAAGCAAAGCTGTGTTTTAAACATTAGCACAACTGTGTCGGGGGACATCTACAGACTGTCTTCTTGCATAAGAAGAAGAACTAAGATGAATTACTTGATTAATCAAGGCCACCTCACTGTTGTACCTTGAACTCTCATCTTTTCTCCACCAATAAATCTTCACATTTGACCCCATTCCAAAAGAAGACTCAAACACAAATCTTAATTTATCATCCAAGTAAATCTACAAACTAATCTGTAACTATTTATTACTATTATAATAATTTCTTGTAATGATTATAAACTCTCTCCAACCCATACATGTCTCAAAGTATTTTAAATGATTAATTTTGTACTTTAAACTATGGAATATTAACAGAGTTTGACAAGTTATATTTCATATGCAAAGATAAAAATGCTTTGGAAAGTCTAATAGTCTAATAATAAATAACAGAGGAGAACCAAAAATTAAAACAGATGCTGTTGGATACGATTAAAAAATAGATAGGAAATGAGTATTTAAATAATCAACGCTTGCATACATCAGAAATTATTCAAGGGGGCTTCCCTGGTGGCGCAGTGGTTAAGAGTCTGCCTGCCGATGCAGGGGACATGGGTTCGTGCCCCAGTCTGGGAGGATCCCACATGCCACGGAGCGGCTGGACCCATGAGCCAAGGCCGCTGAGCCTGCGCATCCGGAGCCTGTGCTCCGCAACGGGAGAGGCCACAACAGTGAGAGGCCCGCATACCACAAAAAAAAAAAAAAAAAAAAAAGAAATTATTCAATAAAAAAGAACAAAGTATGATACATGCCACATGAATGATCCTTGAAAATATTATGCCCGTGAAGAAGCCTGTCAAGTGAAAGGCCACTACTTATAATTTCATTTATATTAAATTTCCAGAATAGGCAAATCTATAGAAGTAAAAAGTAGATTAATGGTTGCCAGAGGCTGGGGGAAGGGGAAATGGGGAGTGACTACTAATAGGCACAGGATTTCTCACTGGAGTAATGAAAGTGTTCTAAAATTAGATGGTGGTGATGATTATACAACTAGATGGTGGTGATGATTATACAACTCTGTGAATATACTAAAAACTACTGAACTATACTTTTAAAGTGTGAATTCATGGTATCTCAATTATATCTCAATAAAGCTGTTCTTTTTTCAAAAGCCAATAAATAAATAAATAAATAAATAAATAAATAAATAAATAATCAAGGCTTATAATAATTATACCCAACATTTACCAAACACTTTCTCTGTACCAGGTCCAGATCTATGCACCTTCTGCTGCATTATTACCATAATCACCATTCAAGTTAACTGTTTTACAGATGAGGAAATGAAATCAAAGAGAATGGGAATAGCTTTTCAAAGTTTTCACAGCAAGCAGGTAGCAGAGATGGGATTCAAACCCAGGGCCGACTCCATAGTCCTTGATTTTAAATAATTAAGCTCTTCTTTATAGATTCATGGTTTTTAACCCTATCAAATACCCACTTAAAAATAATATTGTCAGGCTTCCCTGGTGGCGCAGTGGTTGAGAATCTGCCTGCCGATGCAGGGGACACGGGTTCGAGCCCTGGTCTGGGAAGATCCCACATGCCGCGGAGCAACTAGGCCCTTGAGCCACAATTACTGACCCTGCGCGTCTGGAGCCTGTGCTCCGCAAAAGGAGAGGCTGCGATAGTGAGAGGCCCGCGTACCGCGATGAAGAGTGGCCCCCACTTGCCGCAGCTGGAGAGGGCCCTTGCACAGAAACGAAGACCCAACACAGCAAAAATAAATAAATAAACAAAATGACGGAGGAATTATAAAAAAAAAATATTGTCTAACTCCTCTTTCAAAATCCTAAAATAAATTTATAGAAAATATCATCTACCTACAGATATAATTAAAACAGACAAAAAGCCCCCCAAACTCCCTAGTTGTTATATAAAAGAGAAATAAAAACAAAGCAAATTAGAGTAAAATAATACATATTTCAATATATAAAAACTCACATTAGAAGAAATAATGACCTCAACAGCCAAAAATGCAGGCCAACACAGGTGTGTTGCATTTTTGACTCAAGTACCTCAAGCAGTGTTTTCATCAGTGATGAGATGTTCCACAATGATGAATAACTCTCAGAAAAGTTCCAAATAAAACAAAGGAAGACCTCTGTCTATGTACACAATGGTTGTATTCTGGCAAATTCAGTTGATATTAAAACTGCATAAAAATACCACTTGCTTATGTGTAAAAAGATCATTTGGTTCTTCCTTCAGAAAATTATAAACAGGTTGTTTACACATACGAATGTCTGGTGGGACTTCTGAAAGTCAGCAGTACAAAAAGCAATTACTTGTGGCTCAGGACTCTCCTGAACATTATTAGACATCCAACCTCCTGATTCTCCACTCACTAAATGCCAGTAGGGCCTTTCAATCACTGGGACAACCATAAAACGCCCCCCATGGATTTCGAAAACATTGCTTAGCAGCAGGACTGCCCCTAATGAGTACCACTGCTATAGAAGAGAGTAGACTATACACTTAGAGCAGAGGAAGCACCACCTCTGTGAGAGGAAAAGAAAGCCCAAATCCAAATAAAGATGGAAAAGTCTAATTTAGAATGCATAATCTAAGGCAAAATGATTTTGAACTTTAGATGAATACTGAAAAACAGGCCTGCTGGGGTCTTTGGCATTTATTTTGGACACTTTTCTCTCCCTTCTCATCAGCATAAGACATCCCACCTGGTGTAACTGAGAACGCGCCTCTGGTCTGCCTCCTTTTCCAAAAAAATAGCCTTGGAATGGGCTAAGTCTACTCTGTGAAGAGAAGTTTATTTGCTCTTTTTCTTTTCTTTCTGCCAAACTCCATCACCTTCCTTCCTCTAGCATCCCTGTCCTCATCATTCTTCTCTTATTCTTAGCAAGTACTCCCACAAAGCAGAATGGGACTGAAATGAGCCCCAGGAACAAATATTTTTGTGATAAAAGATTAGTTGAGGGCTTCCCTGGTGGCGCAGTGGTTGAGAGTCCGCCTGCCGATGCAGGGGACTTCCCAGTCCGGGAAGACCCCGCATACCGCGGAGCAGCTAGGCCCGTGAGCCATGGCTGCTGAGCCTGCGCGTCCAGAGCCTATGTTCCGCAACGGGAGAGGCCACAACAGTGAGAGGCCCACGTACCGCAAAAAAAAAAAAAAAGATTAGTTGATGTAAAAGGGGACTATGACTCTTCTAGAAATTATTTAATTCATTCAACAAATATTACTAAGCCCCTTAGATATGTCATATCCTGGGTTCGGTACATACTCTCCATACAGAAGAAAACTATGATCTAGTGGGAAGAAAAATAATAAATAGGCAGTTTTAAGATGCTGTAATAAATACCACGGGTAAGCCCAGGATGGTATGGATAATGTGGAAGCTCACAAAAATGACACCTGACTCAAGCTTTAGGTCAAAGAAACCTGAAGGACTGAAAAGTAAAGTGAGAAGTGGAGTAAAGGGCATCCTATTTAAGGGTAGTCCATATATATATATATATATATATATATATATACACACACACACACACACACACACACACACACACACACCCATAAAGACTCAAAGTCAAGAGAACTTGATGGGGTTTCCCTGGTGGTGCAGTGGGTAAGAATCCACCTGCCAATGCAGGGGACATAGGTTCGAGCTCTGGTCTGAGAAGATCCCACATGCCACGGAGCAACTAAGCCCATGCACCACAACTACCGAGCCTGCACTCAAGAGCCCCCGAGCCACAACTACTGAAGCACGCAGGCTTAGAGCCCATGTTCCACAACAGGAGAAGCCACCACAGTAAGAAGCCCATGCGCTGCAACGAAAAGTAGCCCCTGCTCGCCACAACTAGAGAAAGCCCGTACGCAGCAACAAAGACCCAACACAGCCAAAAATAAAATAAATAATTAAAAAATAAAACACACAGAACTTGATGGAGTCAGGGAACAGCAAATAACTCAATGTTACTAGAGGCAGGACAGAAGTGACAAGTACTGTGGCTAGACGTGTTAGAAAAGGCTAGATCATGCAGGGTCATATTGTCGTGCTGAGGAGACTGGATTTTACCCTGATTTTACCCTGAGTGTCATGCGATCCCACAATAAGGCTTTTGTTATGAGAATTGGTTTTTGCAAAGACCATTCTGGCCCTTTGTGGAGAATAGATTAGAGAAGGGCCATAGTGGAAGCAGAAAGACCAGTAACAAGGATCTGGCATTGTTACAGGCTAGAGATAAGGGTAGTTGAGACTAAAGAAGTGCCAATGGGGATGGGGAGAAGTGTCCAGTTTTGAAAGTTATAATGGACATAGGAGTGGATAGGACTAGATGATTGTCTAAATTGAAGGGGTGAGGAGGGCACACACAAACACATGTCTGTTGGCTCAATGGAGGATGGTGCCATTGACCGAGATGGAGACAACAGGTTGGGTGTAACAAGAACGCAGAGGGTGGATTTTGAGGCAAAATACCCAATTGCAGCTCTGTTACTAAGGTACCTAATTTTATCAGAGGACAACTTTTCTGTTTAGAGCTGCTGAATTTTGTAATGATGGAACCAAAGAGGACTTTGGTTATCAGACATTTAACTTCCTCATTTTAAAAATAAAGAAACTGAGCACAGACTAGGAAAGAAAGCAACTTAATCCAAAATTTACAATGAATTAATTAATTAATTGAGGCAGAATGTATAATGAAGAAAAAGACTCAGAATCAAAACTCTATTCCGCTGCTTAACCTCTGCATGATCTTTTCAAGCGTCTTTTCCTGTCTGCCTCCACCCCTTAGTGTTGCTGCAAAAGAGATCACAGGTGCAAAATGCAGCACAGTGCTGGGTACAGAGCAAGTTCTAGAAATATTTTCTTTGTTTCTCATCCCAAAGAACTTGGTCATTCCCTAGGTGAAAGGGCAAAAGGATGATTTTCCTAAACTTAAGTGTTCACTTGTCCTCTCCCTGGGCACTGGAATTGGTCAGAATAAGATTTGAAAACAGATTCTGATGCTCTACTGGACAAGTTAACTAAATGTCTTAAATTGATTTCCTTTTCTGTAAATGTGGTGATACCATCTGCCTTACAGGATTTCCCAAAGATTAAGTGAGTGAACGTATGAACACACTTAAAATATCAACAGTACCAGTCACATAGTAGATGCTCAGTAAATCGCTCCAAGTAGGCATATATAGTTGAAATTTTAAGCTAGCCATTTAGAAAGGAGATCAGGATGACAGATCTAAACTGAGTTCTTTAAATAGACATGACAACTGATAGGAGATTAAAATTGGGGTGGGATGCTGAAAAAGGGAAAATCTACTAAGTCTTAAGGAGAACATATATTTATGAAAGACAGGGGGTGTGGTTGGTCAAAGAAGGAAAATAAAGCCAAGGATTACAGGGTAAAAACTATTAACAGAGTTTAGAGGGGAAGTAGGGATTAGTCAAGTGGTAAACACAGCACAGAAGTAAGTAATGAGAGGAGCGGAGAAAAGACTATGAAGTGTACAAGCTGGATGGGAGAAGAGGGGGACATTTAAGAGATCAGTTTCAAAGTGCTTTCAAAGTGTACAAAGTCAGTAAATATGTACTGCTCTTCAAATATTAATTTCATGGGTGTATAAATGTGACTGGGTGGGGTTTTGTGTTTTGTTTATTGGTTTTGGAGTGTGCGTGTTACTTAGTTTCAGAGTCAGAGGAAATGGTTCTTCTCTGCAGCATGTTGATGTTGCTACAACTGTTTTGTTTGTTTGGTTGTTTTGTTTTTTTTCAACTAGGGGAGAATAACCTGGAATTACAGAAGAGCCCCACTGTAGGAGTTTACACTATTTTTCATTTCTATGTGCCTGATCTATCCTGGCCAATCCTTTTACTCTCAATAATTTTTGTTATTTTAGTTTCATCCTTTGGAAACAACATATATTTATTTTGGATTTTTTCTCTTTTTTAAAAATATAAAACTGTAATCTATCTATATTAAATTATAGACAAATTTGTTATTTACATGTATGTATTTTAATACACCCCTTGTTGACGGTTTGTCCTATAACTTACCTTGTTTCTGTCTTTCACTTGTGCACTATTGCTATATTTTCTCTACTTTTATCAATCAAAAGTTATCCTAAATGTTTTCAAAACTCAAAATGTGCTTGAACTCGCTGTTTTCAATGATCAATATTAAGAATGCAAGAGAATCTCTCGACTTTCCCCTGTAAATAAGAAAATTAGCATGTTTGGCTTTGCTTAATTCTCTCTCAGCTACTCAGTTTTTTTTATATATAAAATATGAGTTTTTAAGGCATTAATTATTTTTATTTTGTATTTTCTCTTTGGGCATATTTTTATATTTGTACTTTTAAAACTTATATTTACAGTAAGAATTTAAACTTATCTATGTGTCACTGGTAGCAGTGTTTATAATCAATTTTTCTTTCTTTTTTCCTTTAGCCGCACAACTTGTGGGATCTTAGTTCCCCAACCAGGGATCGAACCTGGTTCAATGTGAAAGAGCTGAATCCAAACCACTGGACTACCAGGGAATTCCCTAAAGTCAATCTTTTTATGACCCAATTTGTCCTTTTTTTCAGTTTGTTATTAATTTATGTCTTGTTCTAATGTATATTTAATTTTTTTTTTTTTTGCGATACGCGGGCCTCTCACTGTTGTGGTCTCTCCCGTTGCGGAGCGCAGGCTCCCGACGCGCAGGCCCAGCGGCCATGGCTCACAGGCCCAGCCTCTCCGCAGCATGTGGGATCTTCCCAGACCAGGGCATGAACCAGTGTCCCCTGAATCGGCAGGCGGACTCTCAACCACTGCGCCACCAGGGAAGCCCTGTATATTTAATTTTTAAAAAACAGATGAGTGATGCAATTTTTGATTTTATGAGAATTTTTTCCTTTATTTAATATGTTTCATATTCCATATACTCATATTTTCACATTTCCTATATACCTTGGGAAAGGAAAGGGAAGCTGGGAGTGACACCAGCACCATGGCAGAAAGAGTCATTCCTCTTTTCTCTCCCCTTTGATTAACAGCTAATTAGACATCCATAATGGAACAAAAGTGCCTCTGCACATTATACCAGGATACCCGGAAGGTTTCTACCCACACGTGCTTCCGAAAATGGGCAGACAGGACCTCAGTAGGGGCTATGAGGCTGACTTGATGAGCTGGCCCCGCCTTCACTCACCTTGATCACAGAAAGGAAATCTGGAGGGTACAAAACTGGGTGGATACCCGTGGCCACCTGTGAGAAAGTTTGTGGAGGTCCAGCCTTTCTGAGGGGAAAATTTGGCATACCATAGGAGCAGGACAGAGACGAGTTTGGCTGCAGAAGAGAGGAAGGAATTTGCCAAGATGGGAACCCCTCTCCAGGGTGACACTGCAAGTGGCTGGACTTTTGGCTGTGTCAGTGGGGGCCCTTCCCATGGAGGAGGTAAAAAGCAAAAGTGGTGAGTGAATTCCAGGCTGTCCCAGGTGTGCAGGTTGCAGCTGGAGAAAGCTGTTTCTCTCTATCAACACCCAGATTTCTGAGGACGAAACTCTGTGACTGCGGAAGGGACAGGAAAGGGAAGGAGGCAGATAACATAAAAGGGCTTTGAAGGAGTGTGTTTCCTGCTGTCTGCTTCAGCACTTCAGCAGGAGGTCAGCCTGTGGGCCTCTGAGAGTGACACACTTGAGGAGTTCGTCCCTGGGCTCGCTCGTGAGTACCCCAAAAGTCGCAGGTGCTAAGCTCACACCTCCCCTTACTCTGCTGCCAGCTCCACATTCCCAAGTGCATCCCAGACAGCCAGCTCCAGTAGGAGAAACCACAGACTTGAGCTATCATGCCACCTTCTGGAATATAAAAGAAAGGTTTCTAATGGACAGTTTGTTGAATTTTAAGAACCAAAGAACCGAAGTTCAATTAAGGATGGGTCTGCTACTTCAAATGCAAAAGCAAACGTGCATACCTTCAAACAGTATGAAAAATCAAGGAAATGTGGTATCATAAAAAGAAAATGATAATTCACCAGCAACCAAACTCAAAGGCATGGAATATTGCAGTCTAACTTATGAAGAATTCAAAATAGCTGTTATGAAGAAATTCATTGAGCTACAAGAAAACTCAGAAAGACAATTCAATGAACTCAGGAATAAAATTAATGAAGAGAAGGAGTTCTTTACCCAAAGACTGAAATTATAAAAAAAGAACCAAATAGAAATCCTGAAGCTGAAGAATTCAATAAATGAAATAAAGAATGCAATAGAGAGCATCAATAACAGGGAAGAACAGATGGGAGAGAGAATAAGTGACGTGAAGGATAGGAATACAGAAATAATTCAATTAGAAGAGGAGAGAGAACTAAGAGTTTTTTAAGTGAAAAAACCCTAGGAAAGCTATTGGATTTGATTAGAAAGGGAAATATAAGTATAACTGATGTATCAGAAGGAAAAGAGAGGTGAAGGGGGCAGGGAGTTTATTTAAAGAAATAATAGCTGAGAACATCTCAAACCTGGGGAAGAACTTGGACATATAAGTCCACCCTGTTGTCTCAATGCAAAAAGACCTTCACCAAGACACATAATGAAACTATCAAAAATCAGTGACAAAGAAAGGATCTTAAAGGCAGCAAGGGGAAAAAAGAAAGTAACTCCAAAGAATCCCCAATTAGGCTATCAGTAGATTTCTCAGCAGAAGCTCTACAGATTAGGAGAGAGTGTTATGATATATTCAAAGTGTTGAAAGGTAAAAACTGCCAGCCAAGCATACTTTATCCAGCAAAGTTATCCTTCAGATACGAAGGAGGAATAAAGGCTTTCGCAGACAAACAAAAGCTGAGGGAGTTTACTACCAATATACCTACCTGCCTTGCAAGAATGCTGAAAAATTTCTTCAAGCAGAAATGAAAAGATGTTCATCAGAGACATGAAAACATATGAAAGTATATTACACTCTGGTAAAGGTAAAAAGTTGATAGAATTAGAAAACTATAACTCTATTATTGATAGAATGGTGTGTTAACTACTTAACTATAGTATAAATGTTTAAGGAAATGAGCATTAAAAATAACTATAGCTACTATAGTTTATGAACAAATACACAACATAAAAAGAAGTAAATTGTGACATCAAGAAGATAAAAGGGGAGGAATAAAAGAATAGAGCCTTTATAGGCAAATGAAAATAAATTGCTATTGGCATAAAATGGACTGTTTTATCTGTGAGATGTCTTATGCAAGCTTCAGTGATAACCACAAAGCAAAAATCTACAGTAAATTCATGAAACATAAAAAAGGGAGACAGAGCATACCACAATAGAAAACCACTGATTTACAAAAGTAAGCAGAAACAGACAGAAAAAGAAACAAGGGATATACAAAACAACCAGAAGGCAAACAATAAGATGGCATTAGTAAGTCCCTACATATCAATAATCACTCTAAACATAAATGGATTGAATTCACCAATCAAAAAGGCACAGAGTGGCTGGCTGGATTTAAAAAATAAGACCCAACCAGATGGTGCCTATAGAAGACTCATTTCAGCCCTATGGACATAGGCTCAAAGAGAAGAGTTGGAAAAAGAAATTCCAGACACGTGGAAACCAAAAGAAAGCAGGGGTAGCCATACTTATATCAGACAAAATAGACTTTAAGCCAAAAACAGTAACAAAAGACAAAGAAGACTATATAATGGTAAAGGGGTTAATACATTATTATATAATGATAAAGGGTTAAGATACAACAATTATAAATATATATGCACACTTCAGGAGAGCTCCTAAATATATTAAGCAAAAATTAATAGATTTGAAGGGAGAAATAGATAACAATACAGTAATAGTAGGGAACTTCAGTACCCCACTAGCAGCAATGAATAGGTCATCCAGAACAACAACAACAACAACAAAATATATAGATATATATAAAATAAATGTTGGACTTGAACCATACTTTAAAACAAATGGATTAACAGTTATATATATAGAACATTCCAACCAATAGCAGCAGAATACATATTCTTCTCAAGTGCATACAGAATATTCTCTAGGATGGATCATACCATAAGCCACAAAATAAGTCTTAGCAAATTTAAGATTTAAATTATACCAACTATCTTCTCTGATCACAGTAGTATAAAACTAGAAATCAATGACTAAAAGAAAGCTGTAAGATCTACAAATATGTAGAAGTTGAACAAGACATTTTTGGAAAACCAATGGGTCAAAGAAGAAATCAAAAGAAAAGTAAAACATTATCTCAAAAAAAAAAAAAAAAAAGAAACACAATGTATCAAATCCAATAAAATGTTACAAAAGCATTCAGAGAGAAAATTTATAACAATAAATGCACATATTAGAAAATTAGAAAGGCTCAAATAAACAACCTAATTTTATACCTCAAGGAACAAAAAAAAGAAAAAAAATTAAACCCATATTTAGCAGAAGGAAGGAAATAATAAAGATCAGAAGAGAAATAAATAAAATATATGAGACCAGAAAAATGACAGGAAAAATTCCAATATAACTAAGAGCTGGTTTTTCAAAAAGAAAACAAATTTTACAAATTTTTGGCTACAGTAAGAAAAAAAGAAGACTCAAATAAAATTAGAAATGAAAAAGGACACATTAGTGTCCCAAGGCAATAGAAATAAAAACAAAAATAACCAAATGGGACCTAATCAAACTTACAAGCTTTTGCACAGCAAAGGAAACCATAAACAAAACAAAAAGACAATCCACTGAAAAGACAATCCAGCAAATGATGGGACCGACAAGGGCTTAATTTCCAAAATATACAAACAGCTCATACAACGCAACAGCAACAAAAAGCAAACAACCCAATCAAAAAATGGGCAGACCTAAATAGACATTTCTCCAAAGAAGACATACAGATGGCCAATAGGCACATGAAAAGATGCTCAACATCATTAATTATTAGAGGAATGCAAATCAAAATTACAATGAGGTACCAATTCACACTTATCATTAAAAGGTCTACAAATAACAAATGCTGGAGAGGGTGTGGAGAAAAGGGAACCCTCCTACACTGTTGGTGGGAATATAAGTTGGTGCAGCCACTATGGAAAACAGTATGAAGGTTCCTTAGACAACTAAAAATAGAATTACCATATGACCCAGCAATCCCACTCCTAGGCATACATCTATAGAAAACCATGGTTCGAAAGGATGCATGCACCCCTATGCTCATAGCAGCACTATTCACGATAGCCAAGACATAGAAACAACGTAAATGTCCAATGACAGATGAATGGATAAAGAAGACATGGTACATATAAACAATGGAATAACACTCAGCTATTAAAAAAAAAGAATGAAATAATGTCATTTGCAGCAACATGGATGCAACTAGAGATTATCACAGTAAGTGAAGTAAGTCAGAAAGAGGAAGACAAATACCATATGATATAACTTACATGTGGAATCTAAAATATGCCACAAATGAGCCTATCTACAAAATAGAAACAGACTCATAGACATAGAGAACAGATTTGTGGTTGCCAAGGGGGAGGGAATGTGGGGCAGGGATGAACTGGGAGTTTGGGGTTAGTATATATAAACTATTACATGTAGAATGGATGAACAAGGTCTTACTGTGTAGCACAGGGAACTAAATATATACACTATCGTGGGATAAACCATAATGGAAAAGAATATAAAAAAGAATGTATGTATGTGTATAACTGAGTTACTTCGCTGTACAGCAGAAATTAACACAACATTGTAAATCAACTATACTTCAATTAAAGAAAAAAGTGGTAAACACTCAAAAAAAAAGAAAAAGGACACATTACAACTGATACTACAGAAATATACACATTCATAGGAGAATACTATGAACAATTACATGACAACATATTAGACATCCTAGAAGACATGAGTAAATGTCTGGAAACACACAACCTACATGACATAAGCAGGAAGAAACAGAAAACCCGAACAGACCAACAATGAGTAGAGATTGAATCAGTAATCACAACTCCCCCAAGAGAGGACCAGATGGCTTATCTGGCAAATTATACCAAATATTTAAAGAAGAATTAATGCCAATCCTTCTCAAACTCTTCCAAATAATTGAACAGGAGAAACACCTCCAAACTCATTCCATGAGACCAGCATTACCCTGATACCAAAGACAGATAAGGACACTACAGAAAAGAGAACTATAGACCAACATACCTGATGAATATAGATGCAAAAATTCTCAACAAAATATTAGCAAACTGAACTGAAGACTACATTAAAAGGATTATATACCATGGCCAAGTGGGCTTTATCCCTGAGATGCAAGGATGGTTCAACATATGCAAATCAATAAATATAATACATCACATTAATAGAATGAAAGATAAAGATAACATGATCATTTTAACAGATGCAGAAAAAGCATTTGAAAAAATAAAACATCCTGGGCCTCCCTGGTGGCGCAGTGGTTGAGAGTCCGCCTGCCGATGCAGGGGATACGGGTTCGTGCCCCGGTCTGGGAGGATCCCATATGCCGCGGAGCAGCTGGGCCCGTGAGCCATGGCCGCTGGGCCTGCGCATCCGGAGCCTGTGCTCCGCAACGGGGGAGGCCACAACAGTGAGAGGCCCGCATACCGCAAAAAAAATAAAATAAAAAAAATAAATAAAATAAAACATCCTTTCAGGATGAAAACCCTCAACAGATTGGGTATAGAAAGAACATACCTCAACATAATAAAGGCCATATACAGCAAACACACAGCCCACATTTTACTCTTCCAGGAATAAAACAAGGATGCCAGTGGCCACTCCCACCACTAGTGAGAAGTACTGAAGTTCCAGCTAGAAAAATTAAGCAAGGCAATGAAATAAAAGGCATTCAAATCAGAAAGGAAGAAGTAAAATTGTCATTATTTGCAGATGATATGGTTTTGTATATAGAAAATCCTAAAGATTCAATCAAAAACTGTTGGAACTAATTTAAAAATTCAGTAGATTTGCAGGATATAAAATCAACATACAGAAATCAGTTGCATTTACATACACTAATTATAAAATATGGAAAAGAAATAAAGAAAACTATCTCATTAACAACATCATCAAAAACAATAAAATACCTAGCAATAAATTTAACCAAGGAGGTAAAAGATCTGTACAGTAAAAACTACAAGAATTTGTTGAAAGAAATTGAAGAAGGCACAAACAAATGGAAAAACATCTCATGTTAATAAATTGGAAGAATATTATTAAAACGTCCATACTACCCAAAGCCATCTCTAGATTCAACATAATCTTCATCAAAATAATAATAGCATTTTTTAAAGATGTAGGAAAAAAATCCTAAAATCCTCAAATAGCCAAAGCAATCCTGAGAAAGAAGAACAAAGCTGGAGGCATCACTCTTCCTGATTTTAAACTACACAACAAAGCTATAGTAATAAAGACAGTATGGTACTGGCATAAGAATAGGCACATAGATCAAAGGAACAGAAAAGAGACACCAGAAGCACACAATCACATAATATTCAACAAGGGAGCCAAGAATACCAGTGGGGAAAGGATAGTCTCTTCTATAAATGATCTCAGGAAAATTGGATAAACACATGCAGAACAGTGGAATTGGACCCCTATCTTACACCACTCACAAAAATTAACTAGAAATGGATCAAAGACTCAAACATGAGATAGGATACCATAAAAGTTCTAGAAGAAAACCTAGGGAAGAAGTTCCTCAACATTGGTCTCAGCAATGATTTTGAATATGACACCAAAAGTGCAAACAACAAAAGCAAAATCAACAAATGGGAAAGAAGCAGTTAACAAAATGAAAAGGCAGCCTACAGAATGGGAGAAAGAATTTGCAAACCATATATTGGATAAGGGGTTAACATCCAAATACATAAATAACTCATAGAACATGACAAAAAAATTGTTTCAAAAATGGGCCAAGGAACTAAATAGACATTTTTTCCAAAGAAGACATCCGAAGAACCAACAGGTACATGAAAAGATGCTCAACATCACTAATCAGGGAAATACAAATCAAAGTCACAATGAATTATCACCTCACACCTGTCAGAATGGATATCATTAAGAAGAGAAAAAGATAACAAGTGTTGGTGGGGATGCTGAGAAAAGAGAAAACTTGTGCACTGTTGATGGGAATATAAATTGGTTCTCCAGCCTCTATGGGACACAACGTGGAGGTTCCTCAAAAAATTAAAAATAGATCTATTGTATGATCCAGCAATTCCACTTGTGGGTATACAGCCAAAGGAAATGAAAACAGGATATTGAGGAGATATATACACTCCCATGTTTATTGCAGCATTATTTACTATAGCTAAGGTATGGAAACAACCTAAGTGTCCATCAACAGAAGAATGGATAAAGAAGTTGTGATATATTTATACAATGGAATATTATTCCACTATGATAAAGAAGGACATCATGCCATTTGTAACAACATGGATGGACCTTGAGCACATTACGCTAAGTGAGATAAGTCAGAGAAAGACAAGTACTATATGATATTATTTGTATGTGGAATCTATAAAAGCCAAACTCATAAAAACAGAAAGTAAAATGGGGGTTACCAGGGGATGGGCATGGGGATAGGACAGATGCTGTTTAAGGGTACAAACTTGAAACACATAGTAAATAAGTCCTAGAGATCTGATGCACAATGTAGTGAATATACACAATATTGTATTAAAATCAAACTTGCCATGAGATTAGAATTTAGAATTCAATTATTCCAACCTCTAAAAAGAAATAACTATATAACATGATAGAGGTGCTAATTATTGCTACAATGGCAATTATATTACAACCTAAAATTACCAAATTAACATGTTTTATACCTTTAAACGATGTTATATGTCAAATAAATTTCAACTGATTTTTTTTTAATTTTAAAAAAGAAAGAAAAAGAAAAACTGGATCACAATTTCTTCCCCAGAGTGGATGTAAGTGTTGTGCCCTTAGAGTCTAACACTAATATAAAGAATTGTAAAAACAATTTCATGGGCTTCCCTGGTGGTGCAGTGGTTGAGAGTCCGCTTGCCGATGCAGAGGACACGGGTTCGTGCCCCGATCCGGGAAGATCCCACGTGCCTCAAAGCGGCTGGGCCCGTGAGCCATGGCCGCTGAGCCTGCGCGTCCGGAGACTGTGCTCCGCAACGGGAGAGGCCACAACAATGAGAGGCCCGCGTATCGCAAAAAAAAAAAAAAAAAAAAAAACCAGTTTCATTTCAATTTATTTGTAATTACCCTAGTTTGTTTCTATTTTGGTTTTTTTCCATCTGGACACTTAAATAGATTGCTCTCTAGCTCTAAAATTTAAAAACAATTCATCAGGATCTGTCTCAGGGTTGCTTCCTTTTCATCAATTTTGCCTGATATTTGGTTGAGCCTACTTTATTTATAACTGGTCTTTCTTAAGTCAGTAAAGCTTTACGCTTTTATATATTTGTTCCTTATTACTCTTCATTTTTTTCTGACCAGGGACATTTTTTTCTAATAGAATTTCTTGAATATTGATTACCCCCTTCACTGCTTCTGTTGCAGCTGTAAATCAAACTCCATCATTTTTATGTTTTGTGCAGGATTTTCTTATTTTTACCTGCAAAGAAGTCACTCCTTTTTCATATTTCTTGTCAAATGTATATTACACTACTATGCTAGTCACTATATATACGTGTGTTCCTCATATATTTTTATAGAATAATTTTCCTGTATTCTACTGAAAACCCAAAGCAGATGGTTTATAAAATTTAAATTTGTGTGTTTTACATAATTTTTAGAAGTCTGATTTTTCTCTACGACTTGAGAAAAATAGTGTCATTCTTTAGATCGTAGAATCTTTTCCTAAGTCCAATGTTCCCTTTCACCAGATTCTTCATCTTTCAGTGAGGAGATCTCTATTCAGGTTGAGGGTTTCCCACAAAAACAGCCTGAGAACCCAGATTTGGTGCTCTGGTTGATGTGCACAGACTCTAATCAAATTCTTAATGTCTGACATTCATTCTTTTAGAGTTAACATGCTGAATTAACTGTAGCTTGCTGGAGCATATCGGATCATTTGAAAATCAATGAAGCCCATAAAATACCCCTCTCACTTTTGCCCCAGAAGGTATTCACCAGCAATAGGCATCTAGATAATCTGAGTACAGATTCTAGAGACCAATTGCGTATGTCCAAATCCTGGCTCCACAATTTAGGAGTTTTGTTATCCAGGTACCTTTGGAGAACACCTTCCAAGACTACGGTGGGAGAAGTATTTCATAAGCTTTGGTTTTTTCATCTCTGAACTAGAGATGATGAGTTTTTCCCTCATATGGTTGTTGTAAGGCTAAAATGAGTTACCATATGTAAAGTGCTTCAAATAATGCCTGGTACACAGTTACTGTTACATAGCATGTGTGCTGTTTCTCAGAAATGTTAGCTTTCAAAGGTATTGTGTAAGATTGGCAAACTCAGCATTTACACGGATCTATGCGGTATCAAGTAGGAGCTGAAACCACCACAGCAACATGAGTATAAAGACACTGGCCTAGCGAGCAGAAAATCTCTGTACTACAGACAGCCCACTCTACACTGGCTGCCCAGAACCGATTCCTCTTTGGGTGTGCTCCCCCAACACCAAGTTCTAACAATTTTGTCAATCCCAGGATGTATAGTCATGCCCATTAAAATCCTCGTGTGGAAAATGTGTCCATAATGATGTAAGTATTCTCATCATCTGGCTGGCAAATGCACAACAATGAAGAAGAGAAAGGACAGCTGTGTTTTGGGAATGAGACATCTGGAAAGATCAAGGAGTGCACTGAAGAGGCCGATGAGACAGGAGACGGAGAGATGAAGGGCTGTGGTCTTAACAACGGGACAGACTTTCAATGAAATGATTCTTACAGAGAACAATACCCGTGACGTTTCAAAATGATACAATAAAGAGAAAACAGGTTGCAAGAGGAAAAATGCTAAGGAGGCAATGATTCCACAAAGGACATTGAAGGATAGGGTGTGGGCGCTGCCTCACCGCTCACACAGAGGGCACCTTTTGTGCACCAGACACTTGGGAGTTCAAAGCACCACCAGATATAATCAAGGGTGAATGTAGAGGAAGGGACTGTGCCCTGTGCATACAAAAAGTTTCTGTAAGGGAATAAAAATAAGAGAGTGGTAAGAGATTTGTGAAGAGGCAGAAGGACAAAGAAGGAAGAGAGAAAAAGGATGATTATGCCTAGACTTATTTGGCCACAAACAGCCCACTCCATTGTGCTCACGTTACATGATTTTACATGGTAAAAGTAACAAGGGTGATGCATCCCTTGACCATATGCAAAGCAGCCTTTTGTTTCTTTGCCTGATCTTCTTCCCTACTTGTTCCTTTATTATCAATAGTCTTCTTTTTTGTTTCCAACCTAAGCATCATACATTTTAAGAAAACTAAACAGACTACTTGAATCAAATAGAATTTGATCCATGGATACTGAAGAGTTTAAGAAAATATGGTAGATTTTTTGTTTCTCCACTCTAACCAGATCAAGTACAGGACAAATAGTTTTTCTTGTAATTTTGTTTGAAATTGCTTCCATAATTGGAACATTTCTGGTGAAAACTCCTTTCCATCTTAATCATCTGAATAATTGTCTCAATTCACGTCCCTTTTAAAAACTGCAGTGTTTCCTCCTTGATTCAATAAATGGCCTTGCTCTTACGAGTAGGCATGGTTTAGATAGAATCTGTTGCAATTCTCACTGTGTCCACAAGATGGCAGGCGGGGATTTAGACTAAGTTTAAGAGTGCTAGTGAAAGACTTTTCATAGATTTTTTTTCTGATTCAGATCACCTGTTATTCAATCGATTAACAAATCTTTTTTCTTTTTTCCCCAAATTTACTGAGGTATAATTGAAACATTAGAACTTTTATATAAGTTGTACAATATGATGATTTGATATATGTACATAGTGAAATGATTACCACCACCAAGCTGACTAACACATTCATCACTTCACATAGTTACCTTTCTTTTTGTGGTGAGAACACTTAGATCCACCTCCTTAGAAATTTCAAGTATATAATATTGTTAACTATAGTCTGGGGACCTAATGTGCAGCAGTAACCATGCTGTACATTAGACCCCCAGAATTTATTCATTTTATAACTGAAAGTCTATTCCATTTGACCATCTCCCCATTTTCCCTATCCTCCAGCTGGCAACCACCATTCTACTCTCTGCTTCTATGAGTTCAACTTTTCAATAAATCTTTTTTGAATACATATTATGTGCCAAGGATTATACTAGATTTGGGATGGTATGTGCCAAGGATTATACTAGATTTGGGGTGGTGGGGAATACCATCCAGTTTTAAAGATTACCTTTATTTACCATATGACTTAGAAAAAAACACCAGGTATTTTGTTTCCTGGAGAAAAGGCAAGAACTTTTGGACAGTACATTAGTATAATTATTTGCTGCACAGGAAGCCACAACTACAATACATGCAAGAAAAGTAGCACATAAAGCAATAATCAAGATAGCAGACTGTGTGTGTCTGACAAACTTTAAAAATCCTACCAGGATTACCACAAAAAATCTGAAGACTGACTCCAAAATTCCAACCTTTTTGTTTCTAAAAGTATTTCCTTTGGAATTTAATTTGCTTACAATAATAAAATTATAAAATATTTTTTTCCAGAGACCAGTTAACTGAGTAGAATTTGAATTATCAATGCTAAGAAGTAAACCTTCACTACATTATGAAAGTCAATAAATAGAGCTATGTTTTAAAATAAAGGGAATTTGAGAGGTCAAGAGATGCCAAGGGAAATGTTCCCTTTCCAGATCTTGAAATTTAAATCTGATAAATTTTCTTTCTACTATACTGATATTAGGCAATCTTTTTTTTTTTTTTTTTTTTTTTGCTGTACGCGGGCCTCTCACTGTTGTGGCCTCTCCCGCTGCGGAGCACAGGCTCCGGACGCACAGGCTCAGCGGCCATGGCTCACGGGCCCAGCCGCTCCGCGGCATATGGGATCCTCCCAGACCGGGGCACGAACCCGTATCCCCTGCATCGGCAGGCGGACTCTCAACCACTGCGCCACCAGGGAGGCCCTAGGCAATCTTAATTTAAGCAAAATTAGAATCACTGTAAAATGACATATAGTCTAGTTTATTTTAGATATTCATATTTTTATTTTCTTAGTGTTCCCTACAATTTAACATAATAATTAAAAGTAAACTCATAAAAGGTAAATTTAAAAATTAGTATTCAGTATTAGAGAATACTAGAATTACATGGTTACAAAATGCCAGATGGTGTCATGGATTTAATCCTGGAACAGAAAAAAAGGGCATTAGTGGAAAAAAATGGTGATATCTGAATAAAGTCTGTAGTTTAGTTTGTAGCATAGTATCAATGTTAATTTCTTGGTTTTGACAAATGAACCAAGGATATATGACATGGTATTAGCGCAGAGGAGCTGGGTGATGCTATACAGGAATGCTCCATATTTGCAACTTTTCTGTGAATCTAAATTCATCCCCCCAAAAAAGTTTAAAAAAACATATTAGTCTAGTTAACAAGCACTATTGGTCATCCACTATACACCTGGTAATGAGGTAGATGCTGGTGAGTTCACAGTCTAGAAGCAATATTAATATTAAATCATAATCACAAAATATCTTTACCAATGTACTTTACCAGCAAGTACATTCTTGCTTTTATTTGGAAGAATTAAAAATCAGAGAAATTAATATGGGTAAAAGAGGAAAGAGAAATAGTGTTGTAAGAGGTCAAATAGAGAAACAAAAGGGATCATGGCAGAAGCAAGGAACAAGTGGGTGGATGGAGTACACAGCCTGGTGTGGTGGTGGACATCCTCTCCATCATTGTTTCCTTTTAGACTTGTTCCTGACTAAAATATGCATTTTTAAAATAGCTGCAAAACAAACATGACTTAAATAGTGCAATTCCCATGGATAATTTCATGTGCTATCTTGTTTTATGTCCTACCATTTTGGCTTGTGTGAGGCATGTTTTACCCCATCCTCCTAATAGCATGTTTTATAGATAGTGGGGGGTAGGGAGAGTAAATAGAAGAAAACAAGCAAACAAAAAAATAAGTTGTGGAAGAGCTGGAGAAAATAGAAGAAAAATATAAGGTAGGAAAACAAAAAAAGGAAAGTCATCTGGCTTCACCCAAAAAATCACTTCCCAAATAATCAAGTTAAAATGCTGGTATAAACTGAGCCAACCCTCTTCAGGCTTCAGCTGTCACCATTAACTACCAACAGATCGCCCAGGGGATTAACTTTACACAGAAAGGATTTAATAGCTTTCTGAGAAGGGGGGCTCTCAAATTCCAAGAAAGTTACATTTTCATCCTTCTTTTCCCAGTCAAGGATAATCTGGTCTCCTCTTAACTCTTTTCAAAAACTGAACAAATAGTTTTTTCTTAATATACCACAGTCGATCAACAGTGATGTGTACGGTATTTAGTACCAGAGGACATGGAATATGATACAGATGAAGTTTATGATCTTAACATTTAAGTTGACTAGCCATCTAGAATTTCACAATAAATAACTATTTTACTGGAAATTATTTCTCATGTCAAAAACTCAAGGTTCATGAAGTGGAAAACATGCACAGAAAGGTAACCACAATGATCAAAGGAGAGAGAAGGCTAAAAGTTCTGGAACACGTAGGTCTATAAGGGTGAGGCTGGACTGTTACAGAAAAATGAATAATACAGTCACTAACGTGCATTAGCAGACTCATTCACCTAATTCTATAATGTTAACATACCTTTCAAACCTGAGTGAGGTGGAGTTAGGAAACATGGAAGTATTGCTTCTTTCAGCTGGGTATCTTAGGAGGTGACAGCAATTAGAAATTTGTAGCGATTAATTCAAAACTGGTTTGAGAAAAAGAATTTTGGCTAAAATATCCAAAGTGATCACCTCTGTGTGTGTCCAGTGTTCCTTTTCTAGGAATTGATCTCTCCACAGCCTGGGTAGTCACTGCAGGAGCTGTCAGGTTACAAGAGGTCACCTGCCCGCTAGCAAATGAGTTTCCTTCCTTGGAAATTTGGACCTGAATCAAGAGAACTGAGACAGTATTTCCTCGTGTCTACACTGTAACACATAAAGCATGGGAGTTGTTGCTGGATGACTGTGTCCCATCATGTAAGCAAGAGCAAACAATAAACTTACACAGAGCGAGGAGCAGAGAGAGAAAAGTCAGAGTCTTGTACAGGGGCTCAGATCCCTGAATCCTGCCTTTCCTGAAGCCCAGTAGCATTCCTGTCTTTGGGTTCCATGCTACACTGAGTGTCCTTATAAAGAAATTTCTGGCCGAAATTCATTTTAGTTAGTTTCTGGTCTTTTCAACCAAAATAATTCCACCTAACACAAACGCTATAAACTATTCTCTTTTTCTCTCTCTCTGATCTTTCCCTTTCCCTTTCTCTTATATCTTCAATTTCGGCGTGTAACCAATATGTATAGCAGAGAAAACAATTAAAAACAGTCATCTCCTTGCTAATCAGTAAGTGGAGAGCTTTAACTACAGCTACAGCTAGGTGGATTTCAAGCAGGAGAGGGGGGGGATAGTGTCATCTGATGATGCAAACAGGAGCTAACAAAAATAATGATTTTTAGCGAAGAGTCCAAGTCTGAAGTAGCACTCAGTCTAAAGGGTTTTCTCTTCTTGCCAAATACAACAGAGGTCCCTACAACCTCTTCCAATGCTACACTGCTATCCAGAGAGGTGGCATCATGCGGTGCAGGCATTTAAAAACAGCCAGGTCTCAGGATTCGATATTTGTACACACCTTATCATGATACATAGGAACGAAAATATGCAGTCATCAAGAGAGAGTTGTTGAAAACCATAAACTTAAATATGGCAGTTAGTGTGTCACCTCGGGCTCTAGAAAGAAAAAAAAACAAAAGAGTGGTATGATTGGTCTAGGACAAGGAACAGTCCATGAAGCAGCTGATGATACAGAAACGGTCTTATTGGTACCTAATCTATTCAACAGCATCACTGAACACCTAGCAAGTTTGAATCAGGACCAGTATTTTCAGATCTCTGTCACAGGATTTCACCAGTTTCCTGGGTCGTTAAGAACAGCATTACCTTGTACTGACACCTCTTATTTCTAGGGGAAGCAGGGATCCCAGCAAATGTGGCTGCTTGGACTCGATGATCTAAATTTTTCCTTCCAGCTCAACATGCGTCTGTGCTTTTTATATTCCTAAATGTGAAAGTACTTTGTGGGAGGCTCCATTAAAAAGCTATTAGCAATGACAGTGGCGGAAGAAGAAAAGTGGTGACAAGGTAGAGGAAATCGGTGAGTATAAAAAGCCATTTATCTCATCAAAAAAAGGATTTTTCTTGTTAAAATGTTTGATGTATTTAGAATATGTTAGACTCTAAAATACTTCTATGGAGTAGGTATCATAATTTATAAAGCTAGGCATCGCACCAAATTGACTCATTTTATTCTCATTGTACATTCACATGTATTAAGAAATGAATCAAAAACATTGGGTTGGCCAAAAAGTTTGTTCAGGTTTTTCCATAACAGCTTATGGAAAACCCAAATGAACTTTTTTGGTTAACCCAATATTTCCACATGTGTGAATGCGTGAATGGTTTTTATTTTCACACTTTTTCTACTTTGATATAGCAATACAGACCTGTAGCCTTCACTTACAGTAAAATCTCAATCTTAACTTAGATCAGAGTGGATTAGAGTTATGTGGGAATAATAAAATAAACTTTTCTTGAGAAGTTACTATGCATCACACATTTTCCTAAATGCTTTATGTATATATAATTCTCATGCTATCCCTATGTGCCAAGTACTATGCTTATCAAAACTCTTTTACAGATGAGCAAAGTGAAGAACAGAGAGATCTAACTTGCCCAAGGACACACATCTAGTAAGTCCCAGTATTGGTATTTGAACCCAGACGTTCTGAATTCAGAGCTGCACTCATACATAAGCTGTTGCCCAGATTCTGGGAGGCCAGCACAGATAGGATTTTATGCTTAGGGGCTTGGTACTGGCTCTGTAAGACCATCAGAGACAACAAAGCTGAAAACAACCTTCAGTGCCCCAACTCAGGTGGGAAATGCTGTACAAAATTGAAATGGGCTATTTGGAGAAAAGGCAATGGATTTTTGTTTACTTGGCAGACAAACAGCATTGGATAAAGGACCAAGTTTAAAGCCAATTCCACTCTACTTATTTTATGTTGTAGTAGGAAATGACAGGTACCAAAAAGGAAACATCTGATTGCTCTCTATGTTGCCCATGTGAAATTCAAAACTATGATTAGGCTACCAAGACCCACCAGGGTAAGCCCTGTTAGATCATTTAGAGACTGCCCCAGTCACACTCACGTGACAGTTAGTAGAGCAATACAAATGTCCTAATGGGACTTGATGTCTTTTTAATACTGCCTGCTGAATTTTTTTAAGTATTTAATAATTGGGGGGTAAATTTCTTATTTTCTTACCATTATCTTTTAGTACTGGAAATTCTATGGAAGTTACTGGTGGAGAGTTAAGGTAGATTTTAGATGGAAGCCCAGCACATAAAAAGTTATAAAAGTGTGGCAGCTTCACTGAAGGGGCTTGGAGTTCTGGAGCATCCCCCCCTCCACTAGTACATCTCCCTCCTGCCCCTGAGGGAGTGCATAAAGGTCTTTATGAAACCCCTAGGCCTCCAGACTACAGTTTGTAAACCACTGGCTGTTACCAAGTAGAAAACAAACGGGCAGTATTCCTGAGCTCTGGAGGTGATATGATACGTTCTGAGGATCAAGAATGAAGTCAGGTTTTGAGGACTCTGCCAGCGTTAGCCAGTAAAGTCCATTTCCCTGAAGGTCTTCATGGGAATGGTAGGGATGGGAGAAGGGAACACCCATGTCTTTTCCTAAAAGTCAGAAATGCCCAAGCACATGTGATGGGTCAAACATAAGCCCCTTTAATTTAGGATTTGAGGAGCATCTTCACATCATTCTAAGGAAAGAAAGAGTCAAGCAGAGAAGATTCTATGAAGGTTATTAGCACATATAGGGAAGGGAGAGGGTGGAAAGATGGGTGCCCAGGGGCAGAATGAGAGTTTGACAAAAATGGTTCCAAAGAATTCTAAGGACAAAGAGGGGTACCTGAATTAAATTTGAAGATGACTGCCTAAAGGTGAGAAGGCTGAGGAATGGTGCTAGATGCTGGAAGGATCATCACCAATACAGATTTTAAACACTCAGGGAGCATATTGAAGGGAATGAAGCAAATTTTATGACGAATTAGGGATGGAAACCATTAAGAACATCTTAAAGTTCAAAAGATTTTTAGCAAGTGATGGCAGGATAAGCATCGTATGGATGGAAAGCCTGGACACAGGTGGTGTTGATGCTGACGTTCATCCTAGTTGAGGAGTCTCACAATACTGGTGTTAAACTTCATCTTGTTATGGAATTTTGCTCTGGCTGATAAGATACTTTTTAGGTCATATTTATTTTACCCTAAAATTTCACCATTTCTTCCAGCCATTTATGAAATCTACTTGGTGGGTCTCAGCCAGCATTTTTTAATGAAACAGGATAAAAAAAATCAAATGCATTTTATACAGTAAGGGTTAGCATTATTTTGTGTGATTTTTGTTTTCATTAAATACATGTGTTTGTTTATGTATACGCATTTATTATGTGTGTATGAATATATGTGTTCTAAGTCACAACATAAAGTATTTTTTTTCCTTACTCTTGGGTCATATTCAAGAAAAACTTTAAAAGTCACTAAATTAGATAACCTGGTAGTGGTGATGCTGTTGAAAAAAAGGCACTCTCTTACACTTCAACAGAGAAAGTGAAAAGGTACAACTATTATAGAGGGCAATTTGGTAATAGGTTCCAAGAACATCAGAATTATTCAGATCTTTTGATCGTGTAATCCTGCCACTCAGAAGTTAGCCTAAAGAAGTATTTGATCAAATACTTAGATACATATATTTTCCCACAGCATCATGAATAATAATGAAAACCTAGAAACAATCAAGGGATCAAATGATAGAGTGATGCTTACACAAATTCTGTGGCAGGTATACATCACACACCAAAGGTTGCTAGTTGTTATTTATCAATACAGGAAGATATTCATGATAAGATTACATTACAGTACAAATGGCGTCACCTAAATTTTAAGTTTTTTTCTTAAATGTGTGTCCATAAAACAAGCCTGTCATTGGTGGTCCAGGGCAGAAAGGAGTCCTGCCCCATTGGAATCTGTCCCCACAGCAGCACAGCCGCTGTTTTCGGAGGTACCTCAGTGGCTCCTCGTCTCCTTTCCACAACCAAAGCCATTCCTGCTCCTCTGAAATACATGGGGCTCTCCCACTTGGAGAAGGAGGAATGGGTGCCCCCCACCAGGCAGGCCAGCTTTGAGCAAAACCTGGGGCGAGGTATCGCAACTTTCTCACACCATCTCTTTCCCATCCCCAGGCAGGAGACCCTGGGTGTGGCCGGCCGGGCTGGGAAGAGCACACATTGGATTACAGGGTTGAAGCAGAAATCAGAACGTGTTCTTATAGAAATAACGTAAGGGAGCAACCATAACAGGCAGAGGTATACTAGTTGAGTTGGTAGACTTTCCACAAGGAATCATTAGTGGAAAAAAAGCAAGATGCAGAAAGTGAGTATAATGTGATCTCAGTTCTGTAAACAATTACTATGAACATATGTATGTACATGTACATATGTCAACATATGATTATATAAGCACAGAGAAAATAAATTTAATTATATGGACTTTACCTGATGAAGAGGCTAATAAAAGGAGACGGGATGGGGGAAGGGACAAAAAGGAAAATCAAGTAAAATTACACTGAAAGTTGAAAAAAAAAATGTGTCCATAGAAACTTTTCTGTAAAGGCATTTATACAAAAATTGTAAAAGCAGTAACTCTGTGGGAAGTGGGGAGGCATTATGAATGTTTCATTTTTTTCCTTTTCTATTATTTCACTTTTTTCTAAAATGAATATAGATTTTTATTTTAGAAACATTGATACTTATTTCAATCCTGTCCAATCTGAGATACTATGACTTCCAGAGCCTGTATCCAAAGATGAACCTCTGGTATTCAGCCCACACAATTCCTTATGAGTATCTTGAGTCCTATAGGGGACAGCCTAAAGTATGAAGCAAGAAATGGGAATAGCATATAAAGCAGACAAGAAGAAATTAACCCAGCTGGAATAGAAGATGCCTTTTAAGAATATATTTTAAGATTAAATTGATAAAGGGAAGTCAATAGGATATCAGGCCTTATATGTAGGATATGCAATACGGACTTGATCTTTGTAAAGTATCGAGTCATTTCATAGGAGGGCACTGTCACGTTTTCCTACCAGTACATCATAGTGTCCACTTGGTCTAACTTTAACACTCTGTGGAAACTAACTCTGAAGGGCAGGAGGTCCACACTGCAACGGGATGGTGTTAGTATATGGAATGGAAGTGAAAGTGATGCAGGAAAGTTCTTCATTGAACTCTTTTCTCAAAAAACAGCAGACATTTTTTTCTAGCTACTGTAGCAAGTACTTCAGTTTTTATAACAAGCTAAGGAAAACTGCTATACAGCTATAAATGTCAGCTTGAGTTCTAAGATTAATATTCTACTTGGTGCTCCATTTCTTTTTTTTTTTTAACAGTTTCTAAATCCCTCTTTATTGTCACATTTCTTTTTTACATCTTTATTGGAGTATAATTGCTTAACAATGGTGTGTTAGTTTCTGCTTTATAACAAAATGAATCAGTTATACATATACATATGTTCCCATATCCCCTCCCTCTTGCATCTCCCTCCCACCCTCCCTATCCCACCCCTACAGGCGGTCACAAAGCACTGAGCTGATCTCCCTGTGCTATGCGGCTGCTTCCCACTAGTTATCTACCTTACATTTGGTAGTGTATATATGTTCATGCCTCTCTTTCGCTTTGTCACAGCTTACCCTTCCCCCCTCCCCATATCCTCAAGTCCATTCTCTAGTAGGTCTGTGTCTTTATTCCTGTCTTACCCCTAGGTTCTTCATGACATTTTTTTCTTCTTAAATTCCATATATATGTGTTAGCATACGGTATTTGTCTTTCTCTTTCTGACTTACTTCACTCTGTATGAGAGACACTAGGTCTATCCACCTCCAGAGATAAACCCACGCACATATGGTCACCTTATCTTTGATAAAGGAGGCAGGAATGTACAGTGGAGAAAGGACAGCCTCTTCAATAAGTGGTGCTGGGAAAACTGGAACGGGACATGTAAAAGTATGAGATTAGATCACTCCCTAACACCATACACAAAAATAAGCTCAAAATGGATTAAAGACCTAAATGTAATGCCAGAAACTATCAAACTCTTAGAGGAAAACATAGGCAGAACACTCTATGACATAAATCACAGCAAGATCCTTTTGGACCCACCTCCTAGAGAAATGGAAATAAAGACAAAAATAAACACATGGGACCTAATGAAACTTAAAAGCTTTTGCACAGCAAAGGAAACTATAAACGAGACCAAAAGACAACCCTCAGAATGGTATAAAATATTTGCAAATGAAGCAACTCACAAAGGATTAATCTCCAAAATTTATAAGCAGCTCATGCAGCTCAACAACAAAAAAACAAACAACCCAATCCAAAAATGGGCAGAAGACCTAAAGAGACATTTCTCCACAGAAGATATACAGACTGCCAACAAACACATGAAAGAATGCTCAACATCTTTAATCATTAGAGAAATGCAAATCAAAACTACAATGAGATATCATCTCACACCAGTCAGAATGGCCATCATCAAAAAATCTAGAAACAATAAATGCTGGAGAGGGTGTGGAAAAAAGGGCACACTCTTGCACTGCTGGTGGGAATGTGAATTGGTACAGCCACTATGGAGAACAGTATGGAGGTTCCTTAAAAAACTACAAATAGAACTACCATATGACCCAGCAATCCCACTACTGGGCATATACCCTGAGAAAACCATAATTCAAAAAGAGACATGTACCAAAATGTTCATTGCAGCCTTATTTACAATAGCCCGGAGGTGGAAACAACCTAAGTGTCCATCATCAGATGAATGGATAAAGGTGCTCCATTTCTTACAGGACAAGATCTCTACAGTTTCATTCTTAGCAATGTTCCAAGCATTATGTTCGGAAAGCACCATGCCTTAATGAAATAAGACCTAAATATGCTCAAAGGGAAATAAAACAGTCTCTACTTAATATTGTAAAAGATAAGACTACAAATACATTTTACTTTGATTAAGCCTTAGTCTAGAACTTGGCAAACTTTTTCTACAAAGAATCAGATAATAAATATTTCAGGCTTTGCCAGCCCAATGTTCTGTTGCAACAGTAACAGTAGACAATATATAAACAAAATGGGAGTAGTTATCTTGCAGTAAAACTTTATTTTCAAACATCAATAACATGCCCAATGTTTCCCACAGGATATAGTTTGCTAATCCCTAACTTAGACAATATAAAATAAACTTCACCAAAACACAAATTAATCTACATTAGAAATTTACCAAAAAATAATAATTAAATGAGCAGAGATTATTTGATCATTTAAATATTCTACTATTCAAATATTTATTGGTCAATTAAATATTCTACTAGAGTTTATGTAAAAATTATTAATTTATACTAGATTTAGTGTGTTTTCCTGGAGGGTTTTTGTATTTTACAAATCCAACAATATAGAGGTGAAGATCAGATCTCCTCTTCAGAGTTTAAATTTATTAAATATGGAAGTTATTGTAACTCTTTTGGAATCTGCGTGCTTTTTAAGTACATGCTTGAATATGAAAATATTTAGGCTTCTTCTCTGTAACTAGCTCTATAGCCCCATTTCTGCTGATGGTAGAAAATGGGTCAACTCTGGATCAGTTCTGGGTCCAGCCCGGGTACTTAGTGCAGGCCTACAGCACAGTCTTGTTATAGTTCCAAATTCCCTCACATGCTTTTGGCTTTTCTCCTTCACCCAGTTCCTGAGTTGCCTCTACAGTCCTAATATTAGGGAGGCTCCAGTAACAGCTGATGAATCTTTGTCCCACTTCTCCCTGGAGCCTGAGTGATTGTGGGTTCCTCCCATGAACGATGATGACCCTAGCATCCTGTGTAACTGACTCTACGTATTTCCTCCTCCCTGACTTTTGTGATCTATTCAGATTTTGACCAAGTGTCCCTGATAACGTGGGGGTAAACTATCAATACAGTATTTGCCCTCACACTTCATCCTGCTTCTAGCCATGGCCACCATGTAGCAGGCCTGGGAACACTTCCAATTCTTCACTCGCTCAGGGCCCCAGGGAACTCAAGGACCCTTCCAATTCTCTGAAGCCCTGAGAAACTCAGATGGGAGATGAGGGACAGGGCAGTCACTGTCCCTCTGATGCTCAGATACTTTATGTTTCCACTTCAGCTCCCCAACTCAGCCACCGTGAGCTCGGTACTGTGGGGAGAAGAGGCACACTGCTAAGATCTCAAACAGGGAAGAGGTTCCAGTGCACTTGCTCTCAGATCCTCAAGTCCCATGGCAGTAGGGCTGGGGTGGGGGGTTTGAGGAGGCGAGGCAGGGCATCACACCCGCACAAAGTGCTACCTAACACATACGATTTCTACATGTAGTTCTCTATATCTGGTAGGGAGGACCCTGAGTTTTACACATAAACTTAAGATTTTGAGGTCCTTTATTTTTCTTTTTTCTTTGTTTGTTTTTTATTTTTGGCTGTATTGGGTCTTCATTTCTGCAGGCACACGGGCTTTCTGTAGTTGTGGCGAGCGGGGGCTACTCTTCATTGCGGTGCACGGGCTTCTCACTGTAGTGGCTTCTCTTGTGGAGCACAGGCTCTTGGCATGTGGGCTCAGTAGTTGTGGCTTGCGGGCTTTAGTAGTTGTGGCTCGTGGGCTCTAGAGTGCAGGCTCAGTAGTTGCAGTGCACGGGCTTAGTTGCTCCGCAGCCTGTGGGATCCACCCGGGCCAGGGCTCGAACCCGTGTCCCCTGCATTGGCAGGCGGATTTTTAACCACTATGCCACCAGGGAAGTCCAGAGGTCCTTTATTTTTAAATTGGTCTTTCTTTGTCAACTCCCCCTTGGTGTCTGGGGTGGGAGATGAGGGGATTCAGAAACAAAACATGACCTCAGGAATGGAGGCCAAGATCTCCTTTATTGTAAGGAGATTCCAGTCTCTAGTTATAAGCAGCTCAGAGCCCATGGTTGAAAGCTGGTGGGAATATAACACTTGGCTGGAAAAAGGAAGTAGGAGATAAACATTGAAAATGCTCTCTTTGGAACTGTTATGTTTTAAAGCATTTTCAGGAGGAGGCAGGAATGTTATTCAGACACACGGACTAGTGATTTGAGGATAAGGTGACTGGGAAGAGCAGGAATAATGGGAAATTGGTTCTGAAAGGCCACCTAAAGCAGTACTGAATAGCGCAGTTACTATGCTGTTTGCCATACCTTGTGGTGACTGAGCAGTCAGCAAAGTGCAGTTCAGAATCCTCAGTTCCCTTTATTTGTTGTCATGGATGGACTCCCTAACCCACTCCACTTGTACAATGGATCATTATAATCCAAGGTCTTTGAAGATTTTTCTCCTGAATAATTGCCCTCTCTCTCCTGCATCATTCGTTTCCGGTCTTCTTGAGGTCATTCTTATCAGCACATTTACATGCTGTATTGTCTGATGTCTTTAAAAAGACAACAACTCCCTCCAGCTGCCAACCCTTTGCTCTGCTCCCATTTATAGCAAAATTTCTCAAGATTTGTCTGTACTCACTGTCTATTCATCACTTCCCATTCTTAGGAAGGAACTGGCTATGTTTTAATCCCTTCTAAATAAGCATTCATCCTAGATCACCCCATAGAAACCTCACCCACGTAAGAATCTGCTGGTTATTTCTCAAGCCTCATCTTCTAAAGCCTCTTGGCAGCATCCGGAACAGCCGATGATTCTCTTCTTCTCCAAATGCTTTCTTCCGTTGGCCTCCAGAATATTATATTCTTTAAATATGCCTCCTATCTCACTGGCCCATCTTTCTCAGCTGCGTTTGCTGCATCCACCTCCTCAGCTCTCTTCTCTACCCTTAATTTCCCTAATCAGTGTACTCAATTCTTGCTTTAAATTATCTTAATATCATTTTTAAGCTGATGATTCCTGAATCTTTATCTCTATTCCTGATATCTCCTCCGAAATCCAGGAAGCCTACTCTACATGTCTACTCAGATATATAATAAGCACTTCAAATGTAATTGTTCTGAATGGAACTTAAAATCCTCCCTTAGTCTTAAGACAAAAAAAGCAAAGAAATATTGAACTGTAGCTCATAGTTTATTCTTCACAGTGATATGCGTTAGCAATTCTGAAACTATTTTGTATATATTGCAGGATTGAGCAAATGGGTCAACATATTGAGAATAATAGGAACCAGGTTTCTCACTGGCTGGTTGTTTGGAGAAGAAATTACAAATACAGAAATGGAGAAGTTAAAAGTATTAGTATAAACTTGGGGTGTTAGACATAGATCAATAGATGATAGACAGATAGAGTAAATAAATACAGAAACACACACACACATACACACAGCTCTTCATGCTGAGAAGACATAGAAGCATTGACACCCCAGGAACAACAGATCTTGATTTCAAAATGCCATTCCTCATAAAAAGGAATCAGGATTTCTTGGAAACCAAGGAGCAAGGAAAGTAGAAGGTAAGCCTGGAGCATCTTCCTGTGCCAGAAAGTAAGGAATTGTTCAAAGAATAATGGAGATATGTCAAAAGGACTTAACTAGCATGAAGAAACTCTCACTGGCTAAACTTGGGAAGTTTGAACATCAAAATAATAAGTAATGGTAATATATAAAAATAATCCTTTGAATAAAATATCCATGAGATAAAACTAATACAAATACCTTGATAAATGCAGGGGAAAGTAAAGCTTTACCTTAAAGTGTAATGACAACTAATAAATGTGAAAACAATGATAGAGTTTGGGGGGGATGGAAATCACCATTTTGCAACCATCTTTGTAAGACTTGATTTAGCAGAAAATCATCAGTGGATGATAAAACTAGTGGTTGAGTGTTTGAGGAGGAACAGGATATTTACAGGATATTAATCTCCAAGTAACTGTCTGTAGATTAATGGCAAAGTGAAATACAGTAACTGTACAGTGGAGGGAGGTGGTGGACATTACCTTAACAAAGTAATCAAAGTTAATGTCACCAATAATAAGACAATGCTCCATTATATGTTTCTTGATATGATGCAGTGAGGCCATAACATTTGTAGTATTCCTGCTGAAAAGGCTTACTGATCTAATCATAAGGAAACCTGAGATAAACCCAAATTAAAGGACATACTAGAAATTATTTTGCCTCTCCTCTTAAAAAATATCAAGGTCTAGAAAGACAAAAATGAGGAACTGTTTCAGGTTAAAGGATACTGAAGGTATAGGGAAACTGAAAGTAATGCATAATATTGGGCTGGAAAGGAAAAAAAAAGGCAATATTGGAAAACTGACTTTGAATATAGAATATAAATTAGATGAGAAATAACATTCAACAGTAAATATACTGATTTGGATCATTTTACTGTACTTATGTAAGTGAATTTCTTGTTCTAGGAAATGCACTCTGAAATATTTAGGGATAGAGGGTGATTTGCAACTTTTTAAAATGATTCATAAAGGGAAATGGAATGTTAAAGCAAGAGAGCTAGAATGTAAGTAAGTGGTGAATCTGAATATGAAGTAGAGTGTATACTAGTTTTACAACTTTTCTAAAAGATTGAAATTGCATTAAAATTAAAAGTAATGTTTATATCTATGTTGTTTTAGAAGAATCAGGGACTTCCCTGGTGGCACAGTGGTTGAGAATCTGCCTGCAAATGCAGGGGACACGAGTTCGAGCCCTGGTCTGGGAAGATCCCACATGCCGCGGAGCAACTAGGCCTGTGAGCCACAACTACTGAGCCTGCGTGTCTGGAGCCTGTGCTCTGCAACAAGAGAGGCCGCGATAGTGAGAGGCCCACGCACTGCGATGAGGAGTGGCCCCTGCTCGCCGCAACTAGAGAAAGCCCTCGCACAGAAATGAAGACCCAACACAGCCCCAAATAAATAAATAAATAAATAATTAGAAGAATCAGGAGTGGCAGAAAGGTCATAAATAATGTCAGAAGCTAATATCAAGTTTAACAAGAAAAGAAACAACAACAGGAAATATAAGTGAGGATATGTTGAGAATAAGGAGTTCAGAATTTTACCACATAAAGGAAGCTGTTTCCTAGGGTTATGATGTCTAAATCATGGCCTCACTAATAATGGCTGTAAAAAGGGAAGATCAAGATCCTGGCATTGTGACAATTAAGGAACGAAGAGGCCAGTCATCAATACAATGTTTGGAGTCTACAAAGATGACAAGAGTGATTCAGAGAAGCCTTTGTCTACAACTAAGTGTTGAAGTCATCAAATAAGATGGAATAAGTAGATAACAGCAACGAAGTTGGGGAGAAGGTGCCATTAAGTGAATAACATTGGGAGTCCAAAGGCATTAACAAGGGTTTGTGGGGAGCAGTGAGGAAGAAGCAGATAAATGGAAGCTTAACGTGTAATGACCTTTCCAGGATCAATGAGGGAAGGTAGGAAAAAAGCCCTCTGTTTGACAGGGTGGCCAGAAAAGCTGTATCATCAGGGAAAACCATGTTTCACTTAAATAAAAGGAATTGAGAGCATTCCAAGGAAATGTCAAAACTGCAAGGTTGTCTCTTCAACAAATGGTGCTGAGAAAACTGATTATCCACATTCAAAAGAATAAGTTGGATCCTTACCTTACAAACTATACAAATACAAAATCAACTCAAATGGACCAAAGACCCAAAAAAGAATTAAAAACTATTAGAAGAAAATATAGTGGAAAATCTTCATGATGTTGGATTTGTTAATGATTTCTAAAATACAACACCCAAAGCATAAGCAATGAAAGAAAAAATACATAAATTGGTTTTCAACAAAATTGAAAACTTACACATCAAAGGACACATTAAGAAAGTAAAAAGTCAAGGCACAGAATGGGGGAAAATATTTGCAAACCATATATCTGATAAGGTCTAGTATTTAGAATATAGAAAGAACCCTTACAACAACAAAAAGACAATTTAAAATGGTCAAAGGACTTGAATAGACATTCCTCCAAAGAAGGTATACAAACAGCCAACAAGCACATGAAAAGATGCTCAACATCATTAGTCATTAGAGAAATGCAAATCAAAACAATGAGATAGGGACTTCCCTGGTGGCGCAGTGGTTAAGAATCCATCTGCCAATGCAGGGGACACGGGTTTGAGCCCTCTTCCAGGAAGATTCCCACATGCCGCAGAGCAACTGAGCCCGTGCGCCACAACTACTGAGCCTGCGCTCTAGAGCCCGTGAGCCACAACTACTGAGCCCATGTGCCACAACTACTGAGCCCGTGTGTCGCAACTGCTGAAGTCTATGCTCCTAGAGCCCGTGCTCTGCTACAAGAGAAGCCACCGCAATGAGAAGCCTGTGCACAGTAATGAAGAGTAGCCCCTGCTTACCACAACTAGAGGGTCCGCATGCAGCAATGAAGACCCAACGCAGCCAAAAATAAAAAAACAAAACAAACAAACAAAAAAACAATGAGATACCACTTCATACCCGCGAGGATGGCCATAATAAAAAATGGAAAATAACTGTTGGTGAGGATGTAGAGAAACTGGAACCCTCATACATTGCTGGTTGAAATGCAAAATGGTACAACCACTGTGGAAAACAGTTTGGTGGCTCCTCAATAATTTAAACCTTGAACTACTACATGACTCAGCAATTTCACTCCTAAGTGTGCATGTATGTGTGTGTATATATACAAAAGAAAATCTGTATGCAAATGTTCACAGCAGATCTATTCACAATAGCCAAAATATGGAAATAACCCAAATGTCCGCAATGGATGAATGGATAAACAGAATGAGAGAAATCCATACAATGGGATATTATTTAGCTATAAAAAGGAATGAAGTATCAATACTTGCTACAACATGGATATATCTTGAAAAAATTATGCAAAGTAAAAGAGACCAGACACCTAAGACCACTTATTCTATGATTCTATTTGTATAAAATATCCAGAATAGGTAAATCCATAAAGACAGAAAGCAGGATAGCAGATGCCAAGGGTGGGGCGGCAGGGTGGGGGAACATGGAAGTGACCACTTAATGGGTACAGGTCTTTTCGCAGTGATAAAAAAGTTCTAGAACTAGATAGTAACGACAGTTGCACAATATTATGAATGTATTTAATGCACTGAATTTTACTCTTTAAATTGGTTAAAACAGTAAGTTTTATGTTGTATATATTTTACCACAATAAGAAAATGCAGGTTATTTTAGAGAACCTGGTAGAAGTAGCTAGACAGGTGTGAAATTCTATCAAGTGCCTGCAGGATGGGGAACAAGCAGATGAGAGGAGTTGCATGAAGACACCAAAAAGAAACTTTGGAACCAAATTTTGAAAAGCTTTGAACATCATATAAAAGAGTTTGGACATTACTCTAGAATCAATAAAGAACCACTGAAGAGTTTTAAGCAACCTGGTAAATTGATCTGAAGAAGTTCTAAAGTTACTGTAACACTCTTTTAAATGGAGGCCTGATATGACATCTAAACATCTATCAGAAATTCTCTTTTATTGACAGTTTCATTAAATAGACTTTATTAAATTGTCTCCCTCTCTGTCCCCAGAAGCCAGGGTGCTAAAGTCCTTTCCTAGTATATAATTTTTCCAATCTCCTTCTTAAACTGTAAGCCAAAAGTAGCCAGACTGATGGCCATCCCTAACAAGGTTTTAATAGGTCTCTTAGGATGCTTTTTACAAAAGGATACGAATGCCTCCCTCAACAATTGTGGACTGAAGGCCTAGGCTATTTTAACAAAAATATTTCCCCTGCTCCCAGGCAGCCCTGAAGCTTCCTCCCAGCTGTGGGATGATCCCTGTGCCTAAGCACAAAAGCCAGGGCTGCTAACATTTCATGGCAGGAAGTCAACTCCGCAGCCGGCAAGTCTGGCATGTAAGGCATATAGATCTATCTTTAATCAAAACCACAGACAGCTGGCACTTTGGGCACTCCAAGAATGCAGACAGGAATTCTCTATGATCCAGCCCTGGCCAAAAGCTCCCATGAACACCTGACATTGAGAGACTTGGTAAAATCCATTCTTAACTCTTCACTCTTCGAGATGAGTTAAATACTATCCTATCTGAGATAGATGAGTTCATAAATCTCACACAGAGGCCTCGTGATCATAGTTCTCCAATTATGTGCCTTTCCTGGATTTTAAGGTATTATAGCTCCAGATTCAAAAGTTCAACTAAAATATATATTTTTTTATTTTTAAAATCAACCACACATTCACCAGGGTTCATTCAAGACCCTTCATGAATTGCCCATAGTCACTCTAACCTTCTAGACTCATCTCCCACTGTTTCCCCACAGAACCCTAACTTTTGCCCATTTATCTCATTAGTTGTGTGTCTTCTGATGTGTCAGTTGCTGAGGATTCTAGGATGGGTAAGACACGGTTTCTGCCTTCATGGTATTTTATCAGCTCAACAGAAAGACAGACATTGAGCTGTCATAGGAACAAGGCATTTGCCAAAAATGTGTCTCCAGCCCCGTTTTAGTACCTGTCAAATTTTTTTGCCAAAGATCTTAGGAGCTTTATGAAATTAGTGACACCTCCCCATTCTAGGCAGGACTTGACTTTGCACTGTTTTAGTCACAATGAGATGGAAGCTTAGGACAATTAGACCAGCCAAGAAAGCTTTACTGTCCCTTTTTGTAGGACAAAATGGGGTGCCAAGCAGCACCCAGGAAACACCAGCTCTTCCCCTGCTCTGAGCAGGGTGTGTGTCTCCCCACCTGAGTGATCCAGGATTCCTAGGGTATGTGTACAAATCCACAGCCAAACCTCATGGCCTTTACCAAGTGACGGCTGCAGAAAGTGAGGGGGTGTTACACCCTTCTGGTGCAATGTGGGCCTCAAACTGTGCTATCGAATCACAACTCTTTTACCTCTTTTGAGTCATAAAGGGGCAAATCTCTTTCTAACCTGTTACAGAATCATTAAACAACATGCAGAATTGTGGACAACTTTATCTCAGAAATGTTTACGAGATCCACGTGCTTTCTCCCCTTGTGTGATATGTAGAATGTATTTTATAGTGACTTGTTTAAGAATAATAAACAATGAGCACAGTTTGTTAATCCTATTTGTTTCTCATGAAAAGAGAAAAAAATAATTATATGCTAAGTGCCAGGGATTTTGAGGCCATTGGTGGATGGTTACTTGACTGGGCTAAGGGATGCCCAGCTAGCTGGTAAAAACGTCTCTCTCCCTCTCTCTCCCGCCCCCTCTCTTGGAGCTGGGACATCCATTTTCTCCTGTCTTCAGACATCCGAGTTCCTGGTTCTTGGGTCTTTGAACTCCTGGGCTTACACCAGCACCCCTACCCCTCCAGGTCCTCAGGCCTTAGGCTCAGACTGGTAGTTACACCATCGGGCTCCCCTAGTTCTCAGGCTTTTAGACTTGGACTGAATTATACCACTGGCTTTCCTGGGTCTTCAGCTTGCAGATGGCAGATTGTGGGATTTAGACTCCATGATCATGAGTCAATTCCTATAACAAACCTCCTCATATATATCTGTAGATATGGATATGGATCCTGTTGATTGTGCTTTTCTGGAGAACACTAATATACCCTTTAAAGGGGAAATTGACTGAGAAGCTCCCATAGCAAATATCTAGCCAGAACTGAGCATATGGTAAGTTTGTGATGTCACACTAATTTTAGTAGTAAGTGTGCTTTTATAGGAAACAGATTCTCCTTGAATTTCCAAATAGGACTTTTTTAGTGCCTATTATGTCAATTCTATTTACGTACAGGAATTCTATTACATAATTAGTGACTAAATTTTCATTAATCTCCCCACCCCCTGCACTTTGCAAGCTAACACCCATTTTTTTTTTCCATAGGAGCAAAAAGTTTGCTTTATTCAGGAGGCCAGCAACCTGGGGGTATGTGTCCAAAAACCAACTCTGAACATTCTGCTTGACCGTGAAAGTTTTTAAAAGGAGACCAAACTAACACCAATTTCTGATGCATCTAAGTGAGTCATTAGGCATACAGTTTCTTGTCTGTTATTTCTACTATTTCTACCCTATGGGTCAACCATTCCATACTGCTGGAATGGAATTTAAACAGAGGTAGTGGGTTTCCCTGGTGGTGCAGTGGTTGAGAGTCCGCCTGCCGATGCAGGGGATACGGGTTCGTGCCCCGGTCCGGGAAGATCCCACATGCCGCAGAGGGGCTAGGTCCGTGAGCCATGGCTGCTAAGCCTGCGCGTCCGGAGCCTGTGCTCCGCAACGGGAGAGGCCACAGCAGTGAGAGGCCCATGTAACGCAAAAACAAAAACAAAAACAGAGGCAGTAATCATTGTGAACTTTGTATGTAGAAAAAAATTATTGTGGGGCACCTGTGAACCATGTCTGAGTGTTCATTTTGGACTGCATCAGTGTGAAACATCACTATTCCAAGGCTATTAGAGTCTTGGTGCATCCCAGGTGGACCAACATGGAAATCTTTCTCTTCTCCCTGCTCTCCTGGCTGTAAGGCAGCCCAAGATCCTCCACGAAGCTCAGAGAGTCAATTCACTGTCTGCTCTGCAGACCCAACTCTCTCCAAGGCCAGTTCAAGGTCTAGATTTAGACGGAGGTAGTAGGAATTTTGCCTTAATTTCCAACCAAGGAGCCCTCGGCTTTGGAATGATTAGTTCTTGATTTAAAAATAATTTGTTTTCCCTGAATCAGTTTTATATCTATTAGCACTTAGAGGAGAGGACAGGTAATTATTTGGTATCCTAGAATGCCCACAGGCTTAAAATGGGCCATTTCTAAACCAGCCCAGTTTCACTTTCTGGGATAGTTTCTTTATGACCCCAGGGCAAAGGAAAAGAGAGAGTGAACACTGAACTCTTCAGTTCTAACTCCTCCTCTGCCTAAATACACACAAACAAATTCTGCAGTTGAAAAGGCAGATCCAATACAGTCTAGAATATCCAACACATCTTATGGGTCATCTGGTCTCTCTTTCTCTCCCAAATAACAAGACCAAGATTCTATTAAAGAAAAAATACCAGAAGAAATATGGGAGGAGAGAAGATTAATAGCCATATAAAGTAGGAAGTAAATTTAACCTCAGCAAAAATAAAAATTCTAACAATGAAAATCCTCAGCAAACAAAGGAAATCCATCACTGGAAACATGATACGGAAGGTAGATGATCATGGCAGGGGGCTCTAGAGAGGATATACAGTTTGACTGAGAAATTAAAGATGCTCTGAAATCCAAATACATTATACAGAAGTCACCTGGCTGCTTGCTGTCCAGCCAAAGTACAACCTAGCATGGCTTTCCTTCCCACATAGCAGGAGAAGCCACCAGGGGTCAGTGAAAGCTAGAAAATAAAATCAAGTTTGGGTGTTTTAAAAAAAATAACTTGCCTAAATTTACACTAGGAGATAACATTCTGGACATGTTTTTTTTTTTTTTTTTTTTTTTTTTTTGCTGTACGCGGGCCTCTCACTGCTGTGGCCTCTCCCGTTGCGGAGCACAGGCTCCGGACACACAGGCTCCGCGGCCATGGCTCGCGGGCCCAGCCGCTCCGCGGCATGTGGGATCTTCCGGGATCGGGGCACGAACCCGTGTCCCCTGCATCGGCAGGCGGACTCTCAACCACTGCGCCACCAGGGAAGCCCTGGACATGTTTTAATAGTAATACTGAAAAGTAATGATAATAAAGGGAATATCAAATACAGAAACTCACAAAAATTATCAAAAAAGTTTGTTAATGAACACCATAATAAATGAACTCCCAATTTTTCTCATGATTCCAGAGAATGTCTATATTAGTTAACCAACTCCACATTGGGAGAGGAAGAAACAGTGCTTCCTATTGATCAGATACACAGCAAATAGCAAAATTATTTTAATAAACTTGGCCATCAGATGCATTCCCACCTGGGATCAGTAGAGGCATCATGTGAAATGGGCAGCTGTTGGAGTATCACAGCTTTTGATTAATTCCAAGGAATTTTAACTGACTTTTCCACTCTCCCCATGCAAATAACCTCGCTCAGATTCTTACTGGCAATTTTAGAGAAGGTTCTGCCTATTTAGGGAATTGCCTCTGCCACAAAGAATCAAGTGAAAATCATCGGCTCCCCCTCACCTCAATGGGACCTGAAAATTACCATGCTTAGAACAGCTTGGCACCTCCCAGAAAATTTCATATTTTTCTACTTCAAGGTCAATGGGTTTTTGCGGAGGCCTCGCATGGACTTTCAAATTAGCCATATTCTTGAGAATTAGCTACCCCCCTGCCTCAAAAGCAAAGAAGAAATAAAAACCAATATTTCTATACCACTTTATGCTTATAAGACAACATTTTCACTTGCATTTGATATTAACAGCAATCCTGTGTTGTGGGTAAAATAATTCCATGCCCATTTTATAGATGAGGAGATGGAGGTTAAACAATTAACCCAAGTTTGCACATTGGGTTAACTTCTCAGCATCAAGTTCCCCACTTGTAAATTTTTCTGACTCAGCTCTAAGAGAAAATAAAAATAAAGAGCCATATGCTCTTAAAAATGTTTTCAGTTTCCATAGAAAATCACCATATAAAGGTAGAATAAAGAGACAAATACAGTTATCCAGCAGAAAAAAAATTAAAACATTCAATACTGCAACTATAGAAATTTTTGTCAAAATCTAGCTAAAGATATTAAACTTGTCATGAGACCATAGCATTGTAAACAAAATAGAACTTATATATTTATCATATATCAAAATACACATTTTTTTATCCATGTCTTTGGCAGGAACAGAGTGGGTTGTGAGCCAAATTCACTTAATGTTTGCTTATAAGGCTTAATTTTATATTTTTAAATTTTAATGTGAAGAAACTAGGAGACGTGGAAAAGCACAAATTATGGGGATTTGAGAAGGAGCCTTAATAATATAATCCATTTACCCTCCTGAGATCTGAACTAAGCGAGATAAACAGAAGTCGGGCACATGAGACTACAGATGTCAGCTTCACATGAGCTGTTGGAGAATGTGACTCAGGTGGGAAGCAGCAGCGGTCCCTAATAATGCACCCTGAACAGATTTGCCCAGAAGCCGGACCCAAGGCAAAGATTTGACCCCAAGTAGTATACCTGGGCATTAATCCAAGCAGAAGAGTGAGGGAATGAGACAGGGAAGGGAAGAAAGCCAGCAAAGAGCATGTCCTAAAGTCAGTTCCCGACATACAAGTGTATAACTGAATCACTTCGCTGTACAGCAGAAACTAACACAACATTGTAAAGCAACTGTATGCCCATAAATATATGTATATTTAAGTATCAAATAAATAAATAAATAAATAAATAAAGTCAGTGCCCACCGTGGGCAGCCTGTTCTCAATCCAGCTGGGGAACTCTGGGAGAAAGCAGAGAACACACCTCTGAGGGGTGTCTCACCCCAGTGTCTCTGAAACTAGCTCTGTATTCATCAACTCCCACTCCATCCTTGTTGGAGAGCTGCCTCTAAGGACATCAACCCTAGGGCACTTCCAGCTTGTCCTGTGCATGGGCCAAGCATGTTCCTGTGGCCAGGAACACACGCTAAGAAAGCGCAGGCATTGGTAATAAGCAACCTTCTGCCTGTAGAGGTGAAGGCTGGGAGGAGAGAGATGGGGCACCCACAGTACTTGCTGCACCCATCGAGTCACAGATAGCACAGGCCAACCTCACCATGGGATGAAGAGCAGACCAGCCGTTAGGCTCTCCTGAGCCAAGAAAGAGAAAAGGATTGAGTCATGTGTGCTCAGCTCCTCAACCAAAGTCACATCAGCTGAGTCACTCTTCTGCCGAGAGGAGCAAGTGAGGGAGCAAGAGGGGCCAGGAATGAATGCTGCCGGAGCTAGGGAAAAAGGGACCCCCATAAGGACAGTCCAGGGTGAGATTTACAGCAGGTGAGAAGGGTCTAGAAACATTACCTAGAATGTCTTCACTCATCTTTTTACCTCTTGTTACCAAAAAGAAATCTCGGGCAAGCCACTTTTTCCGAATTATTTAGGTTTCACTGAATTATTAGCATATTTCTACATAAAGACTAGAAAGTATAATTTGGGCACTACAGATCCAAAGCAAATACCTTTAACAGAGTCAACTGGCATAAAAATTACTTTCAGATGTTTTATATGTTATATATATATATATCCACTAAGGGAGAATTCAAAATCATAACCCAATGGTTGGGTAATAAAAATCAGTCTAAATATTTTTATAAAAATATTTTTATAACTCCCAGATACCAATTAAATTGACTTAAAGAGGTGAGAAGTAAATAGGTAGAAATAAACACTACAAACAGCAAAATAGCCAAGAATATAACTTGTCAGAAAAAAAAGAAAAGTTTATATAGGGTTATATCATACTTATGCCAGGACTTAAATAACTTCTGGATGTGGCAGACCAACACACCATCTAATTTATTTTATTAGAAAAGGGAAGCCTTTCTGACATGAAAAATATATGGCAGCCCAGTGTATGTATGTATGTATGTGTCTATGCATATATACATGTATGCATATATACATACACACATAGGCTGTGTGTGTATGTGAGTTTATGTGTATATATCACTGACTTATTGGATGGAGATTAAGTAATGGCCTTTGGCAATTTTCAGCTCTGTAGGAAGTGGAGACAATCAATATAGATCTCTAAAGTTTCCATAACAAAAGCAAGTGTGTGCTATGAGAAACAATGGACTACCTTTAGAGCCCAAAACCATGTATTTATTCATTCCTCATTCATTTATTCATTCCACAGCAACTGAGTGCCTACTTGGCAGATGGAAGATTAGGAAAGAGAAGAAAAGAGGTTGTATATGTTACCTATTGCTGCATAACAAGTTAACCCAAATGTAGTATCTTAAAACAACAAAAATGTATTATCTCACAGTGTCAGGAATCTGAGGGAAGCTTAGCTGGGGGCATCCGGCTCAGGGTCTCTCAGGAGGCTGCAGTGAAGGTATCAGTTGGGGCTGCAGTCATCTGAAGTCTTAGCTGGGCTGGTGGATCTACTTCCCAGGTCACTCATGGGACTGTTGCCCACAGCCCTAGGTTACTCACCCCATGGTCTTCTCCAAAGGACTGCACACAATATGGCAGCTGGCCTCCCTAGAAGCATATGCTCTAAGAGAAAGAGAGCCACCAAGAAGGAAGCCGCCTGGCAGTCTCTTTTGAGACAAGTGTATTTGGAGCCTTGAGTCACCATGTAAGAAGTGCTGCTACCTTAAAACTACCATGATGGAGACAGCACGTGGAAAGGGCACAGAGACCCAGAGAAAGATGCCTGAGGGGCCCCAGCTGTGGGAGTCCTCGGCCCAGGCAGCAGACCTGTGAGTCTGGAGGCCTTAGAGACCACCCAGACCCAGCCACGGAGGGACTGCAATCCAATGAGAGATGCCAAGTGGGAACCCCCTAGCTGAGCCTAGTCAACTCCCAGCACTATCAGAGATAATAAGAGATTGTTTTAACAAACTACTACTGGAGGGTGGTTTGTTACACAATAATAGATAACCTGAAACAGATCTTACGAAGAATACAATCTCCTTCAAATTTAACAAGAAAAAGGATTAAAAGGCATCGTATATTTGCCTAAAAAGACTGTTGTGTTTTAGAAGGGTTTTGGCAACCCTGGAAGCCAGTGATTTCATTCTCCCAGTTCCCCCTCTCCCCTTTATTCTAAGGCCTCCTGCAGCACTTTTTCTAATGCAGAAGCGCAGCTCTGTCAAATCTTCTTCATGACAAAACAAGTGAAACACCACTTTCTAACCCCTCAGTTTGGAGATTCTAGTGGTCCTCACTTTCAGAAACGGCTATTTTGAGAGAGAAAACTACCAGATGACTGATGAAATGCTATTTTACTGGAAGACAGCAGCATCAAAAAGTCGCTTTCAACACAGCATTAATATAAATGTTGTGTCTTAAAGCACCTGTAAAACCTTCATGGGCGGCCCCTTTTAATCACCACACCAGGAGGTGTTTTACTTATTGAAGGACAACAAATGCAGGCAACTATCAGTGAGGCATTTGCTTCCCAGATCTAACTTACAGGATGCTACCTGTGCAGGCAGGGAAGCAGCCGCAGGAATAACGATCACAGCAACTGCCAATGAGATCAATCACCCCCCTCCCTCTCTTCCCAGGACACTAACTGAAGCGGGAAGGCAATGGGGGGCGGGTGGTAGCCAGCAAGCAGAGAACAGGGGCTGGGCAGGGCAGGGCAGGGGGATAGGTGAGGTGAAAGGAAGTGAAACACCCGAGCTCTAACTCATCAACTATTTCTCCCTAAGTCCGTGGCAGCTCTCCTACATGGGAGTTAGAGTTGCCACATATGCTAAACACGAACTAAGTGGCCTGGTCCTCCTTTCTACAGGTACAGAAAGTCAAAACAGCTTTGCTGTCAGATCATGGCCTGAATATTTGATTGGCTCCATAGATCTCAGAGGCCTCTGCTGCAGGTTTTTGATATTTACTTACTGGCCTTTTAACTCTGGGCCAGCTCTGTTCTCTATTACAAGTGCAACATAGAAATGAGGTCATGAAGTACTTTGTTGGGTTCAGTCACTCTGCAGGTCAACTCCTGGCTCCTCACGCCAACCCAGAGAGCTTACTTGACACTGGCATTACTTCCCTAGAGAAGCATTACAGTTGGCTCATTATTTAGGTTACTATGATATGGGAATGCCTAACAGGAGCGTGTTGGATAGAAGGTATGCGTTCAACAAATACAGTTCACATGACGATGACACTAATCGGCAAGGCTGACTAAGCCCTAACCTCTGCAGCAATGGTTCAAGTCTAGAAGCACATTCGAATCGCCTAAAGGGCTTTTAAAAATGCTGATGCCAAGCCTGCCCCAGAACAGTTATATCAAAATGACTAGGAGTGGGAACACGGCGTTGGTATTTTTAAGAGCTCCCTCATGGTTCTCATGTGCAGCTAAGTGAACTTCTGCTTTATATTATTTTCATAGACAATTAATCCTTATTGGTTTCAGAATCAATGTTTTTGAATGCCTTCTCATACTGTAGGGCTGACCACCCTTACTGTTCACCTTCAACTGTTGCTACAGGTAGTATTGCAAATGGCCCTAAATCCTTATTAAAAGGAAATTTACCAGTTAAGAAAAAATGGAAGACTATTAGAAAAAGGAGAGCTCTTAGAAAAATTGTCTGTTGCTTGAAAGTAGAAATTCTGTACTCAATATTATCCTGAGTCTAGGCACTCTCCCTAAAAATTTAGCAATTGTTTCTAAGTATCTTATGTAACCCAAACACATCTGGGTGCCCTCTAGACCAGAATTGGCCTAGTGTTGTATCCATAAGCCAGTACAAATATATCTCCAAAAGGCCTTGACAAAGGGTGTAAGTCTTTACTTATATTTCTTGAAAAGTGAGAGAGATGAAATTATATAGCATGAAACATAGCAAAGTAAGCTTAAAAACACCGCCTCCCCCAAATCCCACATCACAGCATAGCAAATGCCTCTAATATCTCCTCCCTGCCCTCTCAGAAACACCGTCTTTCAAAAACTCGGCCTACTCAGGATTTTCCATTTCTCTCTCCTCCTTCAAATCCACTTTCCTCCTACAAATAGCTTTCTGTCTCTATAATATTTGTCACTGTTACCTTTTATGTTTTATGCCCAGCATCCATAACTTCTTATTCTAGTAATAAAAGCACTTTTTCTCAGGAAATCACCCCCTTTCTTGAAAGTGTTTCAAATGTAGCTGAGCAAACCTGTCTCCAAGGCTGAGTGCGAGAGCTGGCCGTCACCTATAATCCGCAGTGACCTGTCTGCTCAGGGTGAGCACAGGTCAGCCAGGCCAGTTAGAGGCAACGGGACAACTTCAAGACGGCTTATGCTGTAGACAAAGACTTTCTCTTTCTTCTGAGGCTACCAGCCTTAGAGTTACATCTCTAATTGCCCTAAGTGAGCACAGGAGCCTGAGAATGAAACCAACAACAAGGACATAGAACGCAGGGGTGGAAAATAGGTGCACCTGGGTGTGACAGCATTGCTCAAGTGGGTTAATCCCAAATGTATTAAGCTTTTGATGGAATCCGGCTGCGCTTCAAAAACAACTACCCTGTTTCACAAATGAAAGAGAAACTATTTTAAAGTATATTGAGTTAGGTTTCTGTCACTTGACACCAAAAGTTATATGCAATACAGAAACCGGTACTTGGAAATAGGGAATAGTATTATAAATAAGAGTCCATAATGGGGAATTGGCCAAGCTGTGATAGGTTAGATGGCAGTAAGGAGACCTCTGGCCTAAGCTAAGAAGTTGGAAATGTTTGTTACAAGGTGATTTACCTGTTGCACCTGGGGATACAGAGAACATATCTAAGAAGGCTGGAATATTAGGGAATTTTGCAGAAAAACTCTAGAATGTAGGGATGTATTGGTTACTCCTTGCTGCCTTCACTAAGCTCCAGCAAGAAAAAAATTTCTTTTACAAAGAACTCCTGTGCACACTTGCCCTTCTGGAAACAGAGGGAAAATAAAACCTTGCTAAGAAAGACCCTTTCTACGTACAAGTAATTTGGAGAAGCTTTAAATTCTGTTTGTATTTTACTTGCAGGGTTAGAGATACTAAGCCCCAGGATAACATTGGAATTGAAGATAAACGTGGAGCAGATTAGACAGCAAGAGGAATCAACAGCCTTCTCCCTCAGGCTTCTTAAAACCTGTGAACTTCCTATTTTAAAAGGAGACAATCAACTCAAGGAAAAGAGCCAGTCATTGGACCTCGGGTTAGGGACAAGGGAAAGATAAGATGGGACTTCTGACCTATCTGGAGACAGAGGCCAAACTGCAGAGTATTAAGCTGATCTCTGATCAGATGGACAGAACTCACTCTAATCTCAATTCAGGGGCACTGACTTGACAAGATAACTAGCTTTGTTTTTACTAAAATTGACTGGCTGCAAACAGAGCCCAAACCTACTAAGCTTTAAAGGGAATTGTGTTTTCAGAGAATCCTCGGTCTATTGAACAAAAGTCCACACATATCGTTTTCTGCAGCTTTTCTTTTTCAGTTAGCAACGTCTCGGGAAGAGTTTCATACCAGTGCCTACGAGCTTAATAACCCTCTCTAACTTCTACAAATTTCCTTGTATAAAGGTTTTATCATTTATTTATCAAGTCCACTATTGCTGACCACGACCTCTACCCAATTCAGAGACAGCATAAAGAATGCTGCACTGAATATCCTTGACTGTACTTACGAAAAGAGGTTTGTTTTTTTTTAAAAAAAACACTCAAACCTGGTACTATGGGAAGGGTTGCCATGTCCTAGATAAAAACTTCTGGGAACTCAAACAAGCATTTGTTCAAAAAATGAACTGAAAGCTATCTTTATTACCCACGAGTTTTGTGTTTCATTCCCAGATCCGAGAGCCTCAGAAATATCCGCCATAACACTTCATCCAAAGAAAGACCCCAGCGATGAGGAGCGAAGTAACCCAAGGGCTGTGAATTTAAGACCTGACCTTTTGTGATGCTCCAGCGTCCCACCAGCACAGTCTCCACACTCCAATTCTCTTTTTCTTCCTGGTTGGTTTTGTCAAACCTCCACGGTTTCCTAGTATGCCAGCAGCGTGTTTGTTTTTCATTTTCTTGCGGCTTATAAAGCCGCAGATGTGGGTGGGTAGCAGGAACTCAGTACTTCGCTTCCTTAGCAATAAGTACCGCCATCAACTGCACACATATGGCTCCTATTAAAGTAAATGCAAGGCACGTGTCTAATCTGGAGGACAAAATTGGCAAAACTGAAACAGCTGTAGCTATTGACCCTCTGTTTTGAATGGGTGGTATAGGAGGTGAATAGTTCAGTCCCTTTTTCTAACCTGCTTATATGACTTCTTCCTTGCAAAGCGGTCATTTCTTTCTACCTCTGTTCACATATCCTAGGATTTTCCCCAGACTTTTCTAGGTTCAGTATTTCTTTTTCTTTCTTTCTCATTATAAAAGAAAGAAAAAAAGCCATTTGGCATAGTCTGTAAACGCCAATGATAAAGAACAACTCCCAGTGCCTGCAGAAACTGGGTGACCAGGTATTGGTATATTTTAGAGGGAAATCAAATTGGGAATCTAATTGGGACAGTGGTTGAATGTAAGATCGCTTTTGCCCTCATGTGTCTATGATTCATGAATTAATGCAGTGAACATATTTTGAGCATCTCAGCGTGCCAGTTACTGGTAGAATCTGGACACACACAAAACAAAGACAATTTATACTTCTAAGGATTTCACATTCTAGAGAGGACAGACAAGAAAACTGCCTCTCACAAGAATCCATGAACAACAAAAGGGCAGAGAAACTGTGCTATTTGTTGTTGTGTTGTCAGCTTTCAATAAATATCTGTTGTATGAATAAAATAATTGCAGTGTATGTGATGAAACCAACTAGAGACAGTAGAAACACAGATCTGAAAGTTAAAAGAACGGTCCAAACTTGGTTGGAAAGTTATGAATCATCACCATAGAGATGTTAGAAAAAAATGTAAAAGTGGGTGAGACTGACCAGGAAGAATATAGGAAGTCTGGCCAGCTTCGGAGCAACTGACCTCTAAGTGACAGATGAAGGGGAAGGAACCACCAAGATACAATCAAAGATGTGGGATGAATATCTATAAAGTGTAATGTCCTAGAAGTCAAGAGAGAGTGACTTAGTTTGTTCAGGTTGCTATAACAAAAATACCGTAAACCGGGTGGCTTACTTCCTGTTAGCATCCAAAGGCGTCTGCACACCATCACAAATGAAAGGAAAAGTTCTCCAAGATTAAGCTTCAAGGTGGCAGAGCTAAGGGAAGGATACCTGAATACCACTGTCATGATTGGCCAAATGAAATAGCTGGTCTCTTTAGACGGTCTCAAAGCTTGTGATCTCTACTATTAAATACGAAGGGACTACAACCAAACCTCTGCACCTGGAAGCAATTGGTCTCCCAGTCTTAGCCAAACTTCTAAGGATAAGGAACCAAAGGCCTTCATCTCATGGTTCAAAATGACTCCTGCATCACTGGTATGCTATCATTTTCCACACAACCACCAAGTGAGCTGGATAAACTCCCCATTTCCTCCACCCTTGGGAGAATTTGCTGGAAGAAATAGACATCCAACTGATTTACAATTCTGGACAGCCTTTCCTGTGTACGTGAAAAACTATTTCTCACAGGGCTTTTCTCAGCTGTTGCCTTTCCCTGACGCAAGTGTCAAATGCTCTGGCAGGTGAATTCTACATCCCTGTGGTGGCCTTGGGTGTTGGCACTTGTAAACCAGTATATTTCTGTCATCACTTGCATGCCAAAGCTCAAAAGACAGCTACATGTGTATTGGAGGAAAATGCAGTTAAGAAATGTTTTAGCACACAACCTCAGCATTTCCTTTGGCAAATAAGGGGGAAAGCTGGAGAGCTAAGGGGGTTCCAGCCAGGGGAATGGAATCTCTAGAACTAGATACATGAATCTAAGAAGCTTAAAGAGAAAGCAAGGCAGAAGGGAATGATAAAAGATCAGAGCCCATCCCACGCCTCATTTGGCTCAAACCTTTGTCTGATGTAAAGCCCAGAAACTGCTTCCTTTGATTTCTGCCCGACAAGGGTGAAATTTATTTCCAATGCACTTAATATTGTACAGACATAGCAGGAACCAAGTGGAATCAAAGGAATGAAACGCATATATATCAAGGGTCATCCTACTCTTAGCTTGGTTACCTGTCAGTTGAAACATCCAACACTTTACTAAGGAAGATAATTAGGTGCCTTCCCTACTTTACCAAATAAAAGAGATTAGGAAAAACAATCACTGGGTTGAAGCAACACTTTATACATTGAAAAGAATGTGAAATATGAGAGCCAGAAATTATCTTAGAATTAAAATTTCCACACTCCTTATATTGAGTAAGGAAACTGAAGCTCAAATAAAGTGAGTTCACCAAAGCCAGCCAGCAGGTTAGTGAGAATAGAGACTCTGATGTAGTTATTTAGCAAAAAAAAAAAGTCATTTTTCCAGGCACGGTGCTGGGTACCAATGGGTGCAAAGGGGAAATAAACAAACTACACTAATCACACCAAGAGTCACATACGTGATACAGTGGATAAATGCAGGAGTAAGGTGATCATTCAGGTACAATGTGCAGAGTGAAAACAGGAGACACAAAAGCCCGTCTCCTCATGAGCTACCCAAGGTTCTTTCCACAAGGCCCACTCCAGTCAATACCTTCAAAGGAAAAACTTAATGTCATCCCACAGCATCACATTGTAAAATCTTGTGATTTAAGACAGTTTTATGTGAATGTAAAATGTCATGTTTATTACCAAAATGCATTCAAATCTCACACTTGTACTGTTTACTATAAAGCAGATTTTGGTACATAGCCCAAATATCCCAGACTTCAGCACCCAGGAAGTCACATTTCCCTTTTATACATAAATCACAACAATTGGAACCCCTCATCCTTTGACATGCATTCTTTTCCAGGTTGTCTTAGTCCATTCAAGTTCAGGATGTTCTAACAGGATACCATAGACTGGGTGGCATATAAACAACAGAAATTTATTTCTCACAGGTCTGGAGGCTGGAAATCCAAAATCAAGGCACCTGCCTGATTTGGTGTCTGGTGAGAGCCCTCTTCCTGGTTCACAGATGGATATTTTTTCACTGTGTCCTCACATGGTACAAGGGGGCGAGAAGCTCTCTAGGGCTTCTATTATAAGGGCACTAATTCCATTCACGAGGGCACTGCTCCTGTGACCTAATCACCTCCCAAGGCCCCATCTCCTAAAAGTATCATCACGCGGGTTAGGATTTCAACATGAATTTAGGAGGGAGGGATATAAACATTCTGCCTACAGCATAGGTTTTCCTCTTTTACCGGTTTCTGAATATCTCAGTATCTTGTGTGTTCTCTAAATCCTCCTGTCACCAGTCATCCGATTCTAGATTCTGTAAGCTGCTTCTTCTCACCCCAGGAGAGCCATTCCCAAGTATAGCAGAAGCCCTTCCCTTTCACTTTTCACAGCCAAGCAGAAACAGGCTACTTTTGAAAAAATAATGATAATAAAATTATTCTAAAAGTAATTCAAGGGGACTGCACAGTCCCCAGCCCCTACTAGGTCCCTTATAAAGCAAGTTTATAACATGTCCTCTACCCCAGGCCACTTACTCAGCCCCAAGGGTTTATGCTATGCCCAGTGGCTGTCCGTGCTCCAGGTACCTCCACGTCTCCAGGTCTAGGCCAAAGGGAACCCAGTCCCAGAAGGAGAGAGAAAAGTGTTTCCCTCACCCTCTTCTAAGGCTCATTTAGGAATGACTTCTTTCCAGAATGATCGACAGTTGAAACATCCATTTCCTTCGGAGGCAAACCCACTCCTACTACAAGGTTGCAGTTGAGCTGTTCACAGGACAGTTCTATGACAACTGATAGCATATTTCCCAAAGCCCATGTGCTTTAGCCCATCCCCAGTTTGTAGGACATCAGGAGCTCAATGGAAATTCGGTGATGCCAAAGTTAGTATTATTCTGTGTTGGACAGAATAATGCCTCCCAAAGATGTCCACATCCTAATCCCTGGAACCTGTGAATATGTATGTTACCTAACATGGTAGAAGGGACTCTGAAGATGTGATGAAGTTGAGGGCCTTGAGATGAGGAAACTATCCTGGATTATATGTGTGGGCCCAATGTCATCACAATGGTCCTTAAAAGTAGAGGACATTTCCTGGCTGTGATCAGACATAGATATGACTACAGAAGACTGGTCAGAAAGATGCAACATTACTGGCTTTGCAGTGGAGAAGGGGGACCACAAGCAAAGGAAAGTGGGCAGTCTAGAGAAGACAGAAGAAGCAAGGAAATGGATATTCCCCTAGAGCCTCGAAGAAGGAACACAGGTCTGCCAACACCTTGATTTTAGCCCAGTGAGATCCATGTCACAATTCTGACCTACAGTCTGTAAGATAATAAATGTGTGCTGTTTTAAGCCACTAAGTGGTAATTTGTTATGGCAGCCCTGGAAAAGTAATTCCTTGTTCCTTTTCAGTCTCTCCTCATTAAGGATACAAAAGACATGGAGACACAGTCTCACCTAGGAATACACTAGTAATATGTATTATACTTGTTACCCTTGTAATGCCAGTTTACCTTGGATGTGGTGTGGGGAATTTTGATAAGGAGTGGTTCTGTACTAATTTTAGTCATTCTTGGACTCAAGAAAATGATCTAAAACAATAAATAAAGTTGAAGTCAATTGGGAGAAATTTTAAATCAATTAGAAATAATTCTCCAACCCAAGGTGTCTCAATTTGGCACTACTGACATCTAGGGCCAGGTCATTCTTTGTTGTGGGAGGTTGTCCTGTGCATTGTAGGATGTCTAGCAGCATCCTCTACCCACTAGATGTCAGGAGCCTCCAATTGTGACAACCAAAAATTGCTCCAGACATGGTCAAGTGTCCCCTTGAGACAAAATAATCTGTGAGTTCAGAACCATTGTCCTATCCCAAAGGTATCTTGAGGGGAAATAAACGAAGCTATTGTCCAAGGATAACTTTGCTATTTCAGGATAGGAAAATGTTCAGTTGAGAATATACACTGGTAGGATATGTGTCAATCCCACAGACTTTTACATTCTCAATGCACAGAACACACAGTGCCAGGGATACAAATATCTATTTAGAAGTGATTTAGGTATTAGAACCTTCTTGGATGAATTCACTGTACTCTCCTCCACTTTTAATACAAGTTCTTTTTCCATGAGTCCATAATTTTTCCTGGCAAACTGACTTGGAATGGCATTAAACAGAACGAGTTTCAGTGGCTGCACTTGTAAGGGCATAGCGTGACTTCTTGGGAGATCAGGCATCAACACAACCAACTGCAGGTGGCTTTGGGTTACAGGGCACAGGCCAGTGGGCAGGGGGGATGTCGCCATACAGCCACTCCCTGAGAGGGACAGGGGCTTCCAACAGAGCTACATTAACTTGGGCTAAAGTTATTAAATGGGATCTGTTCTCAGAAAAAAAAAAAAATTCCATTGAAGTAGATGTCACACATACAACCAACCCCATACTTTTATTCCATGCTTGAGATTTACCTACATTAACCTTAAGTGCTGGCACTCAGGCTGCCACATGCACAAGAAATCAAAGGTTATATATTCTTCTCAAATATGGTAATGATCTAAAAATAGGGAAGTGATTTAGGAACTAAACAAAGCAACTGAGGTGGTTGTTTATAACCTGTGAATAAGGCAGTGTATGAATTCAAGGAGACAACATTTGAAAATGAAGAATTCAGCTAGAGCAAAACTTAATCCATCATCACAATCATATTAACCAAATTAATACATTAATGGAGCAGAGAGTCCAAGGTTCTATTCTATAGCAAAATAACCAAGAATTTGGGTGACTTTTTTTTTTGAGGGTTTTTTTTTTTTATCACTTAGCAAAATGCCCTTGATATCCATCAAAGTTTGTGTATCAGTAATTCATTCCATGGTATGGATAACAGATAAACAACAGTTTGTTTAACCATTCACCTACTGAGGGATATTTTTGTTGTTTACAGGTTTACAAATAAAGCTGCTATTAGCAATCACCTACAGGTTTTTGTGCTGACATAAGTTTTCATTACGAGCATAATTGCTGAATTGTATGGTGAGTTTATGTTTAGTTTTTTAAGAAACTGACAACCTATCTTCTAGAGTAACTGTACCATCTTACATTCTCAACTAGTAACATATGAGAGATTCAGTTTCTCCACACCCCCTGCAGCATTTGGTATTGTCGCTTTTTTTTTTTTTTGCATAAACCCATTTATTATTATTTTTTTAACATCTTTACTGGAGTATAATTGCTTTACAATGGCGTGTTAGTTTCTCCTTTATAACAAAGTGAATCAGCTATACATATACATATATCCCCATATCCCCTCCCTCTTGCATCTCCCTCCCACCCTCCCTATCCCACCCCTCTAGGTGGTCACAGAGCATGGAGCTGATCTCCCTGTGCTATGCGGCTGCTTCCCACTAGCTATTTTACATTTGGTAGTGTATATATGTCCATGCCACTCTCTCACTTCGTCCCAGGTTACCGTTCCCCCTCCCTGTGTCCTCAAGTCCATTCTCTACATCTGCGTTTTTATCCCTGTCCTGCCCCTAGGTCCTTCAGGACTTTTTTTTTCAGACCGTCAATAAAGTCAGCTGGGTCTTTTTAGTGGGATAGAGACTTTTTAAATTGGGATTTTCTTTAAAGTACATTTATGATGACCAGTTGCCAGATGTGGTGATAGTCTATGGAAACAGTATTTGGGAATGGAAAAGTAAGTTAAAAGTGATAGATAAATGGGTTCTTTTTAGCAGGGTTCTACTTTAGATGATTTTTAATAAATATACTCCCTATAATAAACACTACACAATTAGGAAAAAAAATCCCCATTTCTCCTTCAAAATAATTAATTCCTATTTTCCTCTTAGATTCAAGGTGATGTCTCAGTTACATTACAGATAAAGGCATTATGGCCACAACTTATAGCTCTCTCTAAATATTTCAAGGTCTGTTACCTTAGGGGGGATTAAGTCCCTATGTGTTTCTCCAGAACGAGGGCCCATGGGCAGACGCCTTAGGAAATCAGGTTTCAGAACAAAATATAAAAAGAAACCTCTTGTTGTTGTTTAAGGAGAATGTCTTAGCCACAGACTGAGCTCTACTGTACATCAGCTCTTCCAGCAGGGGCTGCATCATCACTGATTTAAAATGATTTAAAGGAGAGGCTAGCTTAGCAGCCCTTAGAACAGCCTCTTCACACTGCCAGGGTCTACACTCCAGCATCTGGAGGTGGCCATCATGTAAGCCTCCCAGGTGGTGGGTTCTAAGATGTCAGATGACTCTTCCAGCCCCATAAGGACCTAGCACAGCCCCACCGCCACCCCGGAGCATCAGTGACAGGAGGCTTGGCCTATTTTCTGTGTTGGAGCCACTGTTCATGATGGAGCATGAGCTCTGTCAATAGTGCAGGTTACCAGAGAACGCAAATGGCCCACCCTCTACTCTTCTCTGCCCTTACTCCCCTCGCCATGAGCAAAATGGTTTGTAATCCAGTGAAGATCCCATCCCTAATTAGTCAGGTCCCCTTTTGATGTCTTCAAGCCTGCTCAAAATGTTGGCTCAGACCTGTCCCTTGAGTATATTTATAAACTGAAATCATGCATTCAATAAATATGTATTAAGGACCTACTTGTATCAGGCACCGTAGCAGGCACTGGAATTAAAGGGGTGAGCAAGAGAGGGGTGGGTCCTGCCTTTCAAGGTGTTAGCAAATATGGAAAATATGCAAATAACCAAGCACTAGCATAAATGAAGTATAATTGGGGAAAATGTAGGGCAGTAAAGGAGCATGTGGCTGCTGCCTCTCACCTATTGGGGTGACAAGGGGCCTGCCCGAGCCAGGGGCCTTCAAGCTGAGACCCGAGGAAGGAGAGGGAATTGGACTTGGAAAAGAATGAGGGTTCCAAACAGAGAACAAAGCACGGAGGCCAGAAGTCAGGATAGCTATACACTTTTGAGGAAGCGGTAGAAGCTGCCCACGGCTGGGTTATAGAGGATCCCGAGCAATGAGTCTGGAGAGGAGGGCCGAGGTCCCTCTGCTCCTTGGTGACTGTGTGGTGTAGCCACATTAACTCAGTTATACTGGGACTAGGGAAAGCCCCACCCCCAAGCACAATAAAACAACGCACCCAATAGCAATGCGTGTCTCTTCCTGGGGCAAAGCTCTGTCCCTGCCCAGACAGGACCAGCTGCTGATCTGCTCTGAACACTTCCTGCATATGGTCTAGAGGTGACACTGTGGTACAGTCAGTGACTGTCCCTCTGCCCTGTTTCTCTGCAGTTCCCACCAAAGGTTGCTAGGAAGCTGCCACCCTCTCCCAGAAGGCACCTATCAACAAGAGAAACATTAGACACCATAGGCTCCAGGTCTACCGCCAGCCCCCTGATTCTGGTACTGCCCTCCTGTATCATTCCCAATAGACAGACATGAGCAGGGACCTCAGTAGGATACGCCCATCTGTCAGCATTGTTCTCAGGGCACAGCCTCATCTGGAGAGGGATGGAGAGCAGGTACTAGTGAGAGAACATGTCCCTTCCATACTGGAAGGGTTTTATCCTTGCTTTTCCCCCTGGGGTTGACTGGAAAGGCCATTCTGGAATGACGGATACTGATTCCAGCCTTTCTCTGCCACATCCCACCCCTAGGTTGCATGATATGGTGTGGAGGCAACTGTAAGCAGTGCAGTCTCTCCATCTGTAAGGAGGGTCCCTGCCCACACCTCTGCATCATCCAGCTCACTAACGGGCAAAGAGAGAGCTTTCTCTGATTCCCACGCTTAACCACTAACACTGGTTCAGCGTCTCATGAATGTATGTGGATCTTCAGGGCCCACCCCTCCCCTGCTTCTCAGAGCAGGCAGCTCTCCTGGGCCTCAGCATACAAAGCCCCCAGGGAATGCCCCGAGTTCTGAGTAAAAGTGGATCAACTTGGTTGCCAAAAGTCCTTGGTAGGCACAGAGTGGCCATCCAGTGTTGGCCACAGATACTGACGATTAGCTCTGCAGACCAACCTAGGAAAAGAGGCTGCAGTTTTATGCAGTTAAAAGTATGATGAGTTTCATAGAATCTGAACACTAACTGATGGATCATGATACTATGGAACAATTGTTTATTTTTTAGGTGTCATCATGGTATTATGGATATATTAAAAAAAAAGAGATCTTTTAGAAAGAGAGGCCCAGGTGCATCATTTATTAGTAAAATTGTGTGTTGTCTAGGGTTTATTTCAACATAATCTGACAATGGAAGGAGAGTGGGTACATAGATGAGACAAGCTTGGCCATTAACTTATGATTGTTGAACCTGTGATGGAGACTCAGAGTACACAGAAGTGATTACACTATATTTTCTACTTTTGTCTGTGTTTGAAATTTTCCCTACTGTGGAGTTTTAAAGCATATCCTTAGTAAATATGCAAATGACTAGAAAGGTTTAAGATAACTGAAATCCTTTAAAAAGGCTTTAATAAATGGCATTTCACTAGATGAATAAAGGCAGAGCAAGGTCTCCACAGTCCATGTTGAAGTCAGCAAACCTAAGATTGCTTTTGAAAGACCTTCTGCTGTGGATTATACGTAAGTGAAAACTTGGGCTCAGAAAATTAAAATTAGATCACGTACAAAGAAGGGAAAATCAGTACAGAGATCTTAAGTAGTATATAGTCTCTCTTGGCGATACTACTATTAGATTTACCAGGTAATCAAGACTGAACAACAACAAAAAAAACACATTTATGAATTTTCTGAAAAGTTTTAGATCCAGTTCTGCCAGAGGGGAGAGGTCCAGTTCCAAGGAACCTCCAGGCCTCCCAATTTGGTTTCTGAGTAAATGAACAAGAACATGAAACCTCTCAGAGTCATTCTTTCTATTCCATTGATGGCAGGTCTGGTCCCCTAAATGGACACAAGTTTTATTATCAAAGGGATTGGAAATACCCAGGTGTAAGTCTATGGTGTAGAGATACGGCAAGATTCAGGAAGTGAATCCAAACCCTCAGGTTGGGCTCACTCTCAAAATGTAAGAGAAGCGAGGAGAATACCGTGAGCGGGTCATTTCATCCTAAGTTAGAATTTAGATGTCTGTCACAATCCAAATTCCTAGTGCTGAGTTCAATAAAAACTGTACCAAGGTTTTCATGTCACACTTCAACTGCCACTGAGGAGCTGAATTAGCAGACAGACAGATAGTGACCACTTGAGCAAGTGGTCACTTGCCCCACCACTTTCGGGTAAGATTAGAGTCTAACAGTGAACTATTGAGTGTCCCCTGGGGCACTAAGCACTTCAGCAACATCATCGAATATAAACCTCTCAGCTATTACCTCCCCATTTTACAAATAAGGAAACCAAGACTCACAAAGGTTCAGAAAGTTACCTGAGGTCCTACCACTAGTTAAGTTGCTAAACTTGGGTTTAAAAGCAGATCTCTCTGACTACAGAACCCAATGTCCTTCACCACAACGCAAGCCCGTTTTATTAAATACCACAGAGGCTAATAAAATATATCAGAGAGTATTTTCTCTCTGGCCTTGACCAAGTAAACACATACTCTTTTGTTGATTCATTGGGCAAGTTGTCTAGCTATGTCCTTTATCCTTCACTGCAGTTAACCTCTAGTGCTGTGAAATTCCTTTCCTTCCAGAAGCTCATCAGGGCTCCAGTCTGGGATATGACAGCGTCGCTTGTACATTTAAAAGTAGCCACTTGCTTTTCACACACACAGGCCCACTCAAACACACATTGATTTTGGTGGATTTGAAAGTTAGAAGCTTAGGAAAAAAACCCTGAGAAGGATGCCTGTGATCATCAAAAATAACTTCTCATTAGAATTCAGAAGAGCCCCATCTAAGGCAAAGTTGACTTGTTAACTTGCCAGAGAAACTGTGTATTTCCTGCCCAAGGAGGAACTTACTCTAGACCAGCAGGTATGTGGGCAAGATGGCTGCACACAACTTGAGAAGGAGGTAGAAAAGGAGGAATTCCTTTCAAATAGGGTCTTTCTATATTTCTATAAGAGGGAAGGCAAATCTTTCCCCTACAAGTTCAAACTTATTAGCTCTGTGCCACCAACCTCATATGTGATCACCAAAATTTATTGTATAAGTTTTAAGTGAATGCAATTACAATGTCCTTCTTAACCCTGAAGGACAAGTTCTTTGGCAGGAAAACTGAATATAATCCTCCCTTTTGAGAGGTATAAATATTTATCGCCCTAATACTACAAGTACAACAAACCTGTGGCTAATATACTCTCAATGCAAAGATTTACCACAGTACCTGGCCCATTACAGTCATTATTTAAACAGCATCTTCTCCACGACATAACTTTTGTGCTAGCTGACCAAAAGTATTTGAAGGTAAAATAAGGCATCTTGTTTCCTTGTTTGTAACACTCACATGGGTAGGCTACCTTAAATCCAATTCAAGTACTCCTTGCTTGAGTTTCATATTATATATTTCAAGAAGCTGCCACCTATTAGGTTTAGTGTTTTGTAGTACTTTGTGCTGGGATTTCTCATGAATGGTAGTGAAGTGGCTTGTCTATGATGTTAGGCCATAAGATATTCTCAGGTGTAGTAAATGCCTTCATTTAATTAAATATGTGCAAAGGACAAATAATGGCTCTTCCTCACAGACATCTCACAGTGCTCTGAAGTCAGTGGCACAAATGGTCAATAATTTATCTAATTAATTAAAGTAATTGCAATTAAGGGGTCAAAATTTATGCTCTTCTTAAATTAAAACAGAATCACGGTTTTTCCTATAATGTCACTCTCGCTGGTTTATATTTTGTTTAACTGTGGATTTTGATTGATTTTAAATGAGAAAATTCGAGTCCAGTGTAGCTTAATAAAAAAGGGAATTTATTAGTTAACATAACTGAAGAGCCTTAGGGGAGTAACATCTACAGGTATGGCTTCACCAAGGTTGCTAAAACAGTGTTATCTGGACTCTAACTTTCTCCATCTTCTGATTTGCTTTCCTTTATGTTGATTGCATTTTCATGTAGGCTCCCCCTATGTAGCAAAACAGCTTACCTTATAACTTAGCAACACCAATAGAAAGAAAACCTTTCCTTCCCAATAATTCCAGAAAAACTCTGGGATTGAGTCTCACTATAGTAATAAGGTTACTTGTCCATTCCTACCTCCAGCAGGGATAAAACACACTGGTTTGTTAGATCAGTCACTCACCAGGACGGGAGGTACAGGACAGGTGGTGGGTTTTTAGTCTCACTCAACTACACAGGCAAAGAATAAGATGATTTCTCAAAGAAAAATTGGGATGCTGTTTCCAGAAAAAAGAAAAATGAGAGCCAAGCAGACAAAACCAAAAGTAGTCAACTCCATATAGCAACGTGGAGCTTTAGCAAAAGCACTTGTCAAACATACCTAACAGATGATCCTATCTTACCCTTTACTCTCTGGAATGACAACAGTGATGACTTTGTGGTGGTATTTGTGGATTATAATTTCATAAATTCTAACAATTTGTTTTCTCATTTTCTTGATAGATACATTTTGAATAAGAAAGAGACCAAGGGAAAACGCAAAAAGAGTAAGTAGTATCTTCATATCCATACTGAGTCTGATACCATTATGGTAAACTTTGCTTAAATTTACATCCAGATTTTTCTAAAGTGCCATCTCTCACGTGTGTGAAAGCAGATAAAGGTTTGAGAGCTGCTCCGAGACCTCTGAAAAATGAGCCTTCGGGTATAACCCAACTCTGCAGAAGGAGAGCCTCTAGCTCATTAAAGATTTTTCTGGCTGCTTAGTTTATGTTATTTGGGTTTACTTTGGAATTTGTTCTTAGATTTTCAACCTATACTAGCCTGTAATGCAGGAATTGCCAAGGATGTTATTGATATCCACAATGTAATTTGCAGAACAATCCATGCCTTAAAATGAAGGTAGAAATGAATGACTTTCATGGCTTTATACATTTAGTTTTTTAGTGTCCTAACATGATACTATCTTGTTTAACATTGTCATAGAACAAGGTATTCTATATAAGAAGATTTCCTAGATAATTGTTATAATTATGTGTTACTTTGATATATTTTTCTAAAGTGCATTATTTTATGTAGTAGCTTAGTTAGCATACATATCTGGGTCATAGATAAAAACATCAACTAAATTAATACATCAAAAATCAGTGACAGTCTCAAGGCTTATAACTTACTGGGGTTTGTATGGATGTTTAGTCAATATGTTAGATGACTTCAAACTCACATGCAGTTGGAGTTGTGTCTGCTGTGTCTGCCTGTGGCTTCATAGTGCTGTAAGTATATCTTCCTCATTGCCACTTCCAGCCTGTGGCAGAAGAGAAAATGGTAAGTGAGCTTGTTAGAATTTGTCTAAAATAAGACTACATAGATCATTTAAGGAGCTCCGCAATGAATAAGGTACAACAGTTGCAGTGCATAAACTATTTTATGTTCATCGACCACTACACTCAGAAGTCTAAGACAGCAGGGCCACATCTGCATTCTTAGAACCTACCAGAGTGGATGATATATAATTGGTACTCAATAAATATATGCTGAATGACTAAATGAATTTACAGTTTGGCACTTATTTAACTGCTCTGAAACTTTTAAATTTCTTGGCTTTGTAGGTTTAAATATGTGGATTCTGCATAAACTGTTACTGATAGTCCTTGTGAGGTGAGAAAACATGTGCGAAACCACTTAGCTTAGTGCTTGATACATAATAGGTGCTCAGTAACATTAAGTTGAATCAGCATTTTCCTCCATTATGATGCTTTGTTTGCTTATTTATTTTAATTGATTTTCATTTGTTACAGAATTTTCAGAGAGGTTGCATGGTATAATGGGAAAACCACTTCATCAAGACTGAGAATATCAAGTTCAAGTCCTGGCTTTTTCAAGTATTATTTAATTCTGGCAGTGGGCAGTTAACATAATTTCTCAGAACCTCAGTTTATTTGCGGGCAAATAGAAATAGCTATCCAACTGCATAACAGTGTATTGAATCCCAGTCAGAGTTAAGGTCCATAAGATTCAAAAATGATCTATCGCTTTTCTACTTCATACAGGTTCTTATGAAATTCAAATTAGATAATATAAGAATCTTTTGTAAACTATGAATCTATATCCAACAATTAAATGCTATTTGGATTATTTTTCCATGAAGCTTAAGGTCTTTTTCTTTGTCACTGAAAACCATTCAGGTTCTTTGGTTTCTTTTTCTTTCACTGTACCCTTCAGAGACAAATCAAAACAAGGACTGCTTTGGTTTTTTTCAAAGTTTGTTTTTATTTGCAACTGATTTTTCCAAAGCCCAAGTTCTACTCTGCTTTTGGATTTGTTTTGTGGGATTGAGTTACATATTTTATAGATGTTTTGGGAGTGTTGGGGATGAATGTTTGCTTAGAGGATCTTAGGGATGAATGTTTGCTTAGAGGATCTTAGGGAAAGGTTTACAGGATTTTAATAAGTGCATTTGATTGATCTAGAGATTTTATTTCCTGTATTGATCTAACCAGGAGTCAAGGAATGAAGGGTGGATAGGGAAGATAAGTAGTCTCTTTGAAACCAGCCCCTTTTCAATATTGGGTAGAGATTCAGGGTATGCTAGGTTGCCAAGTTTAGCAAATAAAATAGAGGTCCAGTTAAATTAGATTTTCAGATAAACAATAAATGAAGCTTTTAGTATAGTATTGCCAAATGTTGTATCCTGTATTTTGTCTGGCAATTATAGGTGAGACAATGCCTAGAAGATTCTGAGGAGACTTCTTATTTACTTTAAAGGGTCTATAAGGAGTCAACAAAACAGTAACCTTCAGATCATCTTTATTCTGTTAAAAATTGAGATACATTTGACACCTGGAAAAGGGTTCTGTAGGGTGACCGGGGTCATCTGAAAGGTTCTCTTTTATGGTCTCTCACGTAGGTGCAATTCCATGGCTGCTGGGGCTGGAGCTGTCTAATCATGCCAGTGAGCTGCAGACCCAAGAGACCTCACAGAACTGACTACTGACCGGGAGCTCACCTGACAGATACTGATTAAAGTGTCTACATATGGCAAATCCACATGGCTTGGGCATCTCCCAACATGGTGGCTGTGGTCCTAGAGAGCATTCCAAGAATGAGTCCAGTGGCCCCCATACCCACAGCTTCTGCATCCACAGACTCAACTAGCCACAGATCAAAAGTTGGAAAAAAAAAACAAAACTCCAGAATGTTTCAAAAAGCAGAACTTCAATTTGCCATGCACGGGCAACTATTTTTTTTAAATTAATTTATTGTATTTATTTATTTTTGGCTGCGTTGGTTCTCTGTTAGCTGCGCGTGGGCTTTCTCTAGTTGCAGCGAGCGGGGGCTACTCTTCGTTGCAGTACATGGGCTTCTCATTGTGGTGGCTTCTCTTGTTGTGGAGCACGGGCTCTAGGCATGCAGGTTTCAGTAGTTGCAGCATGCAGGCTCTAAAGCACAGGCTCAGTAGTTGTGGCACACAGGCTTAGTTGCTCCACTGCATGTGAGATCTTCCCGGAGCAGGGCTCAAACCCGTGTCCCCTGCATTGGCAGGCAGATTCTCAACCACTGTGCCACCAGGGAAGCCCACTGGCCACTATTAACACACCATTTACGTTGTATTTACAACTATTTACATAGCATTTACAATGTTCTAGATATTATAAGTAACATAGAGATGGTTTAAATATATGGAAGGATTACATAGGTTATATGCAAATACTATGCCATTTTACACAAGGCACTAGAGCATCCGTGGAGTTTGGTATCCTTGGGGGTCCTGGAAACAATCCCCTTTGGATACCAAGGGACAATTATATTCCAAGAGCTAAATCCTTTGCTTTTGCTTTCAAACTAAGCAAACTCAGTGAATTTGTTGATACCACCAATATGCATGCTTTAGAGATGATTAATATTGTTATAGCACTTGTTACATGGCTTCTGCTCTCTAGAACACATTTACTTCAATCAGTAAGAATAGAAAGATGCAAAAGAGAGGTCAAATAGTGCAGGTGAAGTGAGGATTGAACAAAAGGCAGAAGGACAGGTGGAGGCAAGTTATAAAGACACAAGTGGTGGCAGGGAAATAGCTATCTTCGGTGGATCAGGGTAGTAGGTAAAATGGAAGAGTTATGAATTACACTGGACTGATATATGGATTATCTAGGATAATTCTGAGAGGTGGTTTAATTAAGACATAAGTTGACTCCTGGGGAAGAAAAACTAAGAACGTGGAATCCAATAAAAAAATCTGTCCCAATATTTTTATACATTAAACCCTATAAGGGACTAAAACATAGTAGGTTAATGGTTTAATCCTTTTTTAAAAAGTGAAATTTTTGTTTGACTTTATTTACACCTGTTTTTCATTTAAGTCTATGTCCAGTTGCTTTAATAAAAGGCTACTTTCCCTTAAATGCACTTAAAAATGTTCATTGAACCAAAAGAACTCACCTCTAACATGGATCTTGGCTTATATTTTGAATTATATGATAACATCCACTGCACTGCTGTTTCCTTTTCATATTTCATGAATGTCCCAAGTATAAGCTGAGAGCCCCAAAGGCATTCAGGAGCCTAAGTGAGTATAAATCCCACTCTATCAATGTTTCTAATCACAAGTCCTTGACATGCCTAGGCATGTGCAGAAAATGTTTGATTGAGGCTCAGTATGATTGTAGGTGAGCCCCAGAGGTTGCTGTTGGTTAAATAAATATTAGGTCTGTTAGAAGGTCACCTTTCCCAGCCATAACATAGCTGCCTGCTGAGCAAAACAGTTGGTGGCTGGAAAAGTAGTGAATAAGAACATGTCCTGCCTGTTGCTATGAGATGTGAAAAGGGGAGGCTGAGAGCCCAGCTTGCCCTGAGAGACTTTGCAGAATAGAAGGGTCAAGCAACTCAGCTGTACATTTGGACTAAGATGCAACTGAGTTGTTTCTGAAAGCCAAACACAGAGGGAGAACATACCGAGAGGGAAAAACAAGATCATACTGTTCAGTCATTGATTGAAAACTCAGGCTATGATCTTTGGGTCTGTCACTATATCAGAAAACACAAAATCTCACTAATAGCGATCAATAATGGGATCTGGAAAGCCACTTGAGTAGGGAAGGAAAGGTAACAGGGCAGGGGGTGGTGGTGCATTTCATGCTGAATCAGAGTACACAGGGCCCTGGAAGAAAGCAAAATCAAACTGATTGTCAATCAGAAATATATGCATCTTGTTGATGTGGGCTGGCCACTACTCACTAGAAGAAAGTTTTACTTGGAAAATGAGGATTACGAATGTAAATGAGTTAAGGTCATAAAGGGGAAGTAATCAATTTGACTCCATACAGGATGAAGGTTGAGCTCAACCTGTCCTAAGACAGCATTTCTGAACAGCCTTTGAAACAGGTAAAAACATCTGAAATTTTAGTCTTCAGTCTCCTTCCCTAAGAATTAGTCTTGCCATTAGAGGCATTTAGATAATGTTGGAAATTTAAGGTGGATCTTGCTACATGAAATGTTGCTTTAACCTTGTATCATCATTGCTGCAGAAAGACAAGCATGGTTATTTATAGATGTTTCAAACTTCTGTTACTATTCCTCTCTCACTTAAAGAACAACAACTTGTGGGACTTCCCTGGTGGCGCAGTAGTTAAGAATCCACCTGCCAATGCAGGGGACACGGGTTCGAGCCCTGGTCTGGGAAGATCCCACATGCCGCGGAACAACGAAGCCCGTGCGCCACAACTACTGAGCCTGTGCTCTAGAGCCCGAGAGCCACAACTACTGAGTCCATGTGCCACAACTACTGAAGCTACGCGCACCTAGAGCCCGTGCTCCGCAACAAGAGAAGCCACCACGAGAAGCCCATGCACTGCAACGAAGAGTAGCCCCCGCTCGCCACAACTAGAGAAAGCCTGCGCGCAGCAACGAAAGACCCAACGCAGCCAAAAAAATTAATAAATTAAAAAAAAAAAAAGAACAACAAAACTCGTGAGGTTTATTTAACTTAATTCACAGACTGTTTTTATCTTCCAGGGAAGATCAAAACCTCTTTTTATTCCTATATGTTTGAAGCCAGCTTATCATAACCAGGAAAATTTGCAGCTATGTAGCCAAATCCCGGCATCCTCTAAGATGTCTTTCTGATAATATTTCTGCTCTCTTTGGATTACTGCTTTAAAGCATATGTAGAGTCCCCGTTTCTTTTCTCCCTTTCCTGTCTCAGCAAGAGTATTTTAGCAGCTCTATTAAGGTATTCAGATTTCCAAATATCAGACTCCCTGGAGTAGCTTTCCAGGTTGAAACTTTACAGAACAGAGGTGGGTAAATTGACATTTTCAGAGTTTGAGATGAAGATGCAATGAAACACACTGCAACATAAATAAGAGAAGATGTATCACGATTCTTTTTAACAGGTCACTTCAACCACTGAAACTTCACTAGCATCAAAATGACTTACTAGATTCCATATATATGTGTTAGCATACGGTATTTGTCTTTCTGACTTACTTCACTCTGTATGACAGACTCTAGGTCTATCCACCTCATTACAAATAGCTCAATTTCGTTTCTTTTTATGGCTGAGTAATATTCCATTGTATGTATGTGCCACATCTTCTTTATCCATTCACTACCAAACGTAAAATAGATAGCTAGTGGGAAGCAGCTGCATAGCACAGGGAGATCAGCTTGGTCCTTTGTGACCACCTAGAGGGGTGGGATAGGGAGGGTGGGAGGGAGGGAGACGCAAGAGGGAAGAGATATGGGAACATATGTATATGTATAACTGATTCACTTTGTTATAAAGCAGAAACTAACACACCATTGTAAAGCAATTATACTCCAATAAAGATGTAAAAAAAATTAAATTAAATTTTAAAAAATGACTTACTAAACTTTATCGATGGGTAACACTCAAACGCTTGAACCACTTGGACAGCCTGAGCACTGAATTAAACTTGGGTCTTCAAAGTCCCACTATGTGCCAGGTGTTAATCCCTTGGTTGCTGGACTGGGGGTGTCTAGAGGTCCCTGGTCAGAGGTGAGGTGGGAAAGCATAACTGCTGTTTACATGAGTATTTCAACATCCTAGCAACCGTACTAGCTGTGTCTGTGTACACCTGCATCATATTATTCCTGTTTTATGCCACTCCAAATTGTTCATTAGGAGATACATCAGAAGACATGGTATGATCCAGATTTGAACCTTCGCTGTGTTTCTTAGGCAACTGTGTGATTAATCTCATTGTCTTAGTTTTCTTGTGTAAAATAGTTTTTCTAACCTCAGTCATCATGAAAACACAGAGATTGTGAAAGTTTTCTGCAGGGAAATCTGTCATCAAAAAGCTCTTTATTACTCTCTAGCACTGTCTGTCTTTGAAATATTCTTAAAGAATTTTCGTCCTGTAACTTTCCTAACACGGTCATTAAAATCGCATACATACTGTTTTAGCTAGGTGACGCATCATCATCATCACTGGTGTGCTGTGTTGACATTATTTAGATATTTTCAGCGCCTAATGATGTTCTAAAGGGAAGTTTATGTTCACTTTTTTCCACTATCCTTAAGTCAAATATTTTTGATTGGGTTAAAAATATACTCTCCTCATGTTTTTTACCACAATAAAAAAATAATAATTATGATGTGGGCATCTTAGGGTTAGAGTATATTACAAATCCAAGGACTTCTACTACTAGGACATAAATATTTATATGTATTCAGATACCTGTATACTAATTGAGACATTACTTGTAAACATCAAGACTGGCATATTAAAATGATTAACATGTATATATAAAATATATATGTATATCGTCTACAATATTATCATGAATATCTAAGGACACATACAATTTTCACAACTCAGCCACTTCCTCAGCAGCTGACTTGAGAATAGCACGTTTGCATTAGCCACAAGACCCGAACCCTTAGTTGATAAAGGAATGAAAAGTAAAACATGTACTGAGGGAGATAGACCTGTTTCTTTATCTTATCCTTTAGCAGCTTGAAAATGTTTCTGAGGGAAGAAAAGGTGGTGGGAATTTGGTTGCACGTGGCAGAGGATGATTTATGAAAGTTCAATTATAGTGTGACCCCATCTGTGGTATTTGCCAAGGACCAAATGTGAGTCTTTGGTAAAGTAGAACAAAAAAAAAAACAGCCCTGAACGCATACTGACCTTCAAAACAAAAGAGCAATATAATGGGTGGCTGCCAGATACAAGTCTCCTGAAAGGGCATTATAATTAAAAATACCTGAATAGTTTTTAAATACAATATACAAGGCCATTCCAATAAGAAGGTAACACAGGCATTGACAAAGAATGACAAGGATTCTCAGAAAGCAAGTGCTTGGAAATTACACTGCACATGAAGTTTCACGTAGGGGCTTTAACAAATTGTGTCAGAAGAAAGGGTATAATTCATCTCCCATTCTAATTTTACTGTCATGACAGGAGGCAGGCTGCCACTCAAAGGCTCAGAGACCTGCTATTGCTTTTGCATTGCTTATACCTGCAAGAGATGGTGTATAATCGGAAGTAACATTTTGCAAGTCCCAAAACAAAGTTTCAGTCAAAGGGAAAAACTGGACAGTTTACTGATTGGCAGGTTAGGAAGAGCAGACACAGAAGAGAGAAGCAAGTGTTGAGGTTTACACTGGGAAATGTCCATTTATGTAGCCCATCTTCTACCTGAACCTGTCTTGATCCACATAGCAAATAGCTCATGCTGTTTTGACTATCTGAGCTTGAATCAGGATGCCAGACTTCAATTCTAGCATCGTGCATTTCCTCCACAGCTTCACTTACCTGTCTGTAAAATGAAGATAAGGCACACGTTTTTCCACTTTGAGTTATAACCAGGAGGTGCTTAGATAGATTCTCTTAGGTGCGTAAACCTAACACAAGCAGCAACATAGACTCCAGCAGCATTTACCTATATTATCACTGAAGCAAGTTCAAAAGACACACTTGGGATGTCCTGGAAGCTCATATACACAAGATACAACTTAATTCCTTGACCATCACTCGCTTTGTCCATCCTGCTTCAGCCCCATTAAAAAGCAGTTTTCAAAAAGTAGGGAATTATAACCACATTTCAGTTATATGCTATATAATACAATTTTTTAGCACTTACCATGTTTTACCAAGCTCGGTTTTAAGCACTTTGCACATATTACTCATTAATCTGCACAGTAACCCCATGGCTAATACTGTTTTTATCGCCTTTTTACATTTAGGCAAACAGAGTGGATAAATTGCCTTAGATGTACTGGTTTTCTATTGCTGTGTAACAAAATACCACAAACTGAACAGCTTAAAACAACACATATTGGGCTTCCCTGGTGGTGCAGTGGTTGAGAGTCCGCCTGCCGATGCAGGGGACACGGGTTCGTGCCCCGCTCCGGGAGGATCCCTCATGCCGCAGAGCGGCTGGGCCCGTGAGCCATGGCCGCTGAGCCTGCGCGTCCGGAGCCTGTGCTCCGCAACGGGAGAGGCCACAACAGTGAGAGGCCCGCGTACCGCAAAACACACACACACACACACACACACACACACACACACACACACACACACTCACTCACTCACTCACTCACTCACTTATAGTTTCTGTTGGTCAAGAGTCCAGGCCTGAATTAACAGTCCTTTGTTCAGCATCTTGCAAGGCTTCAATCAAGGTGTGTCAGCTGGGCTGCGTTGTCATCCCGAGGCTCAGCAGGGGAAGAATCTACATCCAAGGTCATCTAGGTGGTTAGTAGGAATCATCTCCTTGCAGCTGTATGATGGAGCGTGTCCCTTTTATCTGGCTTCTGGTTGGAGGCCACCCTCTGGTCCTGGAGGCTACCTGCCCCACCCACACTCAAGGGAGGGGATTACACAAAGGCATGAACAACAGGAGGGAGGAACTACTGGGGGGTCACCCCAGGGTCTGCCTGCCAGTGCTTCTCAAACTTCAATGTACATACAAATCAGCTGGTGATCTTGTTAAATGCAGATTCTGGTTTAGTAAGCCTGGGAGGGGCCTGAGCGTCTGCATTTCCAACAAGGTCCCAGGTGATGCTGGTGCTACTGACAGTCTGGGGACCACCGAGACCCTGTAAACCACTTCACTATACCTGTTAAATCTCCCAGGACTGGACATAAGGTTGTTGGCAACAATGGGTCTACTTTTATTTTTGCTGCGCATTTATTCTCGGAACCCTAAGGTGTTCATTGTAGTTGACATCTGATTACCTCTTTTTGCATATATGTGGTTTACAGAACAAAGCTTTACCACGGGCAAGCTAACCTTTAAATTAAAGCTTCAGACACCTGCTAGTTGGCCCTAGTGTCCTCCATCCCCTTCCTCAGCCAGGTGACAGTCTGCCCTGGCTAAGGGTGACACCCCTGGGGAGGGGATTTTGCCTGCTCCCTTTTCAGCTTGCAGGAGTGTTGGATAAGCATTCCCCTAGATTCTCAACCATCACCTGCCCTCTCTAAACGAGAGAAGTTTCTTCTTAACTTGTTTTATAAATTGGGCCTCCATGGATATTCTTACTTGACCAAATGTTTTACCAGAAAAGATTTTCCTTTTCAAGAAAAGGAAAGATAGTACAGGTTTTGCACACTCCTTGGTGTTTTAAGAGAATAAATATTTACTTGGAAGAAAAGACTTACAAGGATTTAAAACATCTTACTTAACTAACTACAAATAATTCTCCCTGGACTTTGTAGTGGGGGAACCATTCTCACCAAAAACATAAAAATGGTTGAATTAAAGTCTCTTTTTTTGGTAATCTCTCCCAGACAGGAAGCTGTTATCTATCTTCTTTTAAAAATGATGCTTAGACCCTTACAGCTTAAATTTAGCTCTCAGGCAGCCTCTCCTTCCTCCCTGTGGGGTACAAGTGGTGTTAAATGACAGTCGTTAAACAAGATACCTCCCCACACAGCTGCCTTTGCCTCTTTGAGTAAGCTCTAATCTCTATTTAAAAAACAAAAAAAGAAATCTGAAGATAAGCCTGTCAGAGGGTTCTGAAATTAACATAACTCAGACCTCCCGCCAGTGTCCTAAAACTTAAAATAGTGAATTTCCAGCTGTCTGCCAGCTAACTGCAAGGCTTTCAAAGTAAAGCCCCGTTCTGCGGTTGGAGCAAGTCTGCAGTGCTTACCTTGGCGCTGGGAAAATCAAGGCAGAAGGAAATAAAGGAGAGATAAAGGCCTCCTTGTAAAACTACACATTGAAGAGCTGACGTCCTCCCAGCCCCTAGTGTCACAGCTGCTGACCACAGTGCGATCATCTCTTCCCATATTTACTGAGCTGGGCTAACAGCTTTACATTCCATGCCCAATTTCTCCTTATAATAATCCTGTCAAAAGCACATTTGCACTTCCTGTTTGAATAGAGAACTCAGGCAGAGAGAAGCTAGGTAACATGCCCAAAGGTCACACAGCTAGCTGGCAATGGGGCTTAATCTGATCCAAAATCAGCCTATATAATACAAACAGAGAAGCCTAAAAGCACAATAGGATGCCAAAGGAAAGTAGAAAAACACTCTGCAAGAAGACTGTGGTGGGTTGAGTGGTGGCCCCCCAAAAGATATGTCCACATCCTAACCCCCTGGAATCTGTGAATATGATATTATTTGGAAAAGGGGTCTTGGCAGATGTAATTAATTTGAGGAACTTGAGATCATACTGGCTTATCTGGGTGGGCCCTAAATCCAATGACACATGTCCTTATATAAGAGAAAGGCAGAGGGCAATTTGACACAGAAAGAAGAGAAAAAGACACAGAGAGGAGAGAACCATGTAAAGACAGAGGCAGGGACTAGAGTGGTGCAGCCACCAGCTGAGGAAGCCTGGAGCCACCAGGAGCTGGGAGAGGCAAAGAAGCGTTCTCCCCTGGAGCCTTCACAGCGAGCACAGCCAGGCCACCATCTTGATCTCTGACTTCTGGACACCAGAACCGTGAGAGAATAAATTTGTTTTAAACCACCAAGTTTGTAGCAATTTGTGACAGCAGCCCTAGCAAAATAATAGACTTAGACAAAACAAATCCTTAGGTTTACAACTCGTTGAGGCCCCTGTAATTATCATGCGCACCTGAATCCCTGACGGGTGCAAACCCTGAGACACCACCTCGTGTGTCTTGGTACCTCTTACAACCATGATACTAACCTGTAGCTCAATGAATGTTTGTTGACTTGGGCCATGGAAATAATTGAGGGTCTGGCAAGCGGAACCTATAGAGACAGCAAGCCTGGAATCATCTGAGAGCAGGCAGAGGAGGCTGTGACCAGTAAGTCCCTTCCCAAGAGCAGATCAGACTGGAATCGCCTGTGTGGTTCTTCCGCAGGACTGAGAAGGAGGACCAGGAACCCGGCCCTCATCTGGGGGGATACAGAGGAGGCCCCATGAAAGTCAGAGCAACCAAATGTTTTCATTCCTCATCGAATCAAAACACAGTCATGGAAATGGAGACAGACTCCTGTAAGTTCTGAACTGGAGAACATAACAACTGGAGAAAATAAGAATAAATCTGAGGCCCTTCTATCATTCACTCTTCTGTCATTTTATTTTTAATTTACCTTTAAAACAGATTCATTATTAAGCTATGCAATGGAATTCAGGAACTTCTCCCTCCCCCATCACCTATTCATTCACTGACCAAACATTTGTTGAGCGCCTACCATGTATGCTCCTCTCCTGTTTTCCAAGAATACATTCAAATTCTTTGAGAAAAATACCAGATTTCTCTCTTCTGGTCCCACTCTTCTACCTCTAATATCTTTTCTCTAGTCTTTTTTGTCCTTGATTGGCGTCTTGCCATCTCTCCCATGAATTATTATATCTGGTTGTGTGCTCCCTTCTTCTTCACAGAGGTCATGTTTTCTGTCTTTAAAGTTTTGGCTGAAGGTTCACATTTTTCACCTGTTCTGTGGTAGCTTTTTTCTGGTGAGTGGTCTTTGTTGGTAAGTTTATTGTTCTTTTCCACATATTTTTCTTAAAGTGTCTTTGGGTTGCTATTGTATCATTTTAAAACTTTTTTTACATCACTAAATGAGTTGAATTTTTCTGGACTAGGCACTTAAGAAAGTTCCTGTAAAGAAAGAGGATGGACCAGAGTAGCTTCCAGGTGTTTCAATCCAAAGAACTTCCTACAGCCACCTTAGAGATCTGACTGCTTCCTGCAAATACGATGCATCCATTTAATTCTTTGTGTACCCTTACTGCTTCTGCCTCTTTAAATCAACTGCTTTTCGAATTATGGTTTTCTCAGGGTATATACCCAGTAGAGGGATTGTTGGGTCATATGGTAGTTCTATTTTTAGTGTTTTAAGGAACCTCCAGACTGTTCTCCATAGTGACTGTATCAATTTACATTCCCACCAACAGTGCAACTGGGTTTCCTTTTCTCCACACCCCCTCCAGCATTTATTGTTTGTAGATTTTTTGATGATGGTCATTCTGACGGGTGTGAGGTGATACCTCTTTGTAGTTTTGCTTTGCATTTCTCTAACGATTAATGATGTTGAGCAACATTTCATGTGTTTGTTGGCAATCTGTATATCTTCTTTGGAGAAATGCCTATTTAGGTCTTCTGGATTGGGTTGTTTGTATAAAGAAGATGTGGCACATATATACACTGGAATATTACTCAGCCATAAAAAGAAATGAAATTGAACTATTTGTAGTGAGGTGGATGGACCTAGAGTCTGTCATACAGAGTGAAGTAAGTCAGAAAGAGAAAAACAAATGCCGTATGCTAACACATATATATGGAATCTAAAACAAACAAAAAAATGGTTCTGATGAACCTAGGGGCAGGATAGGAATGAAGACGCAGACATAGAGAATGGACTTGAGGACGGGGGAAGGGGAAACTGGGACGAAGTGAGAGAGTAGCACTGACATATATATATACTACCAAATGTAAAGTAGATAGCTAGTGGGAAGCAGCTGTATCGCACAGGGAGATCAGCTTGGTGCTTTGTGACCACCTAGAGGGTTGGGATAGGGAGGGTGGGAGGAAGACTCAAGAGTGAGGGGATATGGGGATATATGTATACATAAAGCTGATCCACTTTGTTGTACAGCAGAAACTGTCACAAGTAAAGCAAGTATACTCTAATGAAGATGTTAAAAAAAAAAAAAAAACGAAAAAAATCCTGCTTTTCAAAGTCGAAGTTTAGGCGGATTTTGATTGCCAGACCTGACACCAGATTTCTACACTCACTACAGCAAACATGCCATGCAGCTTTTTTACTACACTGTGAATTGCTTCCTTTCAGAAAATGCGTTTTTGCAAAATCCTTCTGCAACCCACCCCTGCACGCCTTCTCAGTATCCCTCTTGACTTTCTGCTACATAAATTCTAACCAATCTCAGCTAATTTTAGCAATTATTACACTTATGTCAGAGTCTGTACATTACCTGTGTCCTACTTAACAGAAGATAGAGTCCGAGAGGTTTTTTTTTAAAAAAAAATTGTACCTGTTGCTTTTAAACGATCTCCAGGAAAAGAGCGGAAACATCTGGTGTACAAAGCCATGTTCAATGGGCTATTTCAGCATTTTTTTTTCTCAAAATGACAGCCCTGCACTGAAAGGAATACTTCTAGCACAACTAAGGTTTCAGGATTTGGAATAAATTGTAACTCTGTATGTTACATTCATGCTGGCCTATGATAAGTTGCATGAGTATAATTAGGACTGGCTATTCCTTCTTGGTTTTCCAAACTTTATCTTTCTGTCAGGACTTTCTCTCTTTCCCTCAACACATACACATATTCACACACACACATACACATATGGAAGGGGGTGTATACAAGATGCTATAGAAAGTTTAAATAACTTAGAACTAAAAATCTCCCTTGGGTTTGGCAATGAGGAAGTCATGTGTGCCTTGACTAAATTGAGTTTGTAGGCAGAAACCAGAATTGTGGGTTGAGAAGTGAACAGGAGGTCGCAAGTTAAGAAGTGAAGACTACTTTTTAAACATACCTTTTTTCTAGCTTTATTGAGATATAACTGACATGTAACAATGTGTAAGTTTAAGGTGTATAATGTGTTGATGTGATACTTATATATTGCAAAATTATTACCACTATAGAGTTAGCTAACACCTCCATCAGGTCACACAAAGACACTTGGCATTAAGGAAAGGAAAGTTTTACAGGATCAGATAGAAAGTCAGGGCTAAGAAACTCTATGTTTAGCTCTTCTTAAGAAGCTGTTTTCGAGAGCGGTGTCACAAGCTTCTGAAGCCCATCCTTCAAGGTGGGGGGGGGGGGGCGCAAAGCAAGGAGGAGGAAAGGAATTTGTGTCCTACCACAGTCATCAGCAGCCCTGACTCTGGAGTCAAAGTGTCTGACTTTGATCCCGGTGCTAACTCTCGTTAGCTCTGTGACTTGGCATGACTTAGCCTCCATGATCCAAAATGATGCCTTAATCTAAATAAGAGCCCAGACCTTTCTCTTGAGCTCCAATCCCCATCTACTAGATAACTTACCCTGGAGGTCTTACAGGTATCTCCAAGTTAGTATGTCCAAAATTTAATATTTGTCCAATCCGCAAGCTTAGTATTCCCTTCGTATTTTTATTCTTCGTGAATGAAACCACCATCCACTTATCAACCCAAGACAAAAAGCCTCTGTTCGTCCCAAATGCCTTCATTTCTTTCTTTCTTTTTTTTTTTTTTTTTTTTGCGGTACGCGGGCCTCTCACTGTTGTGGCCTCTCCCGCTGCAGAGCACAGCCTCCGGACGCGCAGGCTCAGCGGCCATGGCTCACGGGCCCAGCCGCTCCGCGGCATGTGGGATCTTCCCAGACCGGGGAACGAACCCGTGTCCCCTGCATCGGCAGGCGGACTCTCAACCACTGCGCCACCAGGGAAGCCCCCTTCATTCCTTTCACACCTAATATCTCACTGTGGCCAACTCCTATCAATTCCACCTCTTAATTACACCTGTAGTACGTATTCCCTCCTTTCCGACTTCACCACCACCATCTTTGAGTAGGTTTTCATCATCTCTTACCTAGATTGCTGCGCTCCTCCGCCCAGCACCCTCGCACCTGGTCTGGAACTGTAAATCCCTAGTCCAGATTCTTGAATCCGATTCCTGGGGGCGAGGCCGACGGGGGTGGGGAGAACTGGAGGAAAGCAGGAGCAGCCGCCCGTTGGCTAGAATTTGGCGCGGTCAGCAGGGCCCACTATCTTTCTCGGTTTGGGAGGAGGGTGGGAGAAGCACTTATGTTCCCCCCCGCCCCCGCCCCGCTGTTACCATAGTAACGAAACTTAGTGGGTGGGGCCGCCTCTCCACTCTCCCACCTCCAGCGGTGGAAACAATTTTGGTCTAACTGGTGAACTAGTAGGGGAAAGAATTGACTGGAATTTCTACTTTAGAAGAGCCTTTATAAAGGGGGTGGGAAAGAGACCAGAGAGCCTACAGAGACCCCCAAACATCCTGCCCTTGGCGGGGGTTGCCTCTGGATAAAAGAAAACAAAAATTATCTCAGCCTCTACTCTTGCCCACTCACCATCCTTGAGTCCATTCTCCACACTACTGACAAAATGAATTTATTAAAAATGCAATTCTGATCATGCCATTCTTCAGGTTAAAACTTTACGAGGTTTGGATAAAATCTGTATTTCTTATCAGGGCTTTAAAGTTCCTCCACTATCTGGTCTGCCTTATTTACCTGACCAGCTCCAAACTTCACTGCACTTCCTTCCTCGGTTTCCACTGCAGAAGGATGCAGCACTGCTCTTAAGAGGAGAACCTCTTTTGTTAAGAGAGACTTTGGGTCTCTGGAATGGGAATCAGGAGGTTAAGACAAAGGGAGCTATAGTGCAGAAGCCCCGGGGCAGGTGAGAGCTTGGAGATCTGTGTGGCCCAGGCAGGGTGAAGAACGGGGTAGGGGAGAGCCACAGGGAAAGCAGTCAGGGCCCTAAACGGGGAGAGTGTGGTAAGACTTTGCAGACCATTGTGAGGATTTTGGCTTTTACTCTGAGGCAAAAAACATAGAGAAAAATTTGAGTTAAGTTTTAAAGGATATAATGTTGGGAATAGATTGGACAAGATTAAGAGTAGGGAGACCAGTTAAGGAGACGATGTAATAATCTACAAAAATGCTGATGGCGGCTTGAGCTGCCCATGGTCCAGGTGAGAAGGGGCGGGCAGGTTAATGTCAACAAAGATGGTGAGAAGTGGTCAAATTCTAGATACTTCCATGCACACTCATATTTGAAAAGACTTCTAAGATAGCCACTAGACTCTTTCCGTTTACACTAAGTGGAGGGGGATGTAAGTCGTTTTCTTGGGTTATTAAAAGAAAGGGGGGCTTCCCTGGTGGCGCAGTGGTTAAGAATCTGCCTGCCAATGCAGGGGATACGGGTTCAAGCCCTGGTCCGGGAAGATCCCACATGCCACGGAGCAACTAAGCCCGTGCACCACAACTACTGAGCCTGCGCTCTAGAGCCCGTGAGCCACAACTACTGAGCCTGTGTGCTGCAACTACTGAAGCCCATGTGCCTAGAGCCTGTGCTCTGCAACAGGAGAAGCCACTGCAATGAGAAGCCCACGCACCGCAAGGAAGAGTAACCCTCACTCTCCACAGCTAGAGAAAGCCTGCGCGCAGCAATGAAGACCCAATGCAGCCAAAAATAAATAAATAAATAAATTTATATTAAAAAATTTTTTAAAAAAGAAAGGGGACCCCATCAGGCTGTAGTATGTAGGGAAACTCAGCTTACGCTCCAGTAAGACATGCTGTTTCCTCCTCCGTACCTTGAGTCGTTAAGCCTCTCTCTGGGGCTTCCTCTCCCCAACCGCCTTTGACTGGACAGCAACCCATAATGCTCAGTTCAATCAGCACCTTCTTTTTTGAGGCCTTCCCTAACCCCAAAGATATAACTGATTCTGACCTCAGATATGCCCCTATTCTGACCCGTATATCATAACCCAGTAACACCTGATTGCTTTCTTTCTTTCTTTCTCCATGTTCTACTGTGAGCTTCATTAGGGCAGACACTGGTCAGACTCATCTCTTTTGTCACCCGTCCCCTCCATAGCCCACAGGTGGTGCTTAGTGATTACATGGGTGTACAAGACATCAGGTAGTAAGGTAAAAGTAGGTGGCACCAATGGAACCCAGAGACGGGGGTATTACAGAACTCAGTGGTTTACAATCACTAAGGATCATATTAGGACCTTAAACCACATTAGGATCACCTGTGGAGCTTTAAAAACTACAGCTGGTGCAGAGCTGTAACACAGCCAGAGATGTATTACAATATTACAGCAGACCCAGTGGTGAAGGAAAAAAGAGAAGTCCGCGCATGGTGACTGGCTGCTACCGTTCTTTACAGTTTATGAAAAACTTTGGTCTACATTACTGACACTCACACCAAGTCCAGGACAAAGAAGATTTTTGCAGGAAGAAACAGGAGCAAAAATTAAATGAATTGTCTCAGCACACACAAAGCTTCTCTATGTGCACTGTTGTTTCAGCCATACATCCTCCAAAATAGGAAGAAAAAGGCTTTTTTAGGTGAAATTCCACAGAGTTACCAAATTATAAAGGCAAGGAGTGAAAAGTGAAGGCAAATGACAGCAAGCTTTGACTATGAGGCTAAGACATTTTAACTTTATCTGGATGATATTGGGGAGTGGTTAAAGGGTTTTGATCAGCTGAGCGAGTACATGAACTTTGAGTTTTCAGGTAAACATGGGAGATGTGTACAGATGGATTTGCATAGAGCCAAATGAAAAGTAGCAAAGTGTATCAAGGAGCTATCGCACTAATTAAGTGGGCGTGATCAGCCCAAACCAGCTGTTGATTTCACTTTTTTTTCATTGAACTATAGGTTGACACCATCCTAGGTGTGCTATACTATACTATTCAATGATCAGGAGTTAGGAACATGATATTTTAATGGTTATTGTCAGTTTAAGGTGTTAATGAGATACACTTCTAAATTGTGCAGTTTGGAGTTAATCGATTAAACATGAATTGAACCAAGTTAGTGTTAATAACATAGTGAAGACTGAACAACTGTTATTCAAAGAGTGAGTTTCAGTCATGATTACAAGGTCAGTTTCTGAGACACCATTGTTCAGTTTTAATTAAATATCATAAGCATTTATCTGTTTGTTTCCTGAATTAAATTAATGTGACTATAGATTGATAATGGTTTGTGTGACATTTGTTCTCTGAAATTTTCTTTGGTCTCTGGCGATGTATGTAAATTATTATTGTTTATGATGTAAAAGTTGATGTTGTATTATACATATTGAGGTTCGATGTGCTGTGAACTGAGGTCATTTATGTAGAAGGTGGCATCATTATCCCCAGTAACAGTATAAAGAACAATGTGAAGAGCTTCCACATGGTGCTCTTATCCAGGTATTGGGCATTGTGCTAATTGCTGCACAAACATCACCTCATGTAGACACACAAACAACAGTGGGGAAAGTCATGTTATTGCCATCAGACAAGGCAACTGAGTCTCAGAGGAGTTAACTCTTCTGGTACACAGATTCTGAAAGGAGATCCAGAATGCAAAATCAATCTGCCTCAACCCATACCTGGGCTACTGGTCACGACACTCTTGAGACCTGCATGTGAAATGTCTGCTGGAAGTCTCTAGAATCTAGAACAAGTGTTGTCAGCCCCGATGGTGTGTTAGGTTAAGATGGTGCTGGGACCTTACCCAAGACCTGTGTCCAGAGACAGTTTAGCACCAGTGGTAGTTTTTAAAGCTCCACAGGTGATCCCAATGTGATTTAAGATTCTAATGTGAGCCTCAGTGATTGGAAACCACTAAGCTCCATATTCCAGGAGGTTCCAGGAAAGCACCTGTGCTTAACTCTTTGGTTATCCCTACCAAGTAACTGAGACCTCATCTGACCCGCACCCGGCTGAGGGAAACCTTTCAAACACTGCTTTAAATGCCTCACTATAAATTACCTTACCATGAAACACTATAAATAAGTGTTCCCTTGCAGCCACCAGTCCCTACAAATCACCCCACTTGACCCTCCCACCTGAAGACGCACCCTGCCGTGGGTTTGGTATCAGTCCTGTCCTTGGTCAAACAGAATTATCTAAGGAGGTTTAATTCTCTAACGCCACGACTCAACATCCAGATATTAATAATAAAAACCACTTAACAAGCTTCCATGGGCCAGGCATGCTGTTCAGTGCTTCACATGTGTTACTCATTTGATTCTCACACTGACCCTATGAGGTAGACGCTCTGATAATACTCATCTTACAGATGAAAAAACTGAATCTTAGAGAAATTAGGTAACATGATCTAGGTCACCCTACTAACCTGCAGAGCCTGGATCTTCACCTGGTTCTGCCCGACCACCGGGTCCATGTTCTTGGTTCCTCTCAGGGCTCCAGGGCTCCACGGGCACCCCAGCGCTTCCGCAGCTCAAGGGGGAAACTCCTCCTTCTCACCACAAATTGTCCTTTCTATCCTTTTCCAGCTAATGTCACCTCCTCACACCTGTCACTTAAATTGAAACCTCTAGACCACCCCCGATACCCATCACCCTTGGCAACTAGTGGGTCTGATGTGACCCTCAATGGCTCTCAAACCTTCTCCTATTCTTTCAGATGCTCACTGGGTTCTTTCCAAGATTATTTTTGTAACCCCTATAAAGAGTCTCCCTATCCTACTCCCTATCTTTTTCAAATCCAAACCCCACTTCACTGGTTTTTGATTTGATCATTTGGTGAGGCAAATTTGATAACACATTGAGGTTTAAATTTTTTTAGTGATGCAGTGAGTCCCATTTGATAAAACACTGATTCCTTAGCAAGGCGTTCTTCGTAATATAGCTCCAACTGACTTCTTCAAAGGCCTGTCCTACTGCTCCCAGGCCCCTTCTTCTTACCCCATAAACACTGTACGCTTTTCTCTAAAGCTTTTCTCTAAAGCTTGTAAACTGGGGGCCCACAGAATCTGGTCCAAGAACTGTGTAGGTTCACCCAGTACTATTGTGTGAGTGTGTGTGTGTGTGTGTGTGTGTGTGTGTGTATTAACTGTCACCATTTAAAGAACTGGGAGAGTTCATGTAAAGATCCAGATCTCTTACTTCTCTTGTGACATTGCTTCGCCCGTTGCCCACAGTCCTCACCACCCCATATTGTGTCCCAACCCAACTCACCTCATGGTTTTAAATGATCTGCATGATCCTGTAGGCATTATGAGGTTGTGATCTCCACGCTGGGCCATTAGAAGGTCTCTAGGTGTACTGTGCATCTTCATGCCTTCGTATCTTTGTTCACAGTGTTTCTTCAGATTAGAGGACCCTTTCTCCACCTGGTAGAGTTTTACCTTTTAAGGATCAGATAAAGGACCACCACTGCTGTGAAGTCCTTCCACTAAAATCAGTCACCTGTGCTCAATGAGCCCATAAAGCTTTATTTCTATTTCTAATGTAGTTCTCCCCGAACTATTAAGGGCAGTTTTATGCATGTCCTCTCCTGGCTAGATAGGAAGACCTTGAAAGTAGGTTCTGCTTTGTTCAGCTTTACACTCTCCCTGACACTGTCTACCATCAGGCCTCACCCATTGTATTCATTCCATGAGCACTGAGTTAAGTAAATTCACTTGAAATCAAAAGCCATTTTTTGCTGCCGATTAAAGTCTTTTCATTCCCACTTTTCTGTGAATGAACAAGTAAAAAACGTATTCATTTATGTAGAAAGGATCAATGAAATTACTGTTTCATATAAGCCTTGAGCAAACGTCCGTTTCTAAAGTCTCTTTAGTAAGATTATATAGCTGGTGATGAGAGCTGGCTCCACCTGGCTTCTAAGTGTATCATGCAGAGAATTGTATAAATATAACTCCCTCCCTTCCCTAATATTGCCCATATGATCAAATAATAACTAATATTTTTTACAAAACACTTTCACACTTACGACAAATTTCTTAGGTGGTAAATACTTCATTAATCAGGTCTGCATCTTCACTTACAGTTTCTAATCTCACGGTCTCACAGGAAACTCACATTGCAAACTACTTAGTTCACTATATCTTTCTTTGAGACTTTACTTTCATTTCTTTTACACCTTCTATTAAAGCAGAAGAATGCTGAACTCTTAAGAATCTAGATTGAGGTTGAGAAAGAAGATATTTCTTATAAGATGCACAGTAGGTAGCATCCAGACCTTTCTTTAGGGAAGGAATGCCCAAAGCAGACACGAGGAGGAAAAGTTCACACTCTCTCCTGAAGAAGCATGAGTGAAGGACCACAGTTGCCGTGGAAGCAAAATCTCAGAAGGAATGACCACATTCTTTTAGTAGCTGCCTGTTTTTTGCCAAGACTATCTGCTGATAGCCCTAAGCCCCAGGCAGCTGACTGCAATGCCTGTTAATATGTGAAAGACTAGTAACATTTTGCTGTTTCCATTCTCTCCCTGTAAGAATTGAATGTGGAACAGGTGTGGGCAGGGAAGCAGAAAAGTCCCTTGGAGAGTTATAAATTAGCCTGGTCCTGGGTTGAGTTCATGGGCATCTCTGAGGAACCCCATTCCTTCCCAAGGCATTCCAAGTAGATGAAGGGAATCTAACAGGAACCAAACAGTCTGCAGTGTGTCTACATTCTAAGAAAGAATGCCAGAAATTTCAGACTCAGATTGAAATCTTTGTCATAGTTTTCTTTTCTTGTGATCCAATTTCCTCTTAAGCAAGAGGGATTTTGTCTCTGCATTGTCGGACCACAGTTAAAATTATCAGATGCTGTTGAACTCTAAAAACACATCTGACAGATTTCTAGATAGAGTAGTAAATCGTCTCCCCAGTTGTGTTAATCCTGGGAGGTAAATGACCTACAGGATGGAAAACTGACATCAACGTATTTTTTTAAATAAATTTGTCTCACAATCAGAAGTAATTAAAGTTCTTACCTTTTTTATGCTCTTAGACAGCAGTTTTCAATCAGTGTGATTAACTGCATGTCAAGATTGGAGGAATACAGTTTAAAAACCTATAGAACTGTTGGATGAAGAAAAAATTCTATTTGTCTTACTTTAAGAAATTACTCAGTGTTGAGCCCTGAGCATTTTTACCTGGTTTAGGACACTTAATAGATGGTTCTTTTCCTGTCCAAGTGACCTATCTATCCAGTCCTTTTTTAAAAACTATATTTCAGTCTTTGTTCTGAGAATTGAAAAAATGGTTTTTCTTCATGAACTTGAAGTTCTGCTAAGGAAGGTTGTGTTATTAAAAACAAAAGTTCGGGTAGGGGTTGCTTCTGATAGCATTCACTTATTCTGTCTTTAAATAGTCTGCTTTAACAAAATATTTGAAAAGATTTGTTGTAATCACCTCTGAAATTCAGTGTGTGTAGGTCTCAATTTAAAGATTAAAAAAAAATAATTGGACCAGAATTTTGACTATCGTCTTGTGTATTAATAGGATTTGTCTATAAAATAATTCAAACGTGGGACTAAAACACCAGGCCCTTGTCTCCCCCCTTATCTGGGCCTCAGTTTTCTCATCTGGTAAATGGAGGTTGGATGAGGCGACTTCTAAACTCTGTATCGAATAGAGTTGAAGACAAAAGAAAAAGGCAACTTAGGACCTTTGATGAGTAGAGTGAAAAGAGGCACATGCCTTACATCAGACATCTGGGTTTGAGTCTGATATTATTCGTTATAGGAAGTTATGTCATTGTATTCAGCTATAAAATGGGGACTAAGAGCTATATTGAAAGCTGTTGAGGTTTCAATGGAAACAAGCCTAGAATGTTCCCAGCACAACTTGTGCGTGTACTTTATGCTCCTATAAATGGTAAGACCATATTTTAAGGTCAGGAAAAACCTAAGGCTGAGCACATGATAGGACCTAGTAATTTCCACTCTGGCACTTGGAGAAGAAAGGGCGTGATCCTATCACTGTCCTTTACCAACAGAGATGTCCCTCTGCTCTGATGAAACTGGAGCTGTCAGGGTTTAAAAAAAGCACACCATCACAGGGAAGGCACTGCATCTTGGCAAGAAGTGCTTAACATAGCTTCCACCGTCACCAAATTCTCTTCTCACCCCACATCCCACTTCTATTTAAATCCCAAGCCCTCCACCGGCCCACACTCATTTTAGCCAGTGCCCAGGCTGGCAGCAGAGAAGAGAAAGGTAGCATGGCTCCGGGGGAAAAGGAAAGGGAGGAGGGGCCAGCCAAGAGTGCCATCCGGAAGGTACGCACAGCCACCCTGGTTATCAGCTTGGCCCGAGGTTGGCAGCAGTGGGCCAATGAGAACAGCATCAGGCAGGCCCAGGAGCCCACAGGCTGGATGCCAGGAGGGACCCAGAACCCATCCCAAGCTTCTGGACCAGTGATCCACTCCACCACCCACCGGAAAGCTCAGAGTGCCCCAAAGTCTTCCTCCCCAAAGCCAGAGGGACATGGAGATGGACCAAGCTCAGAGGAAGCCACCGAGGTGTCTCAGATCAAAAGGAAAGAGGTGACCAAAACAGTTGTCAGCAAGGCTTACGAGAGAGGAGGGGATGTGGGCCACCTCAGCCACAGATTCGAGAAGGATGGGGACACGCCTGAAGCTGGGCAGCCAGAGAGTGAAATGGACAGAATCCTCTGCGACCATGGCTCCCCGACGAGGAGGAGAAAATGTGCCAGCCTGGTATCTGAGCTGACCGAAGGCTGGAAAGAGATGGGACAGGTGGAACAGGAAGGGCCTAAGCGCAGGAGCAGCAGCGTAGACACAGAGGACAGCGGCTACGGAGGGGAGATGGAGGGGAGGCTGGAGCAGGATGGAGAGCAGGTGGCCGCTGCCAGAATCAAACGCCCTTTGCCCTTCCAGTAAGTAAATGCATCTCCCAACTCCTTATCCCGCTCTTGAGCCCCAGGCAGCTGGGGGAATCCGAGAGAGCAGGGAAGGACTACCAAAGTCAGAGTAAGAATCTCACAGATCGGGCAGGCAGCAAGGTCGGGGAAAGGCACGCCCCTGGGCTCAGAGGGCAGTACCAAGCTCAGTCATGGACCTTTGGGCCAGGGGCCTGCACTATTTGGTTTCTCCTTTCTGTTTTGAACACTCCAGATTTAGCCACAACAAAGATGAAGCCACCGGAGAGGGGTATCTGCTTTGGGTAAATTTTTTAAGTCAATTCTATAATGAGTAACAAATTGGCTTATTTTTCTGCAGAGACAAGTATTTGCTGGTAGACTGAGTGGAGAAACCTTTCCCTTGTCCAAAATCAGTCTACAATATTTTCAAGAGACACATCTACCCAAATAATGCCCCTGGAACACAGATTTCTGTGAGGCTGTATACAGGTAGGAAGCTGCTGTCTAACGTGAAAGCAGGCTCTGAAGTCAGACAGACCCAAGTTCAAATTCCAGCTCTGCCCTGACTATAGTTAACAATACTGTATTATGCACTTGAAAGTTGCTAAGAGAATATCTCTTAAATGCTCTCACCACAAAAAAAAAAAAAAACCCTGCTTATTCTTCTAAACCCATTTCCTCCTTTGTAAAACAATGGCAACAGTAACCTTTTGGAATAAATTCTGTTGTACTGGGGCGAGATGAGAACTTAGCACAGTGCCTGCACATAAGCTCACTGTATGCAAGTTATTACTGCTCGTATAGATTTTATTATTTAGCATTTTTTTCAAACTTTCAGAAAACTTTGTTCTGCTTATAAACAAAGACAGAAATGCTATTAAAGCTAGGTAATTAAAATATCACAATCCGAAAACAATTAAATGCACGCACACACACACACACACACTGACTCAAACTGATACTTTTGTCTGACAAGAAACGCATGTTTTGTTTCAAGACAGTAACTGCCTCCACATAACAGAAAGTCAGGATTTCTCACTCAACAACCACAGGATATCAGAATGCAGGAAAAGTCTCAGATGTGGCGAATGTTTATAAACTGACTCCTTCTGGGAATGGTTAGATGTGTAGGTGTGTTTTTCAACTTTTATGAAATAGAAAGAACAAAACTGGTTACCTTATTTGACAAAAAGCTGTCACAGTTTGTGACTTTAACGATGTTTTGAAAGAATTAACACTATTATATTGAAAGCTTTCAAGAAAAATGAAATGGCAAACTAAGATAATCATAATTCCGCGTGCATTTAGCGTGTGCTATGGGTATTTTACGTGCTTTGTCCTTAGAACTCTCACAGTGAGGTAGGTAATATCCGATTTTAGGGATGAGAGCACTGAAGCTCAGAGGGAAATTTCACTCAGCAAGTTAGTGACCTCAGATGTGTATGCCTGTCTCCAAATGTAATGCTTTGAAACCAGACATGATGCTACTTCTTATGCAGCACCTTGAGGATGCATTCAGAGATCTAGATTTGTGCTCTACTTACATTCACATAGGAATTCATAATCAGAAATCACTATTCTACCAGACCATATGGAACCATAGTCTAAGTTTTGGCCTTGTGAATTTGGGGCGGGGTGTGTGTGCTACAAAAGGAAACAATAGAACAGAATAAACCCAGTGGAATAAAGACTAAGGGTGGCACAATGACGATCTTCCTGTCAGCATGTTTTGAATTGGCCAGAAGTAGGGAGGTGACAGCTGGGACCAATCTCCAACGCATGTACTCTTCTTTGGCACTTGTCTAAGTATTTATTCATTTAATCCTCAAAACATTCTCATGGGGTAGGCACAGTCATTAGCCTCATTGGATAGATGGGAACATGAGACAAAGAAGTATTAGGGAATTTGTATAAGATTGTACAGCCCATGGGGTTTGAACCCAGGCACTCTGGATCCAGAGCCCCACCCTCTTGACCACTACTCTAAACTGTCTCACCTGGAAGTGAGAACTTGCATACCGGACCCTTCTGTTGGTTCCCCCAAACAGACATGTACCTGGACACCTTCTTAGTGTGATAGAGAGATACCTTTGAATGAGAGACAGATTTGAATCATGGTCACTCTGGCAAATGCTAAGTTTCTCTGTACTCATCTGAAAAAAATAGATGTGATAATCCAGAGTTATTTTGGTATTAATTATGTAAAGCAACAGACCCAGGAAAGCTACTTAATAAGTTGTACTCATTATAATGCAAGGGGCCAGCCCTGGTGATCCTAACACTACGAGATGCTAGGAGATTGGCTCTCAGGGTTTGGGGAGGAGAATGGGAATGAAATCCCTTCCTTCCTTCTTTGGCTCCTTTCCCTTGGTCTTAGAATACGTAGGGTACCAGAATGTTGTACACAGCAACAGCAGCTCTGAATGTTAGCAGTAATCCTAGCTATGCTCAGGAAGCTTCAGCAGAAGCCCAATGGGACTTTTTACCTGATGGGACTCTCACGTACTGCTTGAGAAATGAATGTGGCATTATTGAGGAAGCCTATGTGAAAGGGGGTTTTGTTCATTTATTTTTAATTCTAAGCACCATTCTTTCCCCATATCCACTAACAGGGAGAAAATTATGTGTCACGAATATTTAAGTAGAAAAAAAGTTGTCTTGGTGGTTAAGATGTTCTATGGATAACAGAGACAAGTCAGGTTTGGTAGAAAGTAGAAATATTCTTCACCAGTAGAGTTTTACTACCTGGGGCTTTACTATGAAAATGATTTCTATTTTATGCTGTATTTTAAAAATATTCAGTCTTTTAATTGTATAGCTATGTGACTTGTTTGGTCCAGCTCCTTTAGACAAAGGAAATTTTATCTCCCACACAGTAATGATGCAATATTGAAATGACAATCACTCACCCATCCTCTCCTCCAAGTTCTGTTTGGCAAAAATACTAATGGTTGAGCGTTTTATAGAAAAGGGAACTGAGCGCAGAGATGTATACAAGCCACAGAGCTAGTAAGTGATGACACTGGGAAGGCTGATGCCAGAGCTTGCATTCTTAACCACTGTGTTAGACTGATTCTCTGAGGACAGAACGGACTCAAGAAATCACATGGAGATCAAAGCATCAGCTTAATTAGTGGAATCCCAATAACTCCCAAACTGTAGTGTTTTGGTACAACTATATTGAAGATATTTGCTAGAAATGAAGGGGAAAGTATGGCTTTCTAATATTTGCCCCCAATTCTCGAGCTTGGAACCCTTTCCATGGACTCTGAGGACAGCTGCCAAACTGCAAGGAGAAGCACAGGCTTGGCTCCCAAACCTGGCTGATAACAGAAAGGAGAGCACAGGTTTGAATTCAGTCACCCTGCTTCTGATAAGTGTGACCCCGCAGATATCAATCTCCCATTAACCAAATTGGCTATACTTCCTGTGGTGAAGGGCAAGCAAACCAGTGGACAGAGGAGCAGATTCTCTCCAGAACTTCCCTGAGAAGTTGGAAAGGGTGGCAGAAGTTCTTCAGTTTACTGACAGAGAAGTGTTCTAGCCTAAGATATGGATGTGGTGCCAGTCTTTGAATATCGCTTTGCTTCTATAAATGTATATGAGAGTGTCTTTCTAAAGCTCAATCTAAACTATTATTCACATTTGTACTTGAAATTTAGAAAAACAGGACAAGCTGATATATTAAGTCTTACGTTCATTGATCAGGAGGATACTCAGGGTATAAGACTTTCTAATCCTGATTTAAACCTGAAACTTCCATACTTTTAAAAAACTGGAAATACTAAGAGAATATAGAACGTTTATAAGATAGAGAAAATTAAATACTCATTAAGATATATTTTCTTCTAGTACTTCTTTAAAACAACCTTGTCTATTTTCTAATTCTTGCTAATAGGATCAATTCTTTTGCTTTCCTTTTCTCTTATTACTGGGAATTACAGTTTGGCCATATAACAAATGGAAATTAAGATTTAGTAGGTGCTTTTTTACATGTTTCTCTTCTTCACAGAGTTATTACCTCACCAACCCCAACCCTTATCCCAAATGACATAGAGTGTCAACACTCAGGGAATTTAAGTTCCTAATTAAAATTAGAAGAAAAAATACTACATCAATGAATGAGAGACCCATATAAACATACAGTTTAAACAAATTACCTCTGGATGATAATTTGAATATTTTTCTGCTTCTTGTAAATTTTAAAATCAATACAGTTGACGCAAAACAACATGGGTTTGAACTGTGTGGGTCCATTTATAAGAGGATTTTTCAAATAAATGTTTGCAACAGTATTACACAATCCATGGTTGGTTGAATCTATGGAGGTGGAACCATGGATACAGTATAAGAGTAGAGTTATACTCGGATTTTCAAGTGCTTGAAAGATCAGAACTCCTTCCCCACCATTGTTCCCTTGAACAACCCGATGAGGATCCTGTAGTATTTACTAAAAAAAAAAAAAAAAAAAATCCATGTATAAGTGGACCTGTGCAGTTCAAGCCTGTGTTGTTCAAGGGTCAACTGTAATACCAGCATGAAAGAGAATTTTGGAAAAGAAAAAAAAAATCAACTGTCATCTAGATACCAATATAATTATTTTCAATTGTGCACATGCTCTTGATTTCTTCAGCCTGGTGTATACACATTTTACATGGTTAGAATTGTACCATATATACTCAAATTTGGTTTACTCTGATGATTTTCATGAATGTCTTTTAGTGGTTATTCGTCATTCTTTTTTCATTATTGAGTATTCAACTAGTACCTAAGAGTGTCTGGCACACAGTAGTTGTCATAAATACTTTAATAGAGGATGGAAGGAATGTCAAAGTGCCCAGAAGCTCCTTAAAGGGAGGATGTATTATACTATAGGACAGAACCACAGGTGGTGCTCAGGAGACAAAAGGTATGAGTTAATAAATCATGCTATTCTTTTCTCTTTCTTCTGAGATGTTCCAAGTCGCTTTTCCAGCAAGATGTTCCAAGTCGCTTCTCCAGCAAGATGTTCCAGCCTCAAATGAGGCTGAGCTTTGGGTTTTGCCAGGATGACCCTGGGCTTGTTATTGAAGACTATGTCTGCCATGGATTGCCATCATTCCAAGGGCACTAGGTGTTTCCTCTCCTTTGATCATGAGATCAAGCAGCCCATAATCTATGCAGCTGAACAGGGTCAGTCTATTGAGATGCAGATGAAGACGAGGACCAGCAGGGTTGAGAGAAATGCATTCCACTTCAGGGCTGTAGCTCCAAGCACTTTTCCACACATGTATGATTTTTTTAAGTTGTGATAATTGTGTAAACAGTTTTTGTATGCTGCTTTTTACCAATTAACTTTGTCATATACTTTTGTCCGTGTCGTTACAAAGAATAGCACTGTTATATTCAGCAATGTACTCGTAGTTTGAACTCTCCTGCAGTAGTGAAACAATGCAGCAAGTGTAGGACACAAACCACGGGAATTAGTGAAAGGTCGCCATCTACTGGATGTCCTTCCTCTTCGAAGAAAACAATGCTGATGCAAGTATGCTTGCCTCTCTATCCAGTGTTAGTCTCCTGCATCTGAATGACCAGACTGCAGGAAGTGAGTTTGGATAGTGAGGAAGACTCACATCTGACCCGTTCCTGGGTTTTGAACAGCAAATGGTGAGAGTTCAGATAGCAGGGGCTACTGAGTTCGGGCATGCCGTTGCCATAAGCAAATTCAATCCTGCTCTACACCTCCCACTTCCAATGCTTTCACACATGAAGCCACTCGGAGCTGGGGAGAAGGATGGTGAGTCACTTGTACGGATGAGGAATACAAATTTCTGACTTTTAGGTAGTCCAAGAGTTCATGCTTTACTCATGAAGGCAAAAAAAGTCTAGGAGATTGGCGATATGGAAATGACAGGAAAGGCTGTTAAAGACAAATTTTGCCATTTTAAAATTAGATCTGCATCCTCATGACATTATTGGTCTACACTTTCCAATGCTGGCTTTTGTTTTGTTTTAATAAGAAATGCATTCCAAACTGCAAGGGCAGACACACACATTTGAGACACAGCTCATCCACATATTAGATACTGTCCTGGCAGGCTGAGTGGCACCATCGGAGAGGGAAGAGCACTGACTCTGCCTAAGACAGTTTGGGTTTGAATCCTGCCTCTTCTGCTGGGTTAGGGCAGCATTTCACAGAAGTTATACACAGGCTCTGGAGCCGGCTTAACTTTGGTGCAAGTCCCAGCTCCATCACTTAACAGCTTTGTGACTTTAAGCCAAGTTACTTAACCCCTCTGGCCTCAGTTTCCTCATCTGTGAGGTGAGATTAACAGTACCTATCTCATGAAATGGTTGTGGAAATATTAGTAGAAAGTGTTTAGAAGAATGCCAGCACACTGTGTTCAATACATATTACTATTGCTAGCTGGTGTCTCCTATATATACAGCTTGATTTTTCAAAATTTGTGGCACATCGTAGATACTAGTATAGATATGCTTCATTAAAGATCCATATATAGGGACTTCCCTGGCGGTCCAGTGCTTAAGACTCTGCACTTCCACTGCAGGGGGCACGGGTTCCATCCCAAGTTGGGGAAAGAAGATCTGTATGTTGTGCAGTGCAGCCAAAAAAAAAAATCCATATATAAAAATCTATACATGAGTGAATATTAGAGTATGTGTGCTGATATAAGGCTTATTTTGGGCAAATAACTGTTTCTTGATGTCCTATGTAAAGTGGATTCTCTTAATACACTCATTCGAGTCCAGTTCTAAATGTTACTAATATGCAACTTTAAGATACACATATTTGGGGCTTCCCTGGTGGTGCAGTGGTTGAGAATCTGCCTGCTAATGCAGGTGACACGGGTTCGAGCCCTGGTCTGGGAGGATCCCACGTCACGGAGCAACTAGGCCCGTGAGCCACAACTACTGAGCCTGTGATCTGCAACAAGAGAGGCTGCGATAGTGAGAGGCCCGCGCACCGCGATGAAGAGCGGCCCCTGCTTATCACAACTAGAGAAAGCCCTCACACAGAAACGAAGACCCAACACAGCAAAAATAAATAATTAATAAACTCTTACCCCCAACATCTTCTTTAAAAAAAAAAAAGATACACATATTTGCATTATATTTGTGTAAGGAAGCTTTTTTCTTGAAATAGTTTAATATGATTATTTTACGGAGCTTAAAACATTACTGTTATTTAGAGAGAAAATAATCTAGGAGAGACCTTAAACTAAGAACAATGGTGGCCTTGTATATGACTTTTCTTCTTTCTTCTTATTTTTTTGAATTGTTCGTATTTCTTTGATAATGAAACAATTATAGAGTTACATTAAGATGCATATGTACAAGAAGTACAAACAGAAAGCAACACTTGGGTGTTAAAATATCAATATTTTGATTCTTCATCCTCTCTCTCTCTTTTAGGGCAAATAGATTCACAGAGAAACTCAACTGCAAAGTCCAGCAAAAATACAGCCAAGTGGGCAACCTGAAAGAAAGATGGCAACACTGGGCTGATGAACACAGACAATCTCAGAAGCTCAATCCTTTCAGTGAAGAGTTTGATTATGAGTTGGCCATGTCCACCTGCCTGCACAAAGGAGATGAAGGCTACGGCCGTCCCAAGGAAGGAACCAAAACTGCCGAAAGGGCCAAGAGAGCCGAGGAGCACATCTACAGAGAAATCATGGACATGTGCTTCATCATCCGAACGATGGCTCACCACAGACGGGACGGCAAGATCCAGGTTACTTTTGGAGATCTCTTTGACAGATACGTTCGTATTTCAGATAAAGTTGTGGGCATTCTCATGCGTGCCAGGAAGCGTGGACTGGTTGACTTCGAAGGAGAGATGTTATGGCAAGGCCGAGATGACCACGTTGTGATTACTCTACTGAGTGAACCTTCAACTGCATGAGCCAAACTTGACCCACTCTTGTCTTAATGCTAAATGCGGATGTAGTGAAAAGTAAAATGCAAACTGCTCTGTAATAAGTTGGTAAATATTAAACAATTTTTACATGATTGACTCTTTTGGCACTCTATTTAAGCACACACAAAGCATTTCAGAAAGCACATCGAGGACTATTTGTATACAATAGTATAAATATTTGAAATTCCATTCACCCTTTTAGGCAAAAATGTTTGGCTATTCTTTGCAAAACTACTATAAATCTTTAAATAAACAATTATATCTAAGAAAAATGCTGACTTCAGGGAAATATCAGCCAAACATATTACAATGTGTCATTGTTCAGGAAAAAAAAATCCAGCAAGTTTGGCAAAACTAAATTTAAAATTTTCTAGGAAGCTTGACTTTGTACCATTATTTTTATCCCTTAAAAAACAAGCACACAAAATAAGCACACAAATAAAAAGTTGTATTCAAATAAGATGCTGAAATTTCTCTGTGGACTTTGAATTTAATAGGTTTCCAACAGAAATTAGTTACCCTTCTCTGATGTGATTTGCACAAATCACATAAAAAGACATTGCTGGTGGTCTTAGAGCCAGCAGAGAAGGCGGTTTTTGTTCACTTTCCCTATGAAAGCAGAGCAAAGGTAAGACATTTAGATTTACCTGCCTTTGCAGGACTTCTTGGGGAAGTTTTATTTTTTCTCAAAACCTTAGTGAGTCATGCTGTTTGAAGTAGAAATACAGAAAATGCTACAATGAATTGGAATGTTGAGTGTAGAAGAATCTGATAGAATCATGGGTAGATCAGAAACAGACTTGAGACATTTTAATTTACTTCATGCTGTAACAAGTTTTTTGAAATATCTGAAAGTCCTAAAGCAGCAATATGAGTCCTGCCAAAGTGAAAAAAGTATAGCTTAATGATGACAGACACATTTATTTGGCACTAATCTGTTACTTGTCAATTGTTCTCAATTAGATTTAATGTGCCTTATATAATTTTAAAAACAAACTGAATAAAAATTGTGAGATTACAATTCTTACAGAATTCAATGGAAGTTACTAAATGATATTATAGCACTTTGGTGTTAGATACAGAAATTAATGTCAAAGCACAATACCTCAAAGTAATAGACGCTCATAATTGTTAGGCGTTAGGTTTAATATAAAGCATGGATTAAACTACCATAAGAGTTATCCTTGTTTTCATGTATGATTCTCTTTCAAACTGAAAGTTCCAAAAATCTTCTTAAAGAAGGTTTATACATTTTTGTTTCCATAATAGATTTGTTAAATTACAAATTAATGACTAATATTTCTAAGTAGGATTTCATATAAGATGTATACTTTTATCACAACAGTGAAACCTATGTCAAAATTTAAAAACATGGCACAAGAATAAAAGATACTTTCTTGTATTTTATGTTCTTGTTTTTATATTACTATTTTGAAGTTATATTCCACAATACCACTTTCTGGTGTTTGAAATACAAAATTATAGAGTGTAACTCGGGTTACTTCTAGAATCAGTGGAATATTTAGACAAAGAGCACATATTCAACTCTGGACAGTAACAGTTTATGCAAGCATCGATGCAGATCATTCAAAGTTCAGTTTGTCTGAATTTGAGGATGGAATTTAAAAGTCTTCTTCTCAGAGAGCTTACATTAACACTCTTCTGAATAAGGTGTGACTGTAAAATCAGAAAGTTTTCTTAGAGGAAAATGCCTGCTATATGACAGATTTTTATCTTAAAAAAACTCCATGACAGGAAAAATCCATGGTTGAAAACCTTAAGGCTTTTAGACAAAAAAAGATGAGTAGAACTCAGGTGGCAAACATGTTAATGAAACTCCTCATATTTTCATAGTCACCAAATAACATATGAAATAATTCTATATAAAGTAAATATACTATCAATAGCACTTTACTTTTGGCGATTCTAAATTCCCAGTAACGGATAAGTGTACAGTTGGTTTCCAAATCTTCAGGATTTTTTTCCCAAACTTTCAATCAGATGTTTAAAGAGCTTGGGGTTACTGAAAGGTACCTTTTCTGTATGGGCCTCCAAATGTTTGATGCCTTTTAATTTCTTTAACTTGAAGTTTTATGACTTCCTGATTCCCAAGTTCACCTTCTTATCACTTTGCCCACTTACATCAACAGGAGGGAAGTCTGCACTCAGATTTTCTTTCTCGGCAACACTGTGTTGGAAAATGAGGCTGCACCTATATTTTTACTTCTGCTTTTACTTTCCTTCCCCAAATTCCTTTTTTTCAATGAATTTTTATTTTTGATATATATATTTTTAAATAAATTTATTTATTTATTTTTGGCTGCGTTGGGTCTTCGTTGCTGTACGCGGGCTTTCTCTAGCTGTGGCGAGCAGGGGCTATTCTTTGTTGTGGTGCGTGGGCTTCTCATTGCGGTGGCTTCTCTTGTTGAGGAGCACAGGCTCTAGGTGCACGGGCTTCAGTAGTTGTGGAACGCAGGTTCAGCAGTTGTGGCTTGTGGGCTCTAGAGCGCAGGCTCAGTAGTTGTGGTGCACGGGCTTAGCTGCTCCATGGGATGTGGGATCTTCCCAGACCAGGGCTCGAACCCGTGTCCCCTGCATTGGCAGGCGGATTCTTAACCACTGCTCCACCGGGGAAGCCCCCCCCCCTTTTAAATACTACCAACAGATATATTAGGTACTGTTTTTCACATGATATGGGAATAATTCTGTGTAAAGTAGAATTTCGTTTCAATGGGAACTCATGCTAGAGACAGTATCGCTGTACTTTATTGTCACTATTTTCAGGGATTACAGAAGCAGGGAACCATCTGGCCCATGTTAAAGTGGCCTCTTAACGCAGATGCCTCCTAGAATATGCATTTTCATTCCCAGTACCGAGGATGTTTCTCGATGCACAGTAAGAACACAATGTCTGCAGAAGTATTTAATGTATAAATGCGCCGTATGACCTAACTTCTTGGCCTAGAGGTTTTCAGAGTGCTGTGGTTCAATATCATCCCAGCAAGGATGATCTCATGGCACTGTATGCCCAGATTTGGGGGGCACCCCTGTATCTAACAAAATCACATTGCATTTACTTTTTGACCAATAAATTCCAATCCCCAAATTTCCTTTTAAGATACAACTCAAACAATATGAAAATACATATGCATAACATAGTGTACTATTTTTAATTGTAAAATAATGCAATAACCTAATACATATAGGAAAATGGCTTTAAAAAGCATGGTACATACCCATGGATGCAGCTCTGAAAAAAGTAAGGAAAAGGTTGCAGGGGAGATTAAGATGGCAGAGAGTAGGAGAATGCTGAGCTCACCTCACCCCAGGAACACATCAAAAGTACAACTTCACGTGGAGCAATTCTCACTGAAAACAAACTGGAGACTGGCAGAAAGGCTATTCTACAACGAAGGCTCTAAAGAAAGATTCACACAGAGCCAGGTAGGAAGGGAGGAGAAGCTGTCAGATCAGGGCCTGCGCCCTGAGCAGGGAACACAAAGAGGAGGGGGATATATCACAAGCTTGGGGATCCTGCCCGGGGAGTGAGGGGCTCGAGACACATATTGGGCACCCCCAGACCTGGAGTCCGACACTGGGAAGATGAGCCCCTTTAGCTGGTTTGAAAACCAGTGCGCCTTACCAGAGGGCTGTAAGAACCGAGACTCTGCTAGTGAACAGTGCCCACGTGCTTGATTACTTTCAGGAACAAGCCAGAGGAAGCAGTAAATTAGACTCAGTAAAACAGGTGAATGGGTGAATGTATGGAGGGAGCAGGGCGATGGTCAGGAGAGGAGAAAGAAAGCAAATAGTTCCTTTGTAAACACTCTAGTACATATATTTTGGTAAACAAATATACACAATTACTGTTGGGTACATAGCAAGGAATGAAATTTGCTGGCCAAATTGAGCTTTAGTAGAATACCGCCAAAAAATGTTTTCCAAAGTTATTCCACTTCACATTCCTTTTTAAAACAGCGCTTATTGGCTGTTTTAATACTTTTAGGAATTGCCAAAGTCTTCTGCCTTTTTCGTCTTTTGAGTCGTAGTCATTTGTATATTGTGTATATGAGACCTTCATTAGATCTGTGTATTACAAAACCTTCTACTCTGTTGGTTGCCTTTTCATTTTTAATGATGTCTTTTGATGACAAGCTCTTAAAATTTTAATGTAGTATAATTTACCATTTTTTTCCTTTCCTTTTCCTTTTCTGTCCAATGTACGTGTATCCTAAAGTCATGATGATATTCTCCTATAGCATTATTTTTTTACCTTTAACATTTAGATCTACAATCTGTAATTAATTTTTGTATGTGGTATGAGATGGGTCAAGATTTTTTTGTCCCATACAGATATCCAATTAATCCAGCATCATTTATTGAAAAGACCATTCTCTCCACTAAGCAGCAGCATTATCTTTTAAAAAAATCAGTCTGTTTCTAGACTCTTGACTTTAATCCATTCTTTTGTACATCCTTTGACCAATACCACATTGTTTTAAACAACTTTTTAATAGATCCCGATCATCTAGTATTTAAGACCACAGCCTCATTCTTCACTGTTGCCTCAGCTGTTCTTCGCCTTTACATTTCCATATAAATTATAGACCAGCTTAATTTCCACAAATAAACCTGGCTGAGATTTTCCCTGCCAATACAGATTGATTTTAGAGAACTGACATCTTTCAATTTTGTCTTCATGAGCATGGTATATCCTTCCTACTTATGTCTTTTTGTTATATATCTGATTTTTTCAATGGTATTGCAAAATGACAGTATTTTAAGCTTCATTTTCTAACTGTTGGTTTAGAAAGAATAAAAAGAAGGGTTTTTACTTTTTTTAAAATATTTAACTTGTCTTTAGTGACCTTGGTAAATCAACTGATTTCAATAGTTTGATCTTTTTGGAATTTTCTATGTCCACAATTGTGTCCTATACAAATGACATTTAAAGTCTTTTCTTCCCAGTCCTTATGCCTTTTCTTTATCTTGCTTTATTGAACTGGTTGGAACTTCCAGCATAATGTTGAATAGAAGTGGTGAAAGCAGTTATTATTGTTACGTTTCCTACTTCTTGGAGGAAACTTTCAATAATTCACCATTAAAGATGATGCTTCCTGTACATTTTTCAAGGATAATTTTTTATCAGATTGAGGAAGATCCCTTCTTTCCTAATTTGCTAAGTTTTTATCATAAACAGGCACTGAAATTGATCAAATGCTTCTTTTGCTTCTGTAGAGATGATCATGGATTTTTCTTCTTTAAATGTGGAAAATAATACCAATTTAAAAATAACTACTGTTGCTTTCCTGGAATAAACTCAATTTGGTTGTAATATATTATTCTTTTATACATTGCTAAATTTGATTTGTGAATATTTTATGTAGGATTTTGTATCTATGCTCATACCATGCAGTTCTGTAATTTTTTTGGTAAGTATTATAAAGTTTTGGTATCAAGGTGGTACTAGCCTCAATAACATAAGTTCTCTCTTTTCTCAGTACCCTGGAAGAGTTCATGTAAGACTGATACTTTATTTTTCCTTAAATACTTAAAAGGATTACCCAGTGGAAGCATACAGACCTGAGTTTTTTGTGGGAAGGATTTTTTTTTAAATTAAGAGATTCAGTTTCTTTAATATAAAATTTTTATTTCTTCTTGGGTGATTGTTAATAAATTGTTTTCCAAAACATTTTTCTGTTTCATTTACATTGTCAAATTTATTGATGCAAAGTTCTTCACAATATCTTATCTCTTTAAGGTTCAATGGCTCCAGTGATGTCTCCCTTTAAATTCTTAACAGTGATTTGTCTTTTTCTTAATCTTGCTGGAGGTTTACAATTTTATTATTCTCAGATTTTCTGTTCTGTATGCTTGTTTTAAATTTTATTGATTTTTGCTCACATCTTTATTTCATTTTTCCTTCTATTTTCATTAGGTTAAATTTGTTACTGTTCTTCTAGCTGCTTGAGATGGAAGCTTACAGCCTTTTCTTCTGCCTGTCACTTAATATTACTATACCCCCAAAACCTATCTCAAGAATTCTCTTTTCACTCAGTCTATAATCTCCAAGGGCATCTCATCCAGGTTATGGCTTCAACATCTACCTATATGTTGTTGATTTAAAATTTTTTTAATCTATCAGAATAGAATATTAATCCCCCCTGCCCCGAATCTGTTCTCCAGTTTCTCATATCATACTATAATAAGGTCCACAACTAACCTAACTTCCTTATCTGCTGCTTGTTTCTACTCTTTGTACATCACCCATCTCGATGAATAATATATTCCTAACAAAAAAACCTGAGAGCTATCCTTAACTCTTTCTGACATCCAATTAATAACCATATCTTGTTAATCCTAATTCCTAAATCTCTTTCAAATCCATGCCTCCTTTCTTATCACTATTGCTACTATTCTTGTTCAGACCTCAACATTTTCTCTCTGGCCTTTTCAACAGTCTTATTAGTCTCCTCATCTCTAATTTGTTTCTCTACTAATCTACTTTTCACAGACATCTTTCTAAAGTGGAAATCTGATCATAACATTCTTGCACTCAAATTTTCTTAATCGCTCCTATGAGATTAAAAATATCTAAATTTGTTGACACTGCACAACAACAGAGCTCTTTATGAAATTAGTCTTACCTTGCTATGCACTCCCCACCAAGAAAACCAGGGACACAATTTAAAAATAACAAATGACTTGCATTTCCTCATGTGCCAAGTACCCAAGTACATCCCCATTTTTTAAACTGTGCTGTTCCCTCTGTCTGAATGCATCCTTCCATCATTATTACTATTACCACCACCACACCACCACCATAGCTCCTAGAACCATTTTTCACATATAAAAGACAGTAGTACATTTAATCAGACTTCTTAAATATAAAAATAACTTGATTATTCAATAAATCCAAACTCAAATTTATATTTATGTATTTAATTTTATTTGGTATACACCACTATGACCTTATTGTAATTGAAATCCAATACAGGATTTTTTTATGATTAGTCAACTCCACAAAGACAATAATACTGCTGTGGAAGACCAAAGGGGGAAAAAAACTGATATATTTATTTACAGTTCCCTATATTGTAAACATTTAATCTATACACTGTTAGTAACTTTTAATGAGAGCTTTACATAAACAAGGAAATGATGCCCTGTATTTCTATTCATATTCGGCAATAGCATATTCAATAGATTATCAGATTTTCTTTTTCATTAGCATTATGCTTTCTTTAGATAATTATCTAAACTTTCAAAAGATCTAAATATATCCAAGTACTATACAACTAAATCTACTTAAGCCAACATATTTGGCTTATAATTTCATTTTTAGAATAATTTAAAGTGCTATAAGCAACCTGGCAATCAACACTTTCTATAAGAACAAAACTACCTTTAAACATTAATTTACAAGATAATATACAATGTTTACCTGGAATAGCTGAAATTTCAGCACAAGGTCACTGTCACATGTATAACGGCAGGATTTTTTTTGCATTACACGAAGCTTTGAAATTAACTGATGAATTATTGCCACAATGGCTTATTATTGGTTTCCTACAAAAGAGGATAAGAACTACTGATATATTTTATCTTTTCTTTTTTGTTTTTTTGAGGTCACTTGACAGTAAGTTTGCATATTCAACAAGTCTACTGAGTTACAATATTCTACTATAATCATTGCCCTTTTATAACAGCAAATGCTAATGGTGATTAATAACATATACCACTCAAAAAAAATCACAAGGCTTTTTGTTTTTTTTTCTTTTGAATAGGAACCTTATTTTGGGAGTTGGTGTGCAACAATGCTAAAACAACAGAACTATAAAACAGTATACCTAACACAATATGTTGACGAAATATGCATCTGTTTCTTAGTTTTTGTAGTTATGATAATGCCCTGCTAAGCTACAAATATGTAAATAGTATATTTTCTTGCTTGATATATTAAATTCAGTAGAATCATCAAGTTCTCATTCTCCTTTGTCATTTTATAACTCTTTATCAGATAATTCAACAATGAAAGCATATGCCCAAACCTGCAGATCATGTGCACTGTGGTCTATTACAATCAGAATTCTCCTCAAATTTCATTTTTATTAAAATAAAATTGAGAATACAGCCAAAATTAATAAAGAGAATGTTGTACTGTGAATTAAAACTAGAACTCAGTGGTCTATGAAGTATGCATTGTTTTGGCATGTGTTTTTTCCTTTATAAGAATAACTAAGCTGAGCATGTCCAAAAGTCACCTGTGCCACCCTCACAGATACAGCAGTACCTAGTCTTCATTCCCTCAATATCCCAGGTTAGACTACTCTACTAAAACAATCAATATAGTTTAAAAAATAATAAACCAAAATAGGTTCAACAAAAGAGCACCATCCTATTAGGAGACTGAGAAAACATGGATTATAGATGAGGTGGTCACTATGATCAAAATGCTACCAAAATTCTGACAAAACCTAAGCTGTTACACTGCAGGGACCCACGCCATGGTCTAACCCTAAAGACCTCTGGGACAGAAACATGATTTTAAAAATAAATTCCAAAATTATAGCTGTAAGAAATGGTGACATGAACTATTTTTAAAGCATGAGTTACATGTTACATTGTATTGCTTCTTAACTTTCCAAACAATGCTTGTTTGTCCATGTCAGGTTTGGGCCATTATCCTGCTAAGAGAGAGAGCACTATATTCATTCAAAAGCCCAGATTTCAATGTCTTGGATAAAGAAGTCTTCCTTCTTAGAAAGTGTATGATTTCCAAATGTTTTACAAGAATGGCTTCTTCCGTGGTAGAGATCTCCATCAAGCCACAGGGCAAATTCTCCCCTGTAATACATAGAAGAAAATAGTTCTAACAAAAATCTTTTAATACTTATGCCCTAAGGTGTAAAAGAATAATTGCAGAGGTTGTAAAATATTAATTTAATGAGACATTTCAGTATTAAACAACTCTAAAAATCTTTTTTTCAAAACCATTCCCTACTCCTTTCCACACAAAGTGGCACAAGGCAACTTTGTTTTGTTCATATCCCATTATAAAATCACTTAACATATAGATCAAGGAGTAAGATGAACCCTCTAAAATTATAGAATTAGCTTTTGAGGCTATTCTTTGCCTGGTATTATGAATTTCTCTTTGCTGTTTGGTTTTAATATATTTAACATGAGTTTCTTAGAGACATGAAAACTCCCTATAATCTAAAATAAAATGTATGGTTAATGTTAAGGGTTCAATCTCTAACTCACAGCTGAGGAAACTTTAGACTTGAGCTGTTCAAGGTCCCACATGTGATTTATGTTGAAGCTGGAATTTGAATCAGGTCTATCTGACTCCAAAGCCTATATTCAGTCCATCACATGATTTCGATTTCATTGGGGCTCCTGTTTGGAATTCTGGAATATCAAGTCCTTATAGCTCCCATTTTCTGAGACTGTACTCACCTTCAAAGACTGTAAACTTGTCTTAATTTGTTATCAACTGACCCAATGGTTAGTTCAGCTTGCTGGAATCATGTTGCATCATTAACACTAAGTTGCAGCAAATATCTAATGACATTGTGTACATTACTTTCAAAGACTGAAGGCACCCTTAACAGCTTGAAATTATAAGCCACTTGCTTGTGAGGCTTTCCTGGAGAGCTAACTGAATCACATGTAAGACCACCATTGGAGTAGGGCCAAATGACTCTGCCTTCTCCCCAAATATAAAGGGTGTAATTGGAACATATAAACATTATAAGCTAATTCCAACAACTAAAAATAACATGGTTTTTAGTTACCTGGTTATGTCCTTCAGAGAAGGCTATCATAACCATGGTTAATTTTTAATCACTGAAATCATGTCTTCCAAACACCTATCTACAGAGAAGTTGTAAGAGAATTTGTTAGAATCACTCAGGATGATGAATATTCAGGCTAACAAGATTCTGTGACCTGAATGAATTATTATTATATATCCTCAAATGTGGGAAACAAATAACACTTCTATAAATTTGGGAATTATTTAGCATACATTATTCTCATCCTGAAGGATAGAGAGAAATAACAAATGAAGGAGGTCGTGTTTGCTAAGGGCTAGTTGACAAGTCTAGGCTAGGAGGCAGTAGAGCAAGCTACCCGCAAACACCATGAAGACTAAATGAAGTTGGAATACCAGAACAGAAACACAAAGTTCCTCACAATGCTTGCTATGCCAAAAGAATCAAATCAAACTGCTGATTACTCATACTGTTAAAAAAAAAAAAAAAGAAAACAAGCCCTGAAAAATTGGGGGGTGGGTCACTAACATTTTTAACAGGAAAACAGATTTCTATTGTCTAAAATATCAATCCAAGTAGTCTCCAGGGTAGAATAACATGAAAAATTTTGGACCTTTTTTATAAATTGAGAGAAAGAACATACCACCATGGTTTTTTGAAAATTTGAGAAGTTCTAAGGGATTAGTGTATTTCTCTTTCAACTATCAAGAAGCCACTAGACTTTAAAAGAAGGGTTTTAATCAAAAGGGTTAATCAAAAGGGTGATGAATCAACTAAACAGCATTTTGAGAGTAATATTCTACCAAGAGTTTCAAATACTACACTCAAGCACCTTCTTGCAAATATTATACTTTCTTAGTCATAATATATAAATTAGGATTCTAATGTCAAAACTTTCCAAAGATAGCTGATTTTATAAATAACACAAATGAATTTTTTTTTTTTTTTTGCGATACGCGAGCCTCTCACTGTTGTGGCCTCTCCCGTTGTGGAGCACAGGCTCCGGACGCGCAGGCTCAGTGGCCATGGCTCACGGGCCCAGCTGCTCCGTGGCATGTGGGATCCTCCTGGACCCTGGCACGAACCCGTGTCCCCTGCATCAACAGGCGGACTCTCAACCACTGCGTCACCAGGGAAGCCCCACAAATGAATTTTTAAAGTTTCTTTCAAAATCTCACAGTCAAATGTTCAAGAGACTTACCCTCCACCACCAAAAGCTAGTGAATCCATGTCTCCTTTGATAAAAAACATATTATCTCCTGTCCACTTAAAGACCTACAAAAATGACAAAAGCTTTAAATATGTAGATGAAAATATCACTATCTATGTGAATTTCTCTTTTCTGACTACAAGAGTTCGATGGTTAATGAGAAAAGTTAAAGAAAGTAGAAAATTAGTTAAAAACTGAGTAGATGTCATTAACTTTTATTTTACCATCAAATATAAATATACATTAATTTGATAATGTTTTAACATTTTGATATAGGGCCAAGGTCTTTTCTTTGGGTATGAATTTGCCTATCATTATTCTCACAGAAGCCTATAGCACGTGTTTATGCTTTCCAGTTTCAATTTCTTTAAAGAGAAGTGAACATAAAAACACTTGAGAAATTCAAGGGTAAAACTTCTAGATGTTAACATTCTTAAATATTTTTAACCTATCATGGAAGTTCTACCTAAACCTAATACAACATCAATTTCTAGCACCTCACCTTTATAAAAGTTTTCTGAAGTACTCATTATAGTTTTCAATAAAATAAACTTTAGCACTCACTTTTTCATAGATATACAACATTTATTTAATTACATTATTAGTTACCAGGTAGAAACAGCATCATAAAAAAGGATTGGAAACAAGTATAACTGAAACTTCAAAAATCTGTAACAACTACAAGCTTCCAGGTAGCTGTAGGCATCAGTTGATATGTTTTATGGAAGGAATGGAAAGCACTAGTTAATCTGGTGAGCCACTTAAACCCAAATTTGTTAAGAGAGTTCGTTCCTACTTTGTTATCAAATCTTATTTTGTTCATTATAGAAACTGTTCCTAAAGACAATTTTTTAAAAAACCAACTGTGCTGATTCCTATTTTCAAGGTTATAATTTCATCTCTTAGGTACTGTCTGACATGTTGAACCTGACTGTACCAGAGACTCTGAGATTGCACTCAATGCTTTAATCAGAGTTACACATTCACTAAAATTCATGTATTAAATTTCAGATCTCATTGGCATTAGAATGTATCTAATTTTAGTCAAGTCACAATAAAGAAAATGAAATCAGGTAATCACTTTGGATTTAACCCCAAATAATTTGTTTTTTAAGTTTTCAAGATTGACATCATTAAACTTATTTGGTCATTAAAAGTTTCTAGAAATTTTACAATGATAATTAATAAACAAAACAGTAATAATGATGTGTACTCCTTACTGAGACCATGATGTCTTTCTGGTACCACGCCAAGTATTACACATATATGATTCTCATTTAATTTTTAAACAACCTTGTTACATTTTATGATCTCCATTCTAACCACTGGAAAGTTGAAGCTCACAATGGTCAAAAAAGTGCTTGGTTATCAGTTAGTAAAAGGCAGAGATTGAGAGTCAAATGCAAGTATGCAGGACTCCAAAGTGAATGTTCTTTTCAAGATGCCACCTCTTCACAAACTGAATATAACTGGAATAACTGTTCTTACCTCAAATTGTGGACAGAATGTAAAAACAAAGGTCTCTCCAGTACCATAAAAGCCATCACTTACTTTAAATGGCTCAGATGCCAATGCACCAAAAACCTAAGGATAAAAAAGGCATGTTCAATGACGTGACTATTAATTTCTTTCGGTAAGCACTGCCCCATTATATATGTTTAAGTAAAATGCAAAAAGCTTAATTTAGCATAGTTTTGTCTACTTGTACTTAAAAAGTGAAACATGACCAGTTGTCACACAATTCATATTATTGTCAGGTACAAAGCATATCAGTTTCTCAGTGGGAAAAAACCAGTTTTTTCCTAGTTTTGAAATCTAAAAACATGTCTATTGTAACAAAAAGATAATCTAAAAAAGTGGTAGCCACATTTCAGCATGACAATGTACACACAGTGAGGACAACATGCTGTTGTGGTACTGTAGCACTTACGACAGCAAAAACCCTTCAGTATGGGTAAACATTCTACTACTAAAAAGCTTTGCCAGTTTCCTCTTCATTAGACACTAAATTCCACGAGGACAGAATTTCCATCTGAATTGTTTGGTCCTGTAATGCCTTGGCTTTACACAGTACACGACACACAGTAGATACCCTAAAAAAAGGATGAATAAATGAACAAGAGGCCTGGACAAGTCATTTCAATGTTGTGGGTCTAAGGTTCCAGGTCATGAAATGGCAAAGTAGAGTTCGATGATCTCTACAGTCACTATCTCTCCTAATATTCTACTTCCAGACTCAATTTTTAAAATAGACTTTTCTTATTGTAAGGTGTGTATGTATATACACATACATACATATATATATATATATATAATGTAATCATACAGCTCAATTTGGAATCATCACAAAGCAAAGTCCCATTTAACCTTCATGCAGACCTAGAAACAGGACATTACCAGCACCCCCAGAAACACTGTACCACCACCTCGACCTCCCAAAAGGAAGCTACTAGGTCTGACAATAGCAAAGACGTGTTTTACCCATTTATGAACTTGCTGTTTCAGGAATAACCAAACTTTCTCTTCCTTATCTGGGACTTTGTTCTTGGTCTCATCCTCACACAATTATCTTTATTTATTTTGAAAATTTTATTTATTTTTTTGCTATTTTTAAAAAAAAACATCTTTATTGAAGTATAATTGCTTTACAATGGCGTTAGTTTCTGCTGTATAACAAATTGAATCAGCTATACATATACATATATCCTCATATCTCCTCCCTCTTGCATCTCCCTCCCTCCCACCCTCCCTATCCCACCCCTCTAGGTGGTCACAAAGCCCCGAGCTGATCTCCCTGTGCTATGCAGCTCCTTCCCACTAGCTAGTTTACATTTGGTAGTGTATATATGTCCATGCCACTCTCACTTCATCCCAGCTTACCCTTCCCCCTCCCTGTGTCCTCAAGTCCATTCTCTACGTCTGCATCTTTATTCCTGTCCTGCCCTTAGGTTCTTCAGAACCATTTTTTCTTTTCTTTTTTTTTAGATTCCATATATATGTGTTAGCATACGGTATTTGTTTTTCTCTTTCTGACTTACTTCACTCTGTATGACAGTCTCTAGGTCCCTCCACTTCACTACAAATAACTCAATTTTGTTTCTTTTTATGGCTGAGTAATATTCCATTGTATATATGTGCCACATCTTCTTTATCCATTCATCTGTCGATGGGCATTTAGGTTGCTTCCATGACCTGGCTACTGTAAACAGAGCTGCAGTGAACATTTTGGTACATGTCTCTTTTTGAATTATGGTTTTCTCAGGGTATATGCCCAGGAGTGGTATTGCTGGGTCGTATGGTAGTTCTATTTGTAGTTTTTTAAGGAACCTCCATACGGTTCTCCATAGTGGCTGTATCAATTTACATTCCCACCAACAGTGCAAGAGGGGTCCCTTTTCTCCACACCCTCTCCAGCAATTATCGTCTACAGATTTTTTGATGATGGCCATTCTGACTGGTGTCAGGTGATACCTCCTTGCAGTTTTGATTTGCATTTCTCTAATGATTAGTGATGTTGAGCATCCTTTCATGTGTTTGTTGGCAATCTGTATATCTTCTTTGGAGTAACGTCTGTTTAGGTCTTCTGCCCATTTTTGGATTGGGTTGTTTGTTTTTTTGATATTGAGCTGCATGAGCTGCTTGTAAATTTTTAATCCTTTGTCAGTTGCTTCATTTAAAAATATTTTCTCCCATTATAAGAGTTGTCTTTTCGTCTTGTGTATGTTTTCCTTTGCTGTGCAAAAGCTTTTAACAGTTTCATTAGGTCCCATTTGTTTGTGTTTTTATTTCCATTTCTCTAGGAGGTGGGTCAAAAAGGATCTTGCTGTGATTTATGTCATAGAGTGTTCTGCCTATGTTTTCCTCTAAGAGTTTTGTACTGTATGGCCTTACATTTAGGTCTGCAATCCATTTTGAATTTATTTTTGTGTATGGTGTTAGGAAGTGTTCTAATTTCATTCTTTTACATGTAGCTGTCCAGTTTTCCCAGCACCACTTACTGAAGAGGCTGTCTTTTCTCCATTGTATATTCTTGCCTCCTTTATCAAAGATAAGGTGACCGTGTGTGTGGGTTTATCTCTGGGCTTTCTATCCTGTTCCACTAATCTATATTTGTTTTTCTACCACTACCATACTGTCTTGATTACTGCAGCTCTGTAGTATAGTCTGAAGTCAGGGAGTCTGATTCCTCCAGCTCTGTTTTTCTTTCTCAAGATTGCTTTGGCTATTCGGGGTGTTTTGTGTTTCCATACAAACTGTGACATTTTTTGTTCTAGTTCTGTGAAAAATGCCATTGGTAGTTTGATAGGGACTGCAATAGATCTGTAGATTGCTTTGGGGAGTATAGTCATTTTCACAATGTTGATTCTTCCAATCCAAGGACATCTCTCCATCTATTTGTATCTTCTCCATCTATGTGTATCTTCTCTCCATCTATTTGTATCTTCTTTAATTTCTCTCATCAGTGTCTTACAGTGTTCTGCATACAGGTCTTTTGTCTCATTAGGTAGGTTTACTCCTAGGTATTTTATTCTTTTTGTTGCAATGGTAAATGGGAGTGCTTCCTTAATTTCTCTTTCAGATTTTTCACCATTAGTGTATAGGAATGCCAGAGATTTCTGTGCATTAATTTTGCATCCTGCTACTTTACCAAATTCATTGATTAGCTCTAGTAGTTTTCTGGTAGCATCTTCAGGATTCCCTACATATAGTATCATGTCATCTGCAAACAGTGACAGCTTTACTTCTTCTTTTCCAATTTGGATTCCTTTTACTTCTTTTTCTTCTCTGATTGCTGTGGCTAAAACTTGCAAAACTATGCTGAATAACAGTGGTGAGAGTCTTGTTCCTGTCTTGTTCCTGATCTTAGTGGAAATGGTTTCAGTTTTTCACCACTGAGAACAATATTGGCTGTAGGTTTGTCATATATGGCCTTTATTATGTTGAGGTAAGTTCCCTCTATGCCTACTTTCTGGAGAGTTTTTATCATAGGTGCTGAATTTTGTCATCTATTGAGATGATCATATGGTTTTTCTCCTTCAATGTGTTAATATGGTTTATCACATTGATTGAGATGCATATATTGAAGAATCCTTGCATTCCTGGGATAAACCCCACTTGATCATGGTGTATGATCCTTTTAATGCGCTGTTGGATTCTGTTTCCTAGTATTCCGTTGAGGATTTTTGCATCGATGTTCATCAGTGATATATTTCTGCAGTTTTTTTTGTGACATCTTTGTCTGGTTTTGGTATCAGGGTGATGGTGGCCTCGTAGACTGAGGTTGGGAGAGTTCCTCCCTCTGCTATATTTTGTAAGAGTTTGAGAAGGATAGGTGTTAGCTCTTCTCTAAATGTTGATAGAATTTGCCTGTGAAGCCATCTGGTTCTGGGCTTTTGTTTGTTGGAAGATTTTTAATCACATTCTCAATTTCAGTGCTTGTGATTGGTCTGCTTATATTTTCTATTTCTTCCTGGTTCAGTCTCGGGAGGTTGTGCTTTTCTAAGAATATGTCCATTTCTTCCAGGTTGTCCATTTTATTGGCATATAGCTGCTTGTAGTAATCTCTCATGATTCTTTGTATTCCTGCAGTGTCAGTTGTTACTTCTCCTTTTTAATTTCTAATTCTATTGATTTGAGTCTTCTCCCTTTTTTCCTTGATGAGTCTGGCTAGTGGTTTATCAATTTTGTTTATCTTCTCAAAGAACCAGCTTTTACTTTTATTGATCTTTGCTATTGTTTGCTTCATTTCTTTTTCATTTATTTCTGATCTGATCTTTATGATTTCTTTCCTTCTGCTAATTTTAGGGTTTTTTTTGTTCTTCTTTCTCTAATTGCTTTAGCTGTAAGGCTAGGTTGTTTATTTCAGATGTTTCTTGTTTCTTGATGTACGACTGTATTGCTATAGACTTCCCTCTTAGAACTGCTTTTGCTGCATCCCATAGGTTTTGGGTCGTCGTGTTTTCATTGTCATTTGTTTCTAGGTATTTTCTGATGTCCTCTCTGATTTCTTCAGTGATCTCTTGGTTATTTAAGAGTGTACTGTTCAGCCTCCATGTGTTTGTATTTCTCACAGATCTTTTTCCTGTAATTGATATCTAGTTTCATAGTGTTGTGGTCGGAAAAGATACTTGATACGATTTCAATTTTCTTAAATTTACCAAGGCTTGATTTGTGACCCAACATATGATCTATCCTGAAGAATGTCCATGAGCACTTGAGAAGAAAGTGTATTGTGCTGTTTTTGGATCGAATGTCCTATAAATATCAATTAAGTCCATCTTGTTTAATGTATCATTTAAAGCTTGTGTTTCCTTATTTATTTTCATTTTGGATGATCTGTCCATTGGTGAAAGTGGTGTGTTGAAGTCCCTTGCTATGACTGTGTTACTGTCAATCACCCCTTTTATGGCTGTTAGCATTTGCCTTATGTAGTGAGGTGCTTCTATGTTGGGTGCATAAATATTTACAATTGTTACATCTTCTTCTTGGATTGATCCCTTGATCATTATGTAGTGTCCTTCTTTGTCTCTTGTCATAGTCTTTGTTTTAAAGTCTATTTTGTCTGATATGAGAATTGCTACTCCAGCTTTCTTTTGATTTCTATTTGCATGGAATATCTTTTTCCATCCCCTCACTTTCAGTCTGTATGTGTCCCTAGGTCTGAAGTGGGTCTCTTGTAGACAGCATATATACGGGTCTTGTTTTTGTATCTGTTTAGCCAGTCTATGTCTTTTGGCTGGAGCATTTAATCCACTTACATTTAAGGTAGTTATCGATACGTATGTTCCTATTACCATTTCCTTAATTGTTTTGGGTCTGTTATTGTAGGTGTTTTCCTTCTCTTGTGTTTCCTGCCTAGAGAAGTTCCTTTAGCATTTGTTGTAAAGCTGGTTTGGCGGTGCTGAATTCTCTTAGCTTTTGCTTGTCTGTAAAGGTTTTAATTTGTCCATCGAATCTGAATGAGATCCTTGCTGGGTAGAGTAATCTTGGTTGTAGATTTTTCCCTTTCATCACTTTAAATATGTCCTGCCACTCCCTTCTGGCTTGCAGAGTTTCTGCTGAAAGATCAGCTGTTAACCTTATGGGGATTCCCTTGTATGTTATTTGTTGCTTTTCCCTTGCTGCTTTCAATATTTTTCTTTGTACTTAATTTTTGATAGTTTAATACGTGTCTTGGCGTGTTTCTCCTTGGTTTTATCCTGTATGGGACTCTCTGCGCTTCCTGCACCTATTTCCTTTCCTATATTAGGGAAGTTTTCAAGTATAATCTCTTTAAATATCTTCTCAGCCCCTTTTTTCCTCCTCTTCTTCTTCTGGGACCCCTATAATTCAAAAGTTGGTGCACTTAATATTGTCTCAAAGGTCTTTGACACTGTCCTCAATTCTTTTCTTTTTTTTTTATTCTGCTCTGTGGTAGTTATTTCCTCTGTTTTATCTTCCAGGTCACTTCTCCGTTCTTCTGCCTCAGTTATTCTGCTATTGATTCCTTCTAGAGAATTTTTAATTCCATTTACTGTTTTGTTCATTATTGTTTGTTTGCTCTTTAGTTCTTCTGGGTCCTTGTTAAACGTTTCTTGTATTTTCTCCATTCTATTTCCAAGATTTTGGATCATCTTTACTATCATTACTTGGAATTCCTTTTCAGGTTGACTGCCTATTTCCTCTTCATTTCTTTGGTCTGGTGGGGTTTTACCTTGCTGCTTCATCTGCTGTGTATTTCTCTGTCTTCTCATTTTACTTAACTTACTGTGTTAGAGGTCTCCTTTTCGCAGCCTGCAGGTTCATAGTTCGTTATTTTTGGTGTCTGCCCCCAGCGGGTGAGGTTGGTTCAGTGGGTTTTGCAGGCTTCCTGGTGAAGGGGACTAATGCCTGTGTTCTTGTGGATGAGGCTGCATCTTGTCTTTCTGGTGGGCAGGACCGCATCCGGTGGTGTGTTTTGGGCTGTCTGTAAACTTGTTATTTTAGGCAGCCTCTCTGCTAATGGCTGGGGTTGTGTTCCTGTCTTGCTAGTTGTTTGGCATAGGGTGTCCAGCACTGTAGCCTGGTGGTCATTGAGTGGAGCTGGGTCTTTGCGCTGAGATGGAGATCTCTGGGAGACCTTTCGCCGTTTGATATTATGTGGGGCCGGGAGGTCTCTGGTGGACCAATGGCCTGAACTCAGCTCTCTAACCTCAGAGGCTCAGGCCTGACACTTGGCCGGAGCACCAAGACCCTGTTAGCCACATGGCTCAGAAGAAAAGGGAGAAAAAAAAAGAAAGAAAAGAAAGAAAGAAAAGAAAGGAAGGAAGGAAGGAAAGAAAGAAAGATTAAAATAAAGTTATTAAAATAAAAAATATATTTAAAAAAATTAAAAATTAAAAAAAAGAAAGAGAGCAACCAAACCAAAAAACAAATCCACCAATGATAACAAGTGCTAAAAACTATACTAAAAAAAAAAACAAAACAAAGCGAAAAAAAGTCAGAACCCTAGGTCAAATGGTAAAATCAAAGCTATACAGACAAAATAACACAAAGAAGCATATACATACACATTCACGAAAGGAGAAAAGAAAAAAATATATATATAAAAGAAAAGGAAGAGAGCACCAAATCAATAAACAAATCTACCAATGATAATAAGCTCTAAATACAAAACTAAGGTAAACATAAAACCAGAAACAAATTACATGCAGAAATCCAACCCTGAGTCTATAGTTGCTCACAAAGTCCACCTCGTCAATTTTGGAATGATTCATTGCCTATTCAGGTATTCCACAGATGCAGGGTATATCAATTTGACTGTGGAGATTTAATCCACTGCTCCTGAGGCTGCATGGAGAGATTTCCCTTTCTCTGCTTTGTTCGCACAGCTCCTGGGGTTCAGCTTTGGATACGGCTCCGCCTCTGCGTGTAGGTTGCCTGAAGGCATCTGTTCCCCACCCAGACAGGATGGGGTTAAAGTAGCAGCTGATTAGGGGGCTCTGGCTCACTCAGGCCAGGGGGGAGGGTGGGGTTCGGAATGTGGGGTGAGCCTGCAGCGGCAGAGGCCAGCATGATGTTGCAACAGCCTGAGGCACGCTGTGCGTTCTCCTGGGGAAGTTGTCCCTGGATCATGGGACCCTGGTAGTGGTGGGCTGCATAGGCTCTCAGGAGGGGAGGTGTGGATAGTGACCTGTGCTTGCACACAGGCTTCTTGGTGGCTGCAGCAGCAGCCTTAGCATTTCATACCCGTCTCTGTGGTCCGCGCTGATAGCTGCGTCTCGCGCCTGTCTCTGGAGCTCGTTTAGGCGGTGTTCTGAATCCCCTCTCCTTGTGCACCCCGAAACAATGGTCTCTTGCCTCTTAGGCAGGTCCAGACTTTTTCTCAGACTCCCTCCCAGCTAGCTGTGGTGCACTAGTCCCCTTCAGGCTGTGTTCACGCAGCGAACCCCAGTCCTCTGTCTGGGGTCTGACCTGTGAAGCCAGAGCCTCAGCTCCCAGCCCCCACTAGCCCTGGCCGGTGAGCAGACAAGCCTCTCAGGCTGGTGAGTGCTGGTCGGCAGCAATGCTCTGTGTGGGAATCTCTCCGCTGTGCCCTCCGCACCCCTGTTGCTGTGCTCTCCTCTGTGTCTCTGAAGCTTCCCCCCACCCACTTGCCATATCTGCCAGTGAAGGGGCTTCCTAGTGTGTGGAAACTTTTCCTCCTTCACCCGTCCCTATTCTTTTGTCTATGTTTTTTTTTTTCTCTTTTGCCCCACCCAGGTACGTGGGGAGTTTCTTGCCTTTTGGGAAGTCTGAGATCTTCTGCCAGAGTTCAGTACGTGTTCTGTAGGAGCTGTTCCTCATGTAGATGTATTTGTGGGGAGGAAGGTGATCTCAACGTCTTACTCCTCTGCCATCTAGAAGCTATCTCTCACAATTATCTTTAACTTTCTAAAATTTACCCACATTTCAAGACTGTCAATTTCCACTATTTCCCTGAACCTCATTCTTATCTCCCTCAGATAGAATGAACAATCTTTTACTTTTTATAGATTCTAACTATACTAGGCATATTTTGCTTGGCTTTAGAGATACTCGCATACTTTAGTATTCTCTTCTACCAGATTATAGTTCCTTTGAAGGCAGGAACTGTTTAATTATTCATGCTCATATCTATACCTCTGTAGGACTCAGCATTGCCTTGCATATCAAAAGCACTCAATAATTACCAGTGAAGCTTAATAAAATGTACTAATGAAAATTTTTATCAAAAGAATATGCTAACATTACTGTTACTACCATCTCTTAAAAGGTAAGGTTGTTATTTTTCATACCTGCCCATCACTGTCTTTAATCACCATCAGCACTGGAGTGTCTAAACCTGTCATTGTTCGATAAAGGGTCTTCAAGCTTGTACCATGCTTCCCAGTACCATAAACAAGAGTCCATGGATAGCCAATTGTTCTTGGTGGAAGATGCTTGGTAAGCTTTGAAAAATAAATTGTTAACACATACTCAATAGTTGCTTATTGTTAATCTGTACGATACTAATCCAGTTGGAATTTAATAGTACTTTATAAAATGCAGCTTACAAAAATAACAGTAGAAAATATCATTGTCAAAGATACTGAGATGCTTGAAGAATAACTGTACATTTCTCAGTATGAAATATTAATTGTTCATTAGGAAAAGAAACAGTCATACCAAACAATATACAGATTAGAATAGAGGCAAGAAACATGGATTACTTATTGTTTGCATCCTCTGTATCAAATTAACACAAATATGTGATGAACTGTTAGCTTGATTATTAATAACCTCTCAAATCCAGAGGCAGACTATCAGAATTAGAAATCAAGCTTCAATATGTTGTAACTGTATGGCTTTGAACATTTACATAACCTCTCTGCACCCAAGTTTCTTCACTTACAAAATGTGACAATAAGAGCATCCAACTCCTACAGGGGCTGCAACAACTACATTAGATTGCCCATATAAAGTAAGTGACTGGCACACAATAAGAAATTAAATACTGGCCATTATACTGTCTCACCTAAATTGCTACTGTAATTTATTTTAATGTCTGCTTACCCAAATCTCCTAATATCTTCTATTACAGTAGTTGCTATATTTTGTTTACTTTCTCTGCATTGAAGACTAAGACTAGGAACAACAGCCCTGCTTCTTCAGTTTTCAAAACAACTGAAAACAGGCTATTTTATTCTCATGGCACGTACTCAGAAATGCACATATGTGGTGGGTATGTCATACCTTTTCAATTTGATCTGGCAGTAAGAGTTCACTGGGATCACTTAGGTTTGGTCGAAAAGATTCAGATTCCAGGTCTGCTTTCACTGGAGTAACCTGCTTTGAAGTTATATCTTCCCTTGTAGTAATCTAAAGAAGTAAACAGCAACAACATATTAATACAGAATGGCAACCAACCCTCAAAAACTTTAGCATTTTGAGAGAAATAAAACCTTATACCTTAAAAAGGTGTCTAAAGCTTTAATTTAGGATTTTAGAATAGGCAAAAGATGCTCCATCTAATAACAATGGCATGTCCAATGCAGAAAAAGTTTTTTTATAAGCAGACATTTTTCTCATCTACTACATGAGGAAGGACAGGTATTGAATGATCAACTCCACAATGCTGGTAAAAAGAGGTAAGTTGCGTGGAAACTTTAATTTTTCTGTTCAAGGGCAAAAAATGAGCCAGCTAGCTTACTTTTTATCTGTGCTATTTAAAATATGTGAGATTATTTTTTCATGGTAAACATAAAATTTGCCAAAAGTAATTAAGAAAAATTCCTGGGTGCCAAAATTTTAATTAAAAAAATAGTACAAAAAAAAAGTATAATGTTTCATTGGTGTGCATGTGTATGTAAATTTATCTGCTTCATTGAAAAGGTTACCATTATTTTTAGAAATGCCTTTTTAATTTTTACTTTCTAAACATGAAATTTTTTATCTAGCTGAACCAAACAATACATTTAAAAGTTAACTTTTTCACAAACTTATTTTTTAAATTAGAACAATCTGATGCACTAAAAAGTATGTATGCTTTTGCTTGATGGAAATGATCTCACTGATATTCTTAAAATGATAAAAATGTTGATTAAATCAAAACAAATTCTTACACAATTTATTCTGTTGGTACTTCCTCCTATTAATTTTATTTTCATATGTAAAATGGAATAATATTAGAAAATAAAATATATGAAACAACAGTGATATTCTTAAAGTGACAGAAACGATGATTAACTTAAATTCCTGTACAATTTATTCTGTTGGCACTTTTTCATATTAATTTTATTTTAATATATAAAATGCAGTAATATTAGAAAATAAAATATATGAAACTACTGTTGATGAAACTTTTAAATTGGAAAACAGAATTCTATTGCAGCAGATAACTAAAATGCAGCAATTCTCGACGACTGTGATTCCACGCAGGAATGAAATCTTGCTAAATTATTTTGTTCCTTTAACAGATTTCTTACCAAACCTAAACAACATATATTTTCAACCAATACATGTTCTAGAACTGTATTGTTTTTTGATGAAAACTATATTAATTCTTTCACATCATCATCATGTTTTACCCTTATTTTGATGATGTGAAAGGTTAAAAAAAAATCCAAGGCAGCATGAAAAGCATTAAAAGAAAAAAATTCAGGAGTTCTAGCAAAGCCATGAAAGCGTATCTCATTAACAGGAAAACATACAATAATACACAAAGCTGAAAAATGAGGTCAAATATATAGTTCTTATTCCTGAAAAATCACAAAGATTATTTCACAGAATTTTAAATAATTTACCTAGTTGTAGTGCCTAATCTATACTATTCCGAAGTATTTCTAATACCAATCAGGAAAACCTAAAACCTAAGGAGAAAAACAACTCATCTCATTATATATTTGATGTAGGGTTGATACAACTGAAATAGCCTTAAAGAAGAGAACCTTGCTATCCGTTAATTTTTTAAACATTTTCCCACAGTACCACATCTTTCGGATTCCATTTAGTAAAGATTCAACCTCAAACCCAAGACATTCTTCCAATGTAAAATGAAAACTCCTCATCAATCTAAGAAATACAGTACTGAGAACAGTTCTAAAATAACAGAAAATTCCTCTGAACATTTTTCAAATGAAAAGATGCCAGAAAAGATATTCCTACAGCTCTTCAAGGCAATACTGTACTCTTTAACACAAAAGGAATTTTCTGATGGGGTATTTTAGTGCTGCAGTCAAAACGAATCCTTCAAAAGAGAGATTTGCCCTGACAAAAGACACTGAGAACAGGGAATATTCAATCTCTGGAGGGGTTTAAACTACTGAAGGGGGCACCTGGAGACGTCTGCAGAGTGTGCGCAGTTCTTCAGTATTTAGAGCATCGATCCTGCGGTGATACTCAGCCACTGACACTACCTGAATATGGAGACAGGAAGACAATAATTCCACTGACAGTTGAGAAAAACAGCCAAAACAAAACAAAAATTGGAGAAATTTAAATGGGAAAGAGAACTGTAATCAGGATTTCTTTCCCCACTCCATGCTGAAAATCCAAGATATTTATATATTAAACTACGGTGAAATACACATGAATGAATTTAACTTATTAACTACTACATCCAACTAACTACTAGTACACAACTTAAGGTTCATATAGACAGAATTTGACTGAATAAATAGAATTACAGTCGTTTATAAAAGAAACGCTATATAAAACATAACATGCTTTGCTAACATTAAAGATAACATCTAAAATCTAACTGTCTTGCAGTTTACAAAGAAAATGGTAGTTTCAACTCTCCCCTTCAAATCAGTTTAACTCAAACATTAAATCCTAATGGCAATGCTGGAAAAATTTCTTCTAGGCAAAGGTAACAAACACACCCGTGCTATATGATCTGTATCAGAACAGAGAAGTGGGGGAGCAAGAAAAAGATATGAAGTACATTTTAAAACCTAAGACAGTAAGAAAAATTAGCTCCAGAAATAGAAAATTAGATTTTTAAAAGCCTATCTAATAGCATTCTCAAGCATGTCCACTTAGTCTTTCTAAATGATCCTGAACTGAAAGTTTTTGCCTTTCCTCTACAGTAATTCTTTGTAGTTGGTACTGTAGCAGTTATTTGTGACTAAAACTAATGACTTTCCTACATTCTAAATTTCTAAGGGAAATTCTATATCTTCTGTAATTGCCTAGACCAGTCTCTTGCACAGTGCTGAATTTGAAAGCCACGTCTGACAGATAAATATTATTATAAAAAGCCCACGAAAACAGACAAGTTTCCTCAGACTGACACAACAGCTACAGCTTTTTCAGATCATGACATAATTCCCAAAACAGTAAGCATAATATAGTGAACTCTGGTGGTGCTATAAATATGTGCTGAATTCTCCTGACCTATGACAAATTCCTCTTGTGATCAATCATGTGTAGAGGTTCTGGCCACAAAATGCAGTTAAACCAAATGACCCATAAAAGGTTTAGATTTTTAAACTAACCTAGGTTTTAAAAGGTTCTTGTTCCAGTCAACTAAAACGAATTAGCTACTTCTATGAAGAGCTGTAAACTTGTTGAAAGCAATGAAAGACATGATGATAGAAAAAAGGAAAAGAAACTGAACAGATTTTCCATTCTGGCCATTATTATTAGATTGACTTTTGAAAAGCAAGAATGCTTGCAATATGATAGCTGACTCTCTACTTACAAAGAAACCCAAAGTAGTTATGATTTCAAGCTCTGGGGAATCAGATGGACCTAGGTTTTCCCCCTTCCTTATCTATTTCTCCATAAAACAGTGGAAATAATAATAGTACATACTAAATAGGGTTTTTGTGTAAATAAAACAAAGAAATGAAATGCACATTAAGGACTGAGTATAGTGCCCACCATAGACTAAATAGGGGTTAACGCTACTTTTACTTAATTTTCCATCAATTACCCTAAGGACTAAAGGATAATGTTGAAGAGTCTCCATAGTTATTTTTGGTTTTTATTTTTGATATTAAAGTATTTCAGTTTTAAGAACTCAACTATTTTGTACACTGTTTATTCTGAAAGTTTAATTTAAAAATATTAAAGATTTTTCAATTAAGAACAACAGAATTTTCAATAAAGATGAAAGAAAAATTAGGTACTAAAAGTAAAAAAATAAAAATCACAGCTTGCTTTTCTAAGACCAGCAAAAGAAATCTCTACAAAATATTTAATGACAAGTTATATCTTTCTTCCTTTTTCCTATGGCACTCAGTCTAATCGAGAGTTTCCTAGACAAGAATTTTCAAATTATATGACTTAACTATTCCTCTGCATTCTTTCTATTCCTCTACTCAACACTGATTTTACACTGAAAGCTCTTCCTTTTACCATATAAAACACAGTTCCTGGATGAAAGTAAAATTGAATTTGCTCACAAAACGGATCAGTTATAATCTAATTGTATCAACATCACTTAAGAGTAGAAATCATCAGTGAGGGAACCATAAACTGCCATCATAAGTATAAGCTTATAACATCTGGTAGTCATAGTTTCTTTAATGTCACAAATCTACTTTCCTCATTCATTTTTTTTTTTGAACTGTATTCCTTTCTGGAACTTATAAACTCACCATTTCCTTACCTTTAAATATTTACTCATGCTGTGATGAATGATGATATACAGTATTGTCAAAAGAGTAGGTGAACTAATAAAGAAAAAGGATTTGAAATCAAATGACTATGATCTTGGGTGGCCTCAGCCTGCAGCAGCTTCAAGCAGGATTTCGGTTCCCCGGCCAGAGACTGAAGTCAGGCCTCAGCAGTGAGAGCGCTGAATCCAAGCCACTAGACCACCAGGGACAGTGGCCAGCGACAAGGTCCCTGGCTCGTCGGCTTTGTAGAAATGAGTTCCCAGAGATGAAAAGTAGTGAAAAAAGTAAAGTGTTTATTAGGAGGAAAAAGCGTATGTATGAATAGACTCACATGGGCGGACTCAGAGAGTCAAGAGTCGTGTGCTCATAGTAGTTTACCTCACTCGTATGGGGCATTTCTTCTGGGTTCCCTTTGGCCAATTATCTTGCTTTGCCTGGTTCTGAGTCTGTAATTGGTTTATCTCAGGGTCCTCCCACGTGTGCGCATGCGTCTCTTAGCCAGGATGGAATTCTAAAGAGGCCTATGGGTAGGTTGACATCACTTACTATGGGGTGACGCCCCCTCCCTTTTTGACCTCTGTGGAGCCTTTCTGCGCATGTGTAGTGGGAAAGGTCTCCTTGACTCTGAGAATGAGAAATATGTGGTCCCTTTATCTTTCATCTGGGCAGAGCTTAGCTTCTCCTTCCTCCTGCTATTGTATTCATCTTGGAGAGTCTGTCCACAGGGGATAAACTCCAGCTGCTCAGCCTGGGGCCCATCTATCTCCTGCCTCAACTAGAGAAATATACTTCCTCCTCTCAAAATAAATGAATAAAGAGATATAGATTCCTAGTATATATGGTGGATCTGGAATTAGTCTCAAATTAATTTTTAACCCCTTGGTAAATCATACTCCATATACAGAATGTATTACTTTATCCAAAAGATTAAACCTAAGTGGAACCATTTTCCAGATTGCTACAAAATGTCCTGTATCACACTCCCAATTATTAAAGGCACACAGTTGAGGAAATCAAGACCTTCTAACTAAAACTGTATTCACTGTCTGGCTAAAAAGTCATTTCCTGAGGAGCAAAGTGGTTTGCCTATACTGCTATATCCCATCTGCAGAAACTAAGTACTATGAACTACCCTCTGCAGAATTAAGTGCTATTCTCTAGTCTCTTCAGTTTTTGACAAAGGGCTCTCACAAAGTGAGAGTGTTTATTTTCAACAAATTACAAATGTAAAGGCAGAATTAAATCTACCCATCTCTATTACAAAGAGACTAATAACAACAGCAACCAGAACAGAAGCTGAAAATAGAGGAAATGTATAGTTGCTGAAAATCCCATGAATAAGAACATGCTGTCCTAAAAAGAAAAGAGCTTCAGTCTAACATCGGTCTAAGAGTCCTTCTTCCAGGATATTCCAGTATTCCCCCCTAAGATTACACCATAAACAAGCCAAAAACCTCCCTTCCCCCAACTGCCTTGCAGACTAAAAAAGATATCTGTGAATGTGCAATTTTTATTTCTCACTTATGCCTTACTTTTATTCCTTAGTAAAGGAAGATGGGGTAGAAAGAAAAATGTTACTTAACAATGCCATTTATATTTTACTTTGGAATCCAAAAATATTTTTTAAAAGGAGGAAATTAAAGTTGAGCTGTTGTAGCTAACAAAAAAGGGCATACAACAGCATCCTGAAGTTACGTAACATTCTGTTCTATATTTCATAATATATGACAAAGCCTTATCACAAAATAAGACCTGGATTATGTTAAAACTTTACTCCTTTTTGCCTTAAATTAAAACTACTGTTTTCAAAATACACTTCCGTAACTTAAATAAAATATAAAAGGAGCAAATAGAGAACCATAAATTAGGTAACTAGAAAGTAGAATTAATAGAGGGAAAAAAGGATTAAATCCAGTATGAATACAAAACAGAACACATTACTGAAGTTTTGATTTGAAGAAATCTTTTATATTTAAAATTACATCCTGTTAAGTATATCTGCAGATGACTCACATAGAATTTCATAAGAAGGCAGATATAGTCACTGTTCTTTTAGTCAAAAAGAAACCTGTTAACTACTCAAAACCATTCAATTACAATATGTATATATTATACTAGCCTCATGGAACAATAAACGTAAGAAGTGAATTTCACAAAAAGGGAATAATCTTGTTTTCCCCACAGCATATCAAGGGAAAAGAACACTCATTACATAATCTTGAGATATATTAATTCACTATTATAGTTGGAGACTTCAAAACTCCTCTATCAGTAATTTGCAAATCTGACAGAAAATCAGTAAGGACATAGCTGAACTGAACAGTATTCTCAATTAGTTGGATCTAATTGACATGTATAGAATACTCCATCCAACAACAGCTGAATACATATTCTTCTCAAGCTCACATGGAACATTCACTCAGAACACATTCTGGAACATTAAACATACCTTAACAAATATAAATCATAAAGTATGCTCTCAGACCACAATGAAATTAAACTAGAAATCAGTAACAGAGAAATAGTACAAAAATCCCAAATTACTTTAGAACAACACACTGCTAATTAACACATAATCATTAAAGTCTTGGGAGAAATTTAAAACATTCTGAACTAAAAAAAAATATAACTTACCAAACTTTTGGGATACAGTGAAAGCAGGAATTAAGAGGAAAATTTATAGCACTGAATGCATATGTAAGAAAAGAGAAAGATCTAAAATCAATAATCTCAGCTTCCATTTTAGGAAACTAGAAAAAGAAGAGCAAATTAAATCTGAAGTCAAAGAAAAGAAATAATAGAAAAAAATCAGAGTAGAAATCAGTGAAACTGAAAACAGAAAATCAACAGAGAAAACTCAACAAAACCAAAAACCAGTTCTTTGGAAAGATCAATAAAATTGATAAACCTCTAGCCAGGCTAACTAAAATAAGAAAAAGAACACACAAATAAATTATATCATAAATGAAGACAGGCCATCATTATTGATAATAAAGAAAAATAAAGGAATATTATAAATAACTCTATACCTACAAATCTGAAAACCTAGATGAAATGGACCAATTCCTTGAAAGACACAAACCACTAAACTCACACAGAAGAAACAAATCATCTGAACAGCCCTATATCTACTAAATAAATTGAATTAGTAATTAATAGCCTTGCAAAACAGAAAGTACCAGGCCCAGTTCTAGCCAACTAAAATGAATTAGCTACCAGTAAACATCAAGGTAAACCTATGAAAAGCTATGCAAACTTGTTGAGCGTTATGACAAACACGATAATAGAAAAAAGGAAAAACTGAACAGATTTTCATTCTGGCCAATATAATTATATTGACTTTTGCAAAGCAGAAAGGCATACACCACGGCAGCTGATTTTGTACTTACAAAGAAACCCAAAGTGGTATGATCTCTAGCTCTGGAGCATCTTCAGTGAATCCAGATAGATTCACTAGTGAATTTAATTAAACATTTAAGGAAGAAATTATACTAATTCTCTACAATCTCTTCCAGAAAAACAGAAGCAGAAAAAATACTTCCCAATTCATTCTATGAGGCCAGCACTACCCTAATAAAAAATAAACAAAGACATTGTAAGAAAGACAAACTACAGACCAATATCTATCATGAACATACATGCAAAAAAACCTCAACAAAATATTACCAAATTGAATCCAACAATGTATAAAAAAGATATCTATACAGTGACCAAGTGGGATTTAATTCCAGGTATGCAAGGGATATTCAAGGTATTTCAACATTTGAAAATCAGCTGATATAATCCATTACACATAAATAGATGCAGAAAAAGCATTAGTCAAAATCTAACATTCATTATAAAAACTCCCGGCAACCTAGAAATAAAGGGTAACTCCTGGAAACATCTAACGAAAAAATCCTACAACTAACATCATACATAATGGTGAAAAATGAAATACTTTCCCACTCCTATTCAACATTGTACTGGAAAACATAGCTAATGCAGTAAAACAAGAAAAAGTCACACTCCTTAGTATTTACCTAAATGAGCTGAAAACTTAGGTCCACATAAAATCTGCACATGAATGTTTATAACAACCTTTTATTTAGTATAAGTGTCAAAACTTGGAAGTAACCAAAATGTCCTTCTATAGGTGAAAAGATAACTGTGGTATCCTGAGAAAATGGAATATTAAATGTCAGCACTAAAAAGAAATGAGCTATCAAGCCATGAAAAGACAGGGAGGAACCTTAAATGCATTTTACTAACTGAAAGAAGCCAATATGAAAAAGCTACATATGATATGATTCCAACTAGATGATACTCTGGCAAAGGCAAAACTATAGAAAGATTAAAAACATCAGTGGTGGGCTTCCCTGGTGGCGCAGTGGTTGAGAGTCCACCTGCCGATGCAGGGGACACGGGTTCATGCCCCGGTCCAGGAAGATCCCATATGCCGCGGAGTGGCTGGGCCCGTGAGCCATGGCCACTGAGCCTGCGCGTCCGGAGCCTACTGCTCTGTAACGGGAGAGGCCACAACAGTGAGAGGCCCGCATACCACAAAAACAAACCCCCCCCCCAAAACCAACCCCCCCCCAAAAAAAACCATCAGTGGTTCTCAGGTGGAGGGAAGGAGGGATGAACAGATGGAGCACAAGGCATTTTGAAGGCAATGAAACTACACTGTATCATCCTGTAATGGCAGATACATGTCATTCCACAGAATGTGTAACACAAAGAGTGAACCCTAATGTAAACTACAGACTTTGGGTGATAATAATGTATATTAGCTCATAAATTATAACATGTACCACATGTTATATATAATAATATAATATATATATATTATATATATATAATACAAGATGTAAATAACAGGGGTACTGTGTTTGGAGAGAAAGGGGTATATGGGAGCTCTCTGTACTTTCCATTCAATTCTTCTGTAAATCTAAAATCTCTAAAAAATAAAATCTATTAATTAAAGAAAAACAGGGAAAAAAAACAGGCAAACACAAAATTCAGGGAGGTAGTTACCAATTTGGAGGTGACATGAGATGAGATAGAGAAAGGACACATAGGATGATGCACTTTCATTGGTAACGTTCTAGTTCTTAAGTTGGGTAGTGAATGAGTGAGTGGGATCACAAATACTCATTTTATCATTATGTAAACTTACATAACTTACATATGTAATAAATATGCTTTTCAACTACCAAGTCAAATACATAAAGAAAAAATATTCTACACTGAATATATGTGTATATGTCCTTTTTTCAATTATGTTGTGACATAATTAGTAAGATGTTTTATACAATAAGGCATAAACACTAGTTAAAAAACTTCCCATGAATATGTACTATAGGTAGGCAACATAGTATAGTAGGTTTAGCTGTAGAACTCTGTCTTAATTCTGATTCTGTATAATAGTCGTTCCTACATATGCCTGAGGGATTGGCTCCAGAAACCTTCACAGAAACCAAAACCCATGGATGCTCAGATCCCTTATAGAAAATGACACAGTATTTGCATACAATCTATGCATATCCTCTCCTTAAATCATCTATATATTACTTATAATACCTAATACAATGTAAATGCTATGTAAATAGCTGTCAGCATTGTGGCAACTTCAAGTTTTGCCTTTTGGAGCTTTCTGGGATTTTTTTCCCAAATATTGTTAATCTGTGGTTGGTTGAATCTGCGAACACAGAACCATTGAATGCAGAACTGGTGGATAAGGAAGTCTGATTATATTAGTTTTGTGAACTTGAGCAACCGTACTTAGTCTCTCAATTTTTGGTCTTTCAAATGGAGATAATAATCATATCTTAGGCACTTTATGAGGAATAAATAATAGTATGTGTAAGATATATATAAAGTAGAAAATGATACAGCAAATGTACAAAATAAATGTTAATCCCCTTCTCCTAGTTATAGTCTGAAGATTTTGAGAGCACGTATAGCAAAGAATTTAAGGGCACAGCTTATAGCCAGAATAGAATGCCTGAATTCAAACCACAGCTCTGACCTTTATTGGTCAGAGTATGGCTGTTATATGCCTCTGTTTTGTAAAATGAAGGTGAAAGCAGCAATATTTCACAGGTTGAGGATTAAGTAAAAAACTCATGGTAAGTGTATAGTGTCAGTATAAGTAATTATTAATATTTTAATCAGTGTTATGATCATTAGCTGAGGTCACTGGAAAGAGTTTTACATTTAAATTTGTTCTTCTTAAAATTCTACCTGTGGGCTAATTTCTATACAGATGTAAGTAATTCATCATGTGTGTTTTCAAATATAAAAACCTAAAATACAAAAAAAATTCATCTTGTCATATATGAGGGCCTAAAAACAACAAAAAAAGGAAAAGATGAGAAAATTCAGTGAAGTATTGATAGAAAAAAATGATGTTATTTAATATTTTGTGACTTTAATCTGATTAAACTTATACCCTTATAAAATAAGCTTATAACCTTCACATGAATTACAATTTATTGACAGACACTAAAAAGGCAGGATATAGTATATGGGTATATCAAATATACAAACAGCTTCAAGTAAATGATTAGAGATTAAAGTTTAGGTTATTTATCAGAATAAACTCTAAAACAGCCTTTAAAAATAAAGAAAACATAGCAAGATGGCTGAGCAGAAAGACCCTGAGCACATGAGCACACCAAAATTACAACTATTTACAGAACAAGTATCAGTGAAACAGACCAGAACCTATCAGAAAAGATCTTTTACAACTATAGATATAATGAAGATGGGCAGCAGGGGTGGAGTCATGGTACAGTCAAGACCATACCTCTGGTAGGTGAACCAGAAACAGAAGAATAATTATTGCATAAGTTCTCCCCAAGGAGTCTGAGCCCCACATCAGGCTCCCAAACCCAGGGGTATTGGGCTAGAAAGACAAGCCCCCAGAATGTTCGACTTTGAAGGCAAGTGGGGCTTCCTTTTGGGAGACCCAGAGGGTTGTAGGAAATAGAGACTTCACTCTTAAGAGGGCGTACACACACTGGGACTGGGGACAGAAGCAGTAATTTGAAAGGAGCCTGAGTTAGACCTGCCTGTTGATCTTGGAGTCTCCTGGAGAGGCAGGAGGCAAAAGGAGCTTACCTTGGGGACACATACACTGGCAGAAGCCATCTTTGGGAGCTTGTTCTACCATGGGGACACTGATGCTGGCAAGTGCCATTTGGAATCTTCCCATTACCTTATTAGCACCTGAACGCAGCCCTGCCCACCAACCTATAGGTACCAGTACCAGGTGCCTCAGGCCAAGCAACTAACTGAGCAGGGACACAGTGCCATCCAACAGCAGACAGGCTGCCTTAAGAACCCCTGAGCCCACAGCCTCCCCTGTACATTGCACAGCCTACCAGAGGGCCCACCAACCAGTACACAGGCACTAGACTTGGGACCAAGGTAATGATCAAGATATGATCAAAGAACTCAGGAGAAAAACGGATGAACAGAGTGAGAAATCATAAGTGTTTAACAAAGAGTTAGAAAATATAAAAGAACAACCAAACAGAGGTGAAGAATCCAGAAAGTAAAATGAAAAATACACTAGAAGGAATCAACATTAGACTAAATGATACAGAGGAATGGATAAGCAAGCTGGAAGACAGAGTAGTGGAAATCACATAAGTGGAACAGAAAAAGAGAGAAAGGATAAAAAGAAATGAGGACACTAAGCAATCTCCAGGACAACATCAAGTGTGCTAACATTCGCATTCTAGGAGTCACAGAAGAAGAGAGAAGAAAGGGGCAGAGAAAATACCTGAATTTGGGTAATGATTAGGTAATCATTGAATACTTCCCTAACCTAGGAAAGGAAACAGACATCCAGGTCTAAGACACACAGAGTTCAAAACATGATCAACCCAAAGAGGACCACAGCAAGACACACTGTAATTAAAATGGCAAAAATTTTAAATAAAGAGAATATTAAAGGCAGCAAGGTAAAAGCAACAACTTTTATACAAGGAACTCCCATAAGACTATGAGCTGAATTTTTAGTAGAAACACTGCAGGACAGAAGGAAGTAGCACGATATATTTTAAATGATGAAAGGGAAAAACCTACAACTGAGAATACTTTACCTTGCAAGGCTCTCAATCAGATTTGATGGAGACATTGAAAGTTTTACAGACAAACAAAACGTAAAAGTGTTCACCAAATCAGCTTTACCAGAAATGTTAAACGGGCTTCTCTAAGTGAAAAAGAAAAGGCCACAACTAGAAACATGAAAATTACTAAAGAAAAAAGCTCATTGGTAAAGGCAAATAGGTAGTAAATCAACTGCGTAAAAGCTAGTAGGAAGGTTAAAAGACAAAAGTAGTAAAACCATCTATATCCATGATAAACACTTAAGGGATACTCAAAAGAAAAAAGTGTTAAGTATGTCAAAAACAGTAAACGTGAGGAGAGAAGAGTAAAAATGCAGGGTTGTTGAAATGCGTTTGAAATTAAGAGAACAGCAATTTAAAATAATCACATACATATATAGATTGCTTGCTCGCTGTGTGTGTGTGTGTGTGTGTGTGTGTGTGTGTATAAAAACCTCATGGTAACCACAAACCAAAAATCTATAACAGATACACACACAAAAATGAGAAGGGCATCTGCATGTAACACTAAAGATAGTTATCAAATTACAAGGGAAGAGAAGAAAGGAACAAAAAAGAACTGTACAAACAATTAACAAAATGGCAATAAGTACATACAGATCAATAATTACTTTAAGTGTAAATGGACTAAATGCTCCAATCGAAAGTCATGGAGTGGTTGAATGCATACAAAAACAAGACCTGTATATATGCTGTCTTAAGAAGTCAGACACACACAGACTGAAAATGAGGAGATAGAAAAACATATGCCATGCAAAAGGAAATCAAAAGAAAGTCAGGGTAGCACTACTTCTATCAGACAAAATACTTTAAAACAAGGCTGTTACAAGACACAAAGAAGGGCCTTACATAATGATCAAGGGATCAATCCAGGAAGAAGATACAGCAACTGTAAATATATATGCACCCAACATAGGACCACCTAACACAGAAAATATTAACAGAAATAAAGGAAGAAACTGACAGTAACACAATAATAGCAGAGGCCATTAACACCCCACTTACATCATCCGGACAGAAAATCAATAAGGAAACACTGGCCTTAAATGACACATTAGACCAGATGAAGTTAATAGATATATATGAAATACTGCATCCAAAAGCAGCAGAGTATACATTCTTTTCAAGTGCACATGAAACATTTTCCAAGATATATCACATGCTAGGCCACAAAACAAGCCTCAGTAAATTTAAGAAAATTGAAATCATATCACGCATCTTATCTGACCAGAGTGATATGAGACTAGAAATCGACTACAAGAAAAAAAGCTGCAAAAAAGACAAATATATGGAGGCTAAACAATACCCTACTAAACAAACAATGGATCACTGAAGAAATCAAAAAATACCTGGAGACAGATGAATATGAAACACAATGACCCAAAATCTATAGGATGCAAAAGCAGTTAAAAGAGGGAAGTATATAGCGATACAAGCTTACCTCAGGAAACAAGAAAAATCTCCAATAAACAACCTAACCTTACACCTAAAAGAACTAGAAAAGGAACAAACAAAACACAAAGTTAGTAGAAGGAAAGAAATCATAAAGATAGAAGCAGAAATAAATGAAATGGAGACTAAAAAAGAAATAGAAAAGATTAGTGAAACTAAGAGGTGGTTCTTTGAAAAGATAAACAAAACTGATGAACCTTTAGCCTGACTCATCAAGGAAAAAAGAGAGAAGGCCCAATTCAATAAAATCAGAAATGAAAAAGGAAGAGAAATCATAACAGATTACTGTGGACAGCTATATGACAATAAAATGGACAACCTAGAAGAAATGGACAAATTCCTACAAATGTACAATCTCCCAAGCATAAACCAGGAAGAAAGAGAAAATGTGAACAGACCAAATACCAGTAATGAAACCGAGTTAGTAATAAAAGTTCCCATCAAACAAAAGTCTAGGACCAGACGGCTTAACAGGTGAATTGTACCAAACATTTAGCAAAGAGTTAACACCCATCCTTCTCAAACTATTCCAAAACACTGCAGAGAAAAGAACACTTCTGAATTCATTCTATGAGGCCAGCATTACCCTGATACTGAAACAAAAGATGTCACACACACAAAAAAATTACAGGCCAATATCACTGATAAACATAGGTACAAAAATCCTCAACAAAATATTAGAAAACCGAATCCAACAAAACATTAAAAGGATCATACACCATGAGTAAGTGGGATTTATCCCAGGGATGAAAGGATGGCTCAATATCTGTAAATCAATCAGTGTGATATACCACATTAACAAATTGAAGAATAAAACCCATATGACCATCTTGATAGATGCAGAAAAAGCTTTTGACAAAATTCAACATCCATTTATGATAAAAACACTCCAGAAAGTGGGTATAGAGGGAACATACCTCAACATAATAAAGGCCATGTACGAGAAGCTCACAGCTAATATTACACTCAATGGTGAAAAGCTGAAAGCACTTCCTCTAAGATAAGGAATAAGACAAGGATGCCCAATCTTGCCACTTTTATTGAACACAGTACTGGAAATCTTAACTATAGCAATTAAACAAGGGGAAAAAAAAGAGATACAAATTGGAAAGGAAGAAGTAAAACTGTCACTATTTGCAGATGGTATGATACTATACATAGAAAATCCTTAAATAATGAATGAATAAAGTGCACCCTTCTCTGTACCCCCTAAAAAAAAAAAAAAAAGAGTGGGTGGACACTAATTCCTATCTTTCATTACCAGCAGAAATAATCCAGTAGTCTCCACTATTATCTTTTTCATCAGTTGAAGTTCCCAGACTGGTCTCCATGCCACTGTTTACAAGCAGATTGATTCCTTTTAGCCTCTTCTACATAAAAACTACATCACTGCAATGTGTTGGGAAACAGTCATAAATTAATGTTAAAATTCTCAGACTTTTCTTTATGCTGCTTCCACAAACCCTGAGACTGACTGAGTGAATCTTATCTTCCTTTGCAAGTAGTTGAGTGTAATGAGGTTATTTGACACCAAAAAGAAGATTGTTATTACTGTGGACCGAACTGTGTTCCCCCCAGATTCAGATGTTGAGCTCTAACCATCAGTGTGATGGTGTTTGGAGATGGGGCATTTGGGAGGTGATTAGGTTCAGATGAGGTCATGAGGGTGGGACTCTCATGATGGGATTAGTGGCCTAATAAGAGACATCAGAGAGTTTGCTCTTCCTTTGCCATGTGAGGGCACAGAGAGAAGATGACCATCTGCAAACCAGGAAAAGCATCTTCACCAGAACCCAGCTGTGCTGGCACCCTGATCTCAGACTTTCAACCTCCAGAACTTTGAGAAAATAAATAAATTTCTGTTGTTAAAGCCAAAAAAAAAAAAAAAAGAAAATCCTTAAGACGCCACCAAAAGACTACTATAGATCATCAATGAATTTGGTAAAGTTGCAGGATACTAAATTAATATACAGAAATCTATTTCATTTCTATACACCAACACCAAGCTATCAGAAAGAGAAATTAAGGAAACAATCTCATTTACCATCACATCAAAAATAATAAAATACCTAGGAATGACCTTACCTAAGGAGGTAATGGTCCTATACTTGAAAAACTGTAGTACACTGATGAAAGAAATTGAAGATGACACAAACAGATGGAAAGATACACTGAGTTCATGGATTGAAAGAATTAATATTGTTAAAATGACTATACTACCCAAGGCAATCTACAGATTCAATGCAATTTCTATCAAAATTCCAATGGCATTTTTCAGAGAACTAGAACAAATATTTTAAAAAATTGTATGGAAACACCAAAGACCCCAAATAGCCAAAACAATCTTGAGAAAGAAGAACAGAGTTGGCGGTGTCACACTCCCTGATTTCAGATTATACTAAAAAGCTACAGTAATCAATACAGTATGGTAGTGGCACAAAAACAGACACATAGATCAATGGAACAGAACAGAACCCAAATATTAACCCACATATGGTCAATTCATCTATGACAAAGAAGGCAAGAATATACAATGGGGAATAGACAGTCTCTTCAGTTAATGGTACTGGGAAAACTAGATATCTGCATGTAAAAGAACGAAATGAGAATATTTTCTTACACCATATACAAAAAAAACTCAAAATGGATTAAAGAACTAAATGTAAGACCAGAAACCATAAAATTACTAGAAGAAAACTACTAGGCAGAACACTATTTGACATAAATCTTAGCATTATTTTTTTGGATCCATCTCCTCAGGCAAAGGAAACAAAAGCAAAAATAAACACACAGGACCTAACTAAACTTAAAGCTTTGGCACAGCAGAGGAAACCATTGATAAAACCAAGACAGCCTACTGAATGGGAGAAAACACTTGCAAATAATATGACTGATAAGTGGTTAATACCCAAAATACATGAACAACTCATATAACTCAGTATCAAAAAACCCAATTAAAATATGGACAGAAGTCCAGAATAGACATTTTTCCACAGAAGACCTAGAGATGGCCAACAGGCACATGAGAAGATGCTCAACATTGCTAATCATCAGGGAAATGAAAGTCAAAACCACAATGAGATATCACCTCACACCTGTCAAAATGGGTATCGTCAAAAAGAACACAAATTAACAAATGCTGGCGAGGATGTGGAGAAAAGGGAACCCTGGCACACTTTTGGTGGGAATATAAGTTGGTGTAGCCATTGTGGAAAACAGAATGGAGGTTCCTCAGAGAACTAAAAAGAGAACTGCAATTCTATTCCTGGGTATATACCCAAAGAAAACAAAAACACTTAGAAAAGATATGTGCACTCCAATTTTCCTAACAGCATTATTTACAATTATTTACAATTTAGCCAAGATATGGAAGTTACCTAAGTGTCCATCAACAGATGAATGCCTAAACATGTGGTGTATATACATATACAACAGACTACTACTCAGCCATAAAAAACAAACAAAAAAATTTGCCATTTGCAACAACATGGATGAACCTAGAGGGTATTATGCTTAGTGAAATAAGTCAGAGACAAACGAATACTGTATGTTATCACTTATAGGTGGAATCTAAAAAATAAACTAGTGAATATAATAAAAAAAGAAACAGACTCACAGATATAGAGAACAAACTAATGGTTATCAGTGGAAAGAGGTGATACAGGGGTAGGGGTTTAGGATGCAGAAACTACTATGTATAAAATAAATAGGCTACAAGTATATATTGTATAGCACAGGGAACATAGCTGGTATTTTATAATAATTATCAATGGATTATAATCTACAAAAATTTTGAATCACTATGTTGTACACCTGAAAATAATATAATACTGTAAGTCAACTATACCTCAATAAAAAATGTATACGGAAAAGATAAAGTTAAGCATATTTCATCAACATCGTTCTCACCCAAGCTAACTGGCAAAGGTTTAACTTTATTCCATATATTTTGGAGCATATTTAACTATTAGTCCTATTAGTTATTATCTTTGAGGCTTTAATTCATTTACAAAATGAAAATAATCTATCTCTGGTTAACACACAGTTACTGAGCATTTAGAAAACTGTCCTAGTTTACATAAATATATGGCCATATCAATACTAGCTATAAGACTATTTATTACTTAAGTAATACCATTCTACTAATCAGTTGAGTAAAGTTATGAAGAACTGTAAGAAGTTACAAAATACGAAGTCCAAAAATGAGAAATTTTATTTGTTCTAAAATATTTGTTATACTCCTGGAAAAATTATTTTTTATTTTCAGTTTTAAAGTGGAAGAGCTCCCTCTCTGGCAGAATCTTAGAGGAAATTTCAATCTACAAAACAAGTAAAAGAACTGCTATCATTTTAATTCGTATTTTCTTAAGCCTTTCTCCTACCCTACAGCTTCTAGGATTTCTACTCCAAAGCAAGGAAAATGGCTAGAAAACTGGGACTTGAGCTTGTCTACACACCAAAGCACATCATAATGTATTGTACCATTTTATAAAACTCTCAAAGACGTCCTGGCGAGGTAATGAATATGCTAGGGTCTAGCTGTCTCTGTGCTCCATGACAACTTAGTTCAGTAAACCACTCCATATGAATTTTCACCTTTAAAATGGGAAGTAATACTACTGACTTTGCAAGGTTATTGTGAAGGTTAAGTGAGACAACATACATAAACTCTATGTGCAGAGCTGAGGACCAGTGAGAAGCATGCTCTCATATCTGAAAAATCACATAACAGCTTCCTATGAGGTTAAAAAGGAATTGGTGACTGTAAGTGTGTGATGTACATTATAATGACCTATAAAGTTCAAAATATCCACATTTTGCCTGTATTTGTAATAAACTGAACTATATTACAGTATTAGCAAACTAATGATAAATGTCCATTCAAACAGCAAATCAAAAAAAACATGCATAGCATCACTGTTCTTGGTTTAAAAAAAAAAAACAAACTATGTTAATTGGCTAATCTGATAACCTGATCAGAATTTTAACAAATCCAATCATTTCAGATGCCTAAACCCCTCTGTGCTGATGTTTCATAAACAAAAACTTGAAATCATTCAACTTAAAAATAAAAAGACATAACAAAGTACTCTCGAGCCAAATTACACCACCAGCAACGGAAATCATTTTGATATTTTTACATGTTTAACATTTAAGTGTGGCAAGCTGCTTTGGGGGCATCTTCCAAAGTCACTCCCGGTTCTAAGTATGTGTCTAGTCTCATTTAAGTCATCTATAATCTCAGTAAAAATAAAATTAATATTCATAAGGCAAGATATAATCTTAAATTACCAAAGAAAAAACAACCGGCAATGCATTTTCTAACAAATAATGCATACATACTTATACTGAAAAATATCTAGGATTCTTAAAATAGTAAGGTCGAGTAAGATATTTCTTTATTAGAATATCATTTAAAGTTCTGTATTAGGCAAAAATGCTTGAAACTTTTCGGATAGCTTAAGAAAGACTTTTCTTGGATTGCTAAAATAATAGTCTTAAAACACAAAATTATAAATGTATTTAGTTTGGGATCCAGTCAATAAAAATTAAAGTTAATTCACTAAGATAGTTCTACTAAACTTATTTTTAAGCAAAACAAAAATTCCAAATATTTTCCTACAAAGTTAAATTAAAAATTAAGGCAGTAATAAAGGTTTGATAACTTGCTGTTGATGTAGAACAGGAAAACCAAAACACTTTCACAAACCAAAATTACAGTCCCTTATTCATTTCCTTTTTGAAGATATTTATGATTAGCAGAAATAGCTTAAACTAAGGTACGCTTTTATAATCATACAATTTTGTATTCTATAAATATTCTCTATACTTAAACTTTTAAATTATACAATTTTGCAGAATGTCACCATAAAAAGACTAATAAATATAGAAATTGAAATCATTGACTAAGATTTACCAGAGTATATTTTTGATTAATTGGTTGATGTCTTCTCCCCTTTTTCCCATACCAGAGACGAGACATTTCCTTTCCAGGGCAAATTAAGTTACATCAAATCTCCTAAGAACTGTTTTAAAAAGCATTCTTCCTCTGTCAAAAATACATTTCTAGCACAAGAGCCCTACTACAGTGACAAAACAGTTTGCTGGAGACAAAGATTTGATTGACAAGACAGAGAGCTAATCACTAAGTAGTATCCATTGCAAAGACAGTCCTGAGTGGAGACTGTAAAGCTGGGGAGGGAAGAGAGGATTTCCCATGTTTAAGTTTGGTTGCACTGTACCCAAATGTGCAGAGAAAGGACTCAAAAACTTAAAGATACAGAGCATGTATTTCCAAATACCACTACACTAAGAAATATACTAAAAATAACCCAGTCATAAAAAAGTAATTAGTACAGTTTCCAGAGTCCCTCCCAAAGTAAACAAATGATTTCAATTAACATATTACTATTTGCTCATACAGTCATAAAATTCTGTTCCTCATTTACATCTAAGAGTTCTATAAAATTTCATCTTACATGTATTTTTTAAGCAGTAAAACATCCTTTGAGGACCCTTCAATCCTCAAACTTTTAGAATGACTATGTAAAAATGAAGCCAATCTACTACAAATAAATCCTATACAGATATTCAGTGTGACCTGAAAATTCCTTTTAGTATTTACACAGTCCATTTTTAAACTGCATTTTCTAACATCTAGTTTATTGAAAAAGTACTTATATTTACTATGCCTATGTATATACTTCACTAACCAGGGGTATCCTGAATATAAGTGAATTTTTAAGATTAAATATTATTATGACTATAAATACCTAGATTACCTCAATTTTAACTAGAATATGAATGCCATATGATACACTGACTATTTCTTCCATTTTAAGCTAAGACTGCTCCTCCCCCTTTACCTTGTTGTGTGTACGCACAAAGCTGTGCACACAATGCCACCCTTCACACACACACAGCTACCTTTCTAGTATACACAACGCTGCACCATACCCACACCCCCCCATCTCCTTCCTGCACATTCCAGCATGTGTATGCACAAGACACAGCACACCCCCTGATGAATATCCACCCTGCCATGCCACTCATACCAGTCACCCCCCTAACTCCCCCACCAGCTCCACCACACTTACCCTAAGATCTCTCTCTCACAGTCCCTCGTAGGCACACTATACCCATCTCCACACCAGCTTTACAATACAGGGTTCAATTATATACATAGTGAACTGTGGTCGCCAACCCCCATCCCTGCACTCCCTCTGCACACACCAACAGCATTAAATAATCTGGTGGTGGTGGGGCGCTCTTTTGAAAACCTATCATTACTTGCAGCTGGACTTTCTAGAATTAGAAATATTATATGCGTACCAAAATGTGGTTTAAGTGAGATTTAAAAAAATATACACACATGCACCACACAAAGGACAGCCTATTTCGCTGGTTGTCTTACTCAGCATACATCTCCACACCTTCCTAATACAGTTTTGATTTTGCTAAGGTATCTTTTCAGCCATGTGTTTCTGAGAAGGCTGGCTCCATGCCTAGACAGGATGGGTTCTTAAAGATCTAAACCAGTGACTCTAAAATTTTAGCCTACACTAGAATCACTTGGAACATTTATTAAAACAGAATACTGGGCTCCAAAACCAGTTTCTGATAAGCAGACTGCAATGGAGCCTGAGAATGTGTATTTTTTAATGTTTTTTTGTTTTGGCTGCGCTGCAGCTTGTGGTATTTTAGTTTCCTGAGCAGGGATCGAACCTGGGCCCTTGGCAGTGAGAGCACAGAGTCCCAACCACTGGACCATCAGGGAATTCCCTGTACTTTTTAAACAAATTCATAGATACTATTGCTGCTGGTTGTGGTCTAGGGACCACACTTTGAAAAACAACTAAACTACAATGAAATATCACTTCACACTGGTCAGAATGGCTATTATCAAAAAGACAAGATATAACAAGCATTGGCGAGAATATGGAGAAAAGGGAAACCCTTGTGCACTATTGGTGGGATTGTAAATAGGTATAACTACCATGGAAAACAGTATATTTTTTGAGGTTCCCCCCAAAATTAAAACTAGAACTACCATATGATCTAGCAATTCCACTCCTGGGCATTTATCTGAAGAATGAAAACACAAATTTTAAAAGATATATGCACTGCCATGTTCACTGCAGCATTATTTACAATAGCCAAGATATGGGAACAACCTAAGTGTCCATCAATGGATGAATGGATGAAGAAAATGTGGTATAGATACACAGTGGAATACTACATAGGCAAAAAAAAAAAAAAAAAAGGAAAAGATTGAAATCTTGCCATCTGAGACAACATGGACAGACCCTGAGTTCATTAGCTAAGTGAAATAAGTCAGACAGATAAAGACAAATATCATATGACCTCATTTATATGCGGAATTTAAAACAACAACAAAAAATGAAGCTCACAGATACAGAAAACAGATTGGTGGTTGCCGGGGATGGGGGGTGGGGGTGGCATTGGGGAGGGCAAAATGAGTGAAGGGGGTTCAAAGGTACAAACCTCCAATTATAAAATAAGTCATGAGGATATAATATATAGCATGGTGAATATAGTTAATAATACTGCATTACATATTTGAAAGCTGCTAAGAGAATAAATAGATCTTAAAAGTCTTTATCACAAAAAAGATTAACTAGACTTACTGTGGTGATCACTTCACAATATATACAAATATCAAATCATAATGCTGTACACCTGAAACTAATATGTTATATGTTATTTATACCTCAATTGAAAAAGAAAAATCAACTGGTCTAAGCTATTTTAAGTGTGATTTTCTGTTTCTTGAAGCCAAATGTTTCCATTTAATAAATACAATACCTACCTAGCAGACATAAAATGAGCTCAGTAAATCTCCTTCTTGCCCTTTCTTTTTTCATAATACTCAGAAAACATAATGCTAGGTCATTTAAATTTGTCTAGACACCCCAGGGCTTGAAGCAGATGTCAATTTAGCATTAAAAATGTAAAATGACAGGCTATAAAATAAAGCACTTTTAAAAACATAACCAGCTTAATTAAGGTCGAACATAATCTGTTCTCATAATTCACATATTCAACTTAATGTTTTTTCCTTTACTTTCTTTATCAGGGCTGAAATTACTGAATTACCTTATATCTGATATCCTCTAAGTTGGAGTGGTCTACTAGAAGCAATAATACATTATCTACCCTACTCAATATTTAAAGTAATATTTTAATTTTTAAAATCATAAAATAGTCTGTCATTCATTCATCCCTTCTCACAATATCAATTAGACATTTTGTGCTTTAATAGAAATTTTATAGTCTATAGCTTTTGGCTAGTAACTGAGATAGATTATTAATAGGGAAAGCAAAGCATTGGTTCAATACTTTCCTCAGGTAATTAACATCAGTAATAGTCAAAACAGACCATAATGACTCTTGGGTGCTAAATGCTAATATGAAAAAACGTAATAGCCTAAACTAGAGACCTACTTTACAGCACAGTGCCTATAATAATACTGTACTGTATACTTGAAAATTTGCTGAGAAGGTAAATCTTATGTTAAGTGTTCTTATTACAAAATAATAAGTATAAAGAGGGGAGAAGAAACTTCTGGAGATGATGAATGTTCACAGCATAGATTGTGGTGATGGCTGCATGGATATATACTTGTCTCCAAACTCATCAAGTTGTATATATTAAATATGCACAGCTTTTTGTATATCAATCATACCTCAGTAAAGAGGTTTAAAAATACTCAATATAGAAATATTATATAAGACAATTTGTATTAACTCATAAATTCTAATTGTTTTTAATGCTTTTGATTTATGAATCTTTCAGATTTACTAAATTTCTTTGGCATTATGATTTGTAATCCTATGTGATTAGATCAATGTAAAAAAAAAGTATATTCTTCTTTAATTGCTTTTATTTGAGAAATGTGACCTCTACTTAGTGACTTAGAGATAGAGACTACTTTCATTTTGAACAAAATCAATTCTGTATGGATTTTGCAGGCTAGGCTAAGAGATCAGGAATTTTGTTTTATATATTGACTCAATTTTAATTTTGGCATTACTTGTGCTTTAATTTAAAAAACAAAACAAAACAAAAAAACAACCCATGTGTTTAAGAAAATGAACACCAGAATACTCATTGTCTGGCAGCTTAAGAAGTAAAACATTAACCAAACAATTGAAGCCTCCTGATACTGGTGCTTCTTAGAAGTTGCAGCAATACCAAACTGTTAGTCCTCTCTGAGAAACCTAATAAACAACCACGGTAATAACTCTACTTAATTAGTGACAACTAAGAAAACAGAACTGATTCCACATGATGATTACCATATCCTAGTGGAAAACCAAATCAATAAGGATATAATATGATAAATTTTATAGCCTAAATTGCTAAGATTAGGTTAAATATATTAAATTTATATAATTAAAATGGAGAACACTAAAAATTAATGTCAAAATGGGAATATCCTATAAATGATTTACAAAATTATCTATGCCAGAAAGCAGATTCTAAAATACTTGGAATAACTACAAAACCTTTGTACAGGTTTATTTAATAAGCAGTCAATATATTTATATTTACTATCACTTAAATGAAAGCTTTGATTATTTGAGAAAATGTGAGTAATGTCAAGCACCTAAAAATAAACAAGTCGTATCAGAAACCAAACACTGAATGGAACATATTTTTATCAATACTTTGGCAAGTGTAAGAAGAAGTAAACCAGAGTAATCTTCTAATATCAATCAATGCTTTTAAGAATGAAAAGCACTAATACATTATATAATTTACTATGGGCATATAATTTTAGTAAATCCATATTTTAAAATTTAATCAACAAGGATAAACCTGGGGATACAATCTTAGTAAACTTGTATTTTAAAATTTAACCAACAAACATAAGCCTGGGAGGTAGACTGTTAAATAAATCAATTAAAGCTAATTTAATAAAGTCAATTTCTTAGTTGTTTTGACCACTGGATGTTTTAATTAGTAGGTCTGGAGTATGAGAGATACTGCACTACAAGTGGTATAAAATTAACTTTAGAGATGAAAAAAAATTGAAAATTTTTTCTGCCAGCTCTTATCCCAAAAGGAGTGGAATGTCAACCCAAAGGAAGTGGTACAACAAGCAATTTTAACTTCAAAAGTTCTAATTTTGAGGCATGTCATCAAGCAGCAAGACTGGTATACTCAACACATGTGACAAGGTGAAACCTAAAACTTTCAGAGGATTCTAGTAGAGTGTCTATTGAAGCTGGTATTTGGGGTCGAGGGTAATAAAGCCTGAGGGGTGCAGTTATGTGCCATGGTACCTGGTGATAGGATAAAACTGATCTGTATTACTGTAGCATCATTTTTATTTCATGATAAGAATTTTTAAAGTTTTTTAGGTACATCAGATAAATTAAGAAGATAAATGCAAAATTCACATGAACCTTAAAAATAAAACAGGCTTCAAAGATATTTCAGGCTTACTGTGGTAGGCACTGCTTTAGACTATACCATTGGACACCTGGGTACTTGTCAAGTACATCAAACTTGAAAGCGCATTTGATAGATAAGTTCAAGAGGCATAGATCAATTAAAAAAAAAAGTATGGAAGGCCTGGTATATTTCTTGATTTCCCTTTCCTTGTAGTGCCTCTGAGTACATAAGGTGATAGGAGTCCTTTGGTATGTAAGGGAGTTATGCCTGAAGTAACTATGTCAGGATTGCTACTATTGATAAGAAATCTTTTAAAAAATCAAAGCATAAAATGATTAAAGAAACTTTCTCTACAGTGAAGCAAATTTATGTTTTTGGTGTGCAGATGCAACACCAAAATAAGGGGAATATTTTGAAAATGTTTTATACGTTGTAATTTGCATGACAGACACTTGAAAATTACAGTATATTATGACCAATATAGTCTGAAAGTATCTTTTGTCTTAGCATTATATATGTTTAACACAACACCCAAAGTGGTGGCTTGGGGTAGTACAGTAGTTATTCCACCTCTACTGTACAATGTAATCACCTGAGGAGCTTTAAAAGAATACTGATAAGTAGGTCCCACCCCAGGGGTTCTGATTTAACTGCTCCGAGGTGACCCTGAGTATTAAGATTTTTGAAAGCTCCCCCAGATGATTCAAAGGTTCTGCCTAGGTTGAGAACTTGGTGTGGTAAAAGAGTATAGTCTCTGAATTACAGATTAACCACTTTGAGGATTTTAGCTAAAATTAAGCTTAAGAAACAAGCTTAGAGAAATTATCTGTAAAATAAAGATAATAGTCTATGATTATGTGGGTTGCACTAGATCTAAATATTGATTTATAGGAAATTCAAGGCAGAAGAACATGTCAGTAAGACTGTTGGGATGTGATCAGCAAAATCCAGACTATGGGACATTCTACAGGAAAAATATGATTTCTTAAAAGCTAAAATTACAAGGTAAAAAAGCAAAGCGAGCAAAACAAATGGAGGGAGAACCTACATCTACAGAGAATTAAGAGACGTTTTAACTAATCGAAACATCTAAACCTTAGTTGGATGCTGATTCAAACAGCAAACAGTAAAAATACATTCATATTACGTGTATTTTAAACAGTTTTATCACATTTGAAGAAATGTGAACTGGGGAAAAGGAAGGATTACAGATAAAATAAGTTGAGAAAGCTGAGTGGCACATGCAAATTCACTATACTATTAATCTCTATATTTGTGTATTAATCAAATCAAAGCACAATCATCAGCAAACAGTAGGGGTCAAAATAGGCATCTTTTCCCACCTTTACCTGACACTGCTGAAATGCCATTAGTGTACTTTCCTTTTCAGTGAACATCCATAAAAATACTCCCCATCAAAAAAGCAAGTAATATTTCTCACAAAACTGCAAAGGCCCACATAAAATATTATCCTCAGTAAAAATGCTCTACTGACTTCTTGCACTGAATACGGGCAGAAACCAGAAGACTCTACAATTGTTCCTTTTCAGTCGCAAGGTAGGGTTTTAAACTACCAATAGCAGAAGAATTCATAATTAAGAAACTCAAGACAGTATGGTTAAAAAAGAAACAACGTTGAGGTAAGCTGATGTTTTATGCTAACTATATTTATATTGACTAATGACTAAACTAGAAGAATAGAGAGTACATATTAAATAACATCAATCTGTTACACATCCTGAGTTACATGTATAGTATTTTTAGATTCTTTCTCCCAATATTCAGGAATCTTAGTTCTAATGCACCTTAAGGGGTTCTTACTCCTGACAATCTTAAAGTTTAGCTATCTTTCCTCTTTGCTAGTAAAGGTAGGTTTCTGCTGCTCTCACTTCTCTCTGGAATTCACTGTACAAATCTCTAATACTGCTCTCCTTTTTTTCCTTTTCTCATCATTTCTAATTCTTGAATTCCAACCTTTTCTAATTATCTTCAGTAGAACTGACTTTCAATGTGCACATTTGGGATCTGAAATTGTTTCAAATATTATAGAATTTTTCTTGCTATAAAAGGTGCACATTTTAGTAATTTGGGGTGCCACAGTTAATGAATCCTTTTAGGGTAATGATGAGGATAGTGTAAGATCAAAGAAGAGTTACTAAAGTCAAACAGAAGTACCAGGGAAAATAATCCTGGTAGAGGATTAAAAAGGAAGATAATAAATAATAATATTTAATTATATTTAAATATTAATATCTGATAATAAATTTTCATATTATCATAGTATATAGAAAAATATGTTGTTACTAATGTGCACTGGAAGGAAGAACAAAGACAAATGGATTAAACTTACAAAGGTATGTTTCTTTAAACTCACTAAGAGAAAGAACTTTCTAACAGAACTGTCCTAAACTGAAAAGTACTGCCCTTTGAGGTAATAAGTTTCTTATCACTAAATATGTTACAGCAGAACCAAGAATAGTGTAAAATGTAAAATGAGAGAGGCTGAAATGTCAACTTCCAACTTCCAGAGTCCATGGCTTTATGACAAAATATTTACTACAAGTGACATAAGAACTTATTTTAGGATACAGATCAATTTTTAATAAGTACAAGTTTCATTATTTATTTTAATCTATGTCCAAATTTATTCATTAATGCTGTAAGTATTTATCGAGGATGAATTATATGCCTGTACTGCTCTTAGCTCTGCAGATAGTGTATGAAACCCATAAAACCCTGCCCTCATGCCACTTACAGAAGTAGGGGGACAGGAAGGAAACAGAAGAGAAGTAGTAGAGGAGGTGAGTTTATCATATGCAAAAGTTTCCCTAATGTATAAATTTCATGTTAGCATGAAATAAATTCATAATAAATTCATCCTAAATTCTAAGTCACCTCTTCTCCGGTCGTAGGTAGAAATTTTGAATTACTCTTATTTTATATATGTCTCTAGTCAAATTCCTTTTTTAAAAAACATCCTTTTAACATTTAAAATACTTTTTATGTCATTTTACATTTCTTCAAACCCATAGAATGTACAACACCAAGAGTGAGCCCTAAGGTAACCAACAGACTTTTGATGGAAAAAAAAAAGCAACAACAACTTTTTAGGTACTTAGTAGCTATCAGGCACTAGAGCAACACTATACAAGAGAAATACAATGCAAGACAAATGCAATTACAAATTTTTTAGTGGACACATGAAAAAAGGAAAAAAAAAGTTAAATCAATTTTAATATATTTACTTCACCCAATATATCCAAAATATCATTTCAACATAATCAATATAAAAATTAATGATATCTTACATTTTTTCTTTCAATTCTAAATCTTTAAAATCCAGTATATATTTTATATTTACAGATTATCTCTATTTGGACTAGCCACATTTCACGTGCTCTACAGCTACAAGAGGCTAGGGGCTACTGTATCTACAGGAATTAGTATATTTTAACTACATCTCAATGAAGACATCAAATTTCATAGGAAATACCTGAAGTTACTTAGATCATATTTAGATTTCATGAAATTTATAGTTGAAAGAATAGACTCATATATCCAAGTTGTTCCAAACATATTTAAACGTCATCCAATACTGAATCAAGTATCAGTTTTTACATTTAAATTATTTAAAAGTAAATAGAATTAAAACTTCAATTCCTTAGTTGCATTAGCCATGTTTCAAGTACTCGATAGCCACGTCACTAGTGGCTACTATTTAGATAGTGCAACAAAACGTTTCTAGACAATGCAGCAAAAGAAGTTTTTAAAATTAAATTTTTTATCATCCATCTTCTTTTTATTTGAATCAATTCTAGTTGAAAACAAGTGAGGAGACTTTTTTTTCTTTAGAAATCATAACCTGCAGAGTCTTCCACAAGAACTGAGGCAGTTCCTTTGAATCAAAATGTCAATACTCAACAAAATAATAATAAGTCTATTATTTCCAAAGTTAAGTATTCCAATCCCAAAGGAGAGAAAACTCTCAGCTCCCTTACTTGATTGAAAATATTGCCATCCACCTTGCCACCCAAGTTAAAAACTTTACCATTACCTAATTGCCACTAAATCCTGTCTTATTAGCTAGGTAATACATTTTTTAAAAACTTTATTTTATCCCCTTCCACTCTACCTTCCTTCTATTGTTACTACCTTTGATCACCTGGGCTATTTAAAAAGTATCCTAAAGCTAATTTTAAATACATAGGGATTATTTTGTACATGTGAACATCCATGTAAATCATCACCAAGAATAAAATACAGACCATCTCCAGTACTCTATATAAAGTTCCCTCCTGCCCCTAGCCAAGCCCTGAACTCCCAGAAACAGGTAGTCTGGTGGACTTTTGACTAGTTTTGCCCTTATGAATTTTATGTAAATGGAATTATACAGTATATAGTCTTTTATGTCTGGCTTGGCTTCTTTTATTAAACTGTTATCTTTGAGACTCATCCATGTTGTTGTTACCAACAGAACCTTTTATTGCTATATTATTTGGAATTATATAAAATTCTGAAATTTATTTATCCAGTCTCCGGCTGACAGGCATTCAGATTGTTTCCAGTTTGCGGCTATTGTGAATAAAGCTGGTAAGAAGATTAATAATGTTGGTTTAAGTATTAAAATAACTCAAAATAAATGCTCAAAATATGTTAAACTCTTTTCCTCCATTATGTTGTAGTCACAGTAGAAACTGATGCTGTATATACCACACAGAATGGACTTAGGCACATACAAAATCACGTTTGCATTTTAAACAAAAGACATGCCATGTATACCTTCAATCATTATACATGTTAAGTACATACACAATACATTCATCACATAAACGACTGCAAACATTAACACCACATGGATAACAAAATTTGATTCAGTTTATTATCACATTTTAGCATCTGCTTTGTATTTTCTAATGCACAAAGAGATTAATCCAGGCAACCATAACAAGGGAGAAACCGGATACTGTCATCTTATCAATCCCATGAGACAAAGCATGTAAAAACATACTATGTAATATTAAAAGATGGATCTAAGAGGGGCTATAAAAAGTTGATTAGTGTTAATCTGACCATTTAGACAAGCTCAGTAAATTTGAGCACATAAAACTTTCATTACTTAGTAAAATTAGCATCAGCTTATTTCCCTAGCATTACTGCTAAACTGATGCCAAGATAATGCTTTATGAGCTTATTAGAAAGGAGTGCTAATTTGCATGAAAGAGTTAAATAACTGCTGTACTGACTCCATGCAGGAGATAACATTAAAACAAATCAGAAGAAAAAAACAAAAATCAAATCAGATCTGAAATAAGTATGTTATGAAAATTAGTATAACAACAGTTAATATTATTCTAAAGTTTACTCAAAAAAAGGCATTTTATTGCTACAGGTTGCTTCTCTAGTATTTTAAAGCAAAAGGAAAATGACAAATAGGAATAAACCAAAGTTACTAATCAGATTTATTCAATAAACATGTATATACATGGACAGTGAACCTTTAAAAAATTACTCTTTTGTACAAAGATCACTTGTACTTTGCCTGTAACTACTATAAAACTATAAAATCACACAAAGCAAAAAGATAAATGAAATCTTCACATTTTTCCCCTTACCTCCCATTCTCTAGCTGCTGCTTCATTAGTAGAATCCTCATTTGTTTCAGATTCTTCAATCTCTTTTACTACTATAAATCCAGGTTCTCTGGTATATTCACCAGTATCTTCTGCATATATTTCTGGACTCCACTGAATGAAGAAGGCATACAAGTGGTCTGTCCTGTTAGAACAAGCGATTATTAATAATAGACCTAGTATCTGTGCTGTTAGCTAGAATTTAAAAACTATATTTGTTAAATATTTTCACAAAACTCGAAGACTTAAAATATACAAAATATATACCATGCTTTATTTAAAAATAAAACAAAGCCCACTACCAGGAAGACATTAACTTAAATTTTTTTGGCTGTGTTCTGTCAAGCTCTGAGAAAACTACATTAGGATTTTCTTTAGCATGGTTTTGACAAGCTCAGATGCTGTCCACAGTAATGTTTCTTTTCTTTAAAGGAACTTAGTAATGGGAAGGAAAACTGAACCCACCATTTTGACCTCATTCACACCAAATGATCTAATTATCTAAAATATAAGTAAACAACTAACTAATTACCTATTTTGAAACCTGGACATTATACAGATTTTTTCCAAGTTAACAGAAATTTAGTATGTTTAACTTTTAAATACCAGGAACACACAGTGTATTATTGGCTCAGGGATGATCCAACCTTTTAACTCTCTTGTTCCCCTTTTCAATTTTGTTTACTAGAGTAAAGCCTAAATCCTTGACAAACATTATTTGAGGGTCAGCAACACATTTCAAATATGTATGTTTTGTTGGCTTTAATTAGCATGGATAATTGGAAAGTGATTACAAAACTCTCCACTAGCACATACCAATCAATAACCACTGTTCTGGAAATTGTTTCTAATTTAATAAAATTTTTTAATAATGTCATTTCTTATGTGGCAACTAACACTTTAAAAAGGTATTAAGTATCATCTTTCAGATAGTTTGTCTCTACGAAAACAAGCAATTGTTTTTTCATAAATTACTTAGATACAATACAGTTCAAAATTCTAATAAAACTAATTTTTAATGAACATTAGCCAAGGTGCAAGGACAACATTAAAATGGAAAATTCCATGCAAAAATTAAAATAAAACCAATAGTAATGAGAGAAACAAATCCTTAAATTATTTTTAACTAAAGATATAATAGGGTTGAATATTTCATTGTAATCATCTTGGTATCGTTGGCAGATCTGAGTATCTGGCTCTTTGCCTTTCATGTACTCATGAATTATGCAAATCATACCATATTTTTAAATTATTCTAATCACAGTTTGTTGAATGCACAGACTGTACTGTATATTTAGGTGAGGGGGGAGAGAGAAGAATTTTATTATTATATTCCTGAAAGCAACAGTCTTCAGAGCAACATATAAAGACTTTCCAAGAGGTACACAGACACATAAGATAGTCCTAAGGGAAGTGATCTCTTATATTCTGCTTCCATATGTTAATCTTATACTAAGCTGCCTGAGAACAGTGTGGTCAAGATATCTTACAGATTGCCTGTTCTCTGCTTTCACTAAAGCACTATCATCAGTCATCCAGAATTTTACATGCCATAAACTGTAAAAACTTCCTGGTTGCCCAAAGTTGGTACTGAGATGGGGAAAAGTTTTAAAAGACTGGACAACAAGTCCTTTGGCATATCAGGTGGTTTCTAATTCACTGATTTCCATAAAACTGGAGGAATTTTTAATGAAGCTGTTCACTAATGGTCACTAAAAATAATTTTGATGAAAGGTAAGTAATTTTGGAATATAAATAGAAACATGTTTAAAGAATTGAGTGACATTATTATAATAAAAATTTTCAGTCTCATAGACTTTTTTATGAACAAAGCTTCTCAATACTTGTAATAAAAAGAAAAAAGGGAGGGGGTAGAACTGAGGGGCTGAATCCTATCTCATCATTTCAATGAACAATATCATCAATGGATACATAAACTAATTGGAGGAAAGCCCTAAATATTTCATTAAGGCATTTCCTATATTTTACTTTTTTATATGTAATAATTATGACAATTTATAATTTATGTTGCTTTGATGAGTTGTTTATTAGTAATAATTGTAATGATAAAATTTTCTTGTGTTTAATTAACATTTGGAATAATGCAGTTGTTGATAGACAATTTTCTCTTTGATTTCCACATGTATTGTGAGCAGAGGCATTGTGTATCTTTGTTCAGCACTACCTTTTCAAGTATGTTAGAACAGGAAACAAAGCATAGCATAGTTTTAGAAGGCAGAAATAGTACCTTACTCTGGAGCAAAGGGTAACCATGCTTACTGTACATTATAAAAGGTTTAAGTTCCCTAAACTTATGGTTCCTCTTCTTTAACATAACCCATGGCACATGTAGCTGTCACTTGGCCTTCTTCACATCCAACTGTGGCGACTGAAGCTCAAAGAACTCATACAAGTGCTGGTACTGTGACTACTGCCATTGTGACTCTGTTTTCTGCCAGCATGCATTAAACTGAGGCAGGCCAACTTGTTAGCAAGGTAGGGTAGGCCTTAGACCCTTTACTCTTTTGACAATAATCACAGAAAAGTTTTAAATAAATGTAATTCCAGTACACACACAAACACATACAGATAAATGTGTAAGTATAGGTAATTTGTTGCAAAAAATGTAAAAGGGAATAAAAATATAGTACCTTAGAGTAAGATTCTATGAGGAGGTATAATTGAAATACAAATTCAAAGAGAAAAAGTAACGATGCAAATTCTAACTGTTAAAGAGCACATTCAAGTGGTGTTTAAATGGATAATGGTAGAGGGCAAACTGATAACAATGTTTAGATCCTACTGAGTATATTTAAAGTATAAATGCAAGTTTTAACTTAAAATGTCAATATTTACAATGCAGTGGTGACAGACATCCTTTAGAATTGCTTAAACTTAAGATGAAAAATTTTACTGTGTAGTGGGTATAAAAAATAGTTTGAGGACCACATCCTTTTAGTAGCTAATTTAGTGCTATGTATTCTATAGTAGGCATTCAGTAAGCATTTGATGAAATTTTTAAGAAGGAAATTATACATCATTACCTGCCTTGAGGTAGGGGCTGTACCAGTTAGTATTTTGATGAACCTTCTTGATCTAAGACATTTTAAGTAAGTTTCTTTACTACTAAAACTAGGTATATGTTCACATTTTTTGCATCAAACCATGAAAGGGACTAAAATTAGAAATGGGGTAAATTAAAGAGTGTAAAAGAGGAGCTAAACGATTTTGAATAGATTTAATGTCAGGTTTTAATCATAAACTATTTCAATACTTTGCTACTGGTGGGATGTATTATACAAAATAATTTCAATTCAAGGAACCTCAATAATGTTTTGAAGATTCTGTTGTTGTTTTACCTTTCTTGTGGCACAGCAAACCAATATTCATGTTTCTTATCTCTCTGTGCATACTGTTGCATTGTTGCACTTGCTTGAGATACAAATGTTTTCCTCATAGGTTTTCCAACTCTGAGACATAAGAACTTATGTAATCGATGCCTCCTCTTTTCTTTTAAAAGTGCAGAACCTAGAATTGAGACACAAACAGTGTTTATTCAATTCTCATACACCATGCTTGAATGATTTAAAATAATTCGAGATTAAGTAATGCTTATCTCCAAACTTCTGACAAATAATTACAGAATAAAACGCCAACTTACTGAATTCTCTGAAGTAGCTTGTATTTTTTCCCATCAGAGGCAAAGTGACAAGTACAGCAGGACTAATGAACTAATAGGCAAAGTATGAGCTGACGTTATGTCTAAGCGTTAGGGAAAAGGCGAAAGATCCAGGAACCGTTGTCAAATTTCTGTTTGTGACAACCGCACTAAAGTAATCACATACACATGCGCAATTTTCTGCATGTTCTTTATCAGCCTTCTAGAACAATATCTAAATAAGTCTGTAGAATTTTCAGAGGTTTACTGTAATATGGTTGTTACAGACAAAAATTTAGTAAAAAATCTTGTGAAGCTTTTATATGCATATGAAGGTGTGATAAAAACAACAATATGCTAGATTCAGCCATCAGTTTGGACAGCCTGAGTTATCTCTAACTCGTCCAACCCCAGATGCTGACATATGACACACTGAGAGTCTGACAACATGGTTCAATTCAGCAATCTAGACATTAATTAACTTATGAAGGTGGCATACTGTGAAGAAAAAGCACTTAGTTATAGTCAGGAGATCTGGGTACTAGTCATGGCTTTTTTTCTGTGTAATACTGCGCAAGGTACATAATCTATCTGAGCCCCAACATTTGCATCAGGTTAAAAGAGTGAACTTTTACCATTTTTCCCACAATTATATTTGTACATTTTTATATTTATATATTTACAGTTTTATAAGTTTTATGGTATTATAAAGTCACTAAAGATCAGAAACTTTAAATATTTCCCTATTATAGGATCTCAAGTTACTTAAAATTAGTTACTTAAAACTAAGTTTCTTGTCCCCCCTCCATACACAGGTACAAAAAGAAGAAACCAAATGGTAACAATCCAGGAATACCTATCTAAACTATCTACCAATTTTTCTCCTTTTAGTATTTTGTCATAGTGAGATGTCCCTCCCATCAAACCCCGCACCCAAACAAACCCAATAAAATAAAAGCAGTCTACTATATTATTGGGTCAAATGGAAATGCCTCATTTTATCTTTTTCAAAGTTTCAAAATATAAGACAACTATCAGACACAAATATATCAAATAAAGATATTTATGCCAGCATTCTTTATAACATCAAAGAAATATCTTAATAATATGAATTGTTAATAACTGAATGTCTTAATACAGAAATGGCTAAATTACAGGGCCATTAAAAACCATGAAAGAATTATATGGGTTCAAGTTGACCCTTGAACAACACAGGTTTGAACTGCACAGGTCCACTTATATGCAGATCTCCTTCAAATAATACATACTATAATACTACAATACATGGTTGGTTGAATCCATGTATGCAGAACCACAGATATGGAGGGCTGACTGTAAACTTATACATAGATTTTCGAATGTGGGAGAGGGGTGTGTGTCACCCCTTAACCCCTGAGTCGTTCAAAGGTCAACTGTATAATGACATGGGAAAATGTTTATTACATAATATACTAAGTAAAAAAAAGCAAGAAACAACACTACATATAATCCCGATTTTATATGAAAAATACACGTAAGTAAAGATACATACAAAAACTAGCAAAATTGTATGTGTCTGTGTGTATGTATATACACATACACACTAAAGATCAAAGATAAATACACCAAATACTAACAATGATCATTTCTAGGTGATGAACTCAAAGTAATTTTTATAAATTTTCTAAAAACTTCCTGTATTTATCAAATGTTCTTTAATGAACATTAGTTCTGAATAAAGAAAAAAATTACAAAAGAAAAAATATTGAATCTTTTATAGAACTTGCTTTGAGTAAATGAATTCCTTAACATCTAGTGAATATAATCCTTAGGTCTTCAGTATACCTAAATTTGGCAATGCAAAGAAAATTCAGTGTTTTTAAAAACTGAATCAAACCTTTGTGTGTTGCTGGTAGGAATGTAAAATGGTGCAGCCATTGTGGAAAACAGCTCAACTGTTCATCAAAAAGTTAAACACAGAATTACCATAGGATCCAGCAAATCCACTTCTGGTATATATCCAAAAAATTGAAAGAAGGAAATCGAACAGATCATTTGTACACCAATGTTCATAGCAGCATTATTCTCAATGGCCGAAAGGTAGAAACAACCCAAATGTCCATCAACAAATGAACATATAAAGAAAATGTGCTGTGTACAGTAGAATATTACTCAGCTTTAAATAGGAAGAAATTTCTGACACAGTACAACACAGACGAAACTTGAAGGCATTACGCTAAGGGAAATAAGCCACACACAAAAGGGAAAATATGGTATAATTCCACTTATATGAGGTACTTAGGATAGAGACACAAATTCACAGAGACAAAAAGTAGAATGGTGGTTGTCAGGGAATGTAGGGAGGAGAGAATGGAAGTTTAATGGGTACAGAGCTTCAGTTCAGGAAGATGGAAAAGTTCTGGAAATGGATGGTGGCGATGGTTGTACAACAATGTTGAATGTACTTAATGCCACTAAATTTTACAGTAAAAATGGTTAAACTGGTAATTTTTATTTTATGTATATTTTAACAATTAAATTTTTTTAATTAAAAAACTGAAATCTAGTATTGATTAATCTAGAATCAATACTCCAATAGAATATGAGAAATGTTAGCTAAGATACTTGAGTTATACACCTTTTAACCCATAATGTACTAGGTGGAAGCACTGTATATTAGAAATAAAAGACAAACTATTACTATAATTTTCCTAAGTAAATAGTATGAAAAAACAAAATGGTGTTTTAATTTATCCTTAGTACTGCTTTTTAAAGGAAAACATTTAATCAGACAATGATGGAACTTGTGGATACTTGAAAGAATTTCAGAAATAGATTTTTATGTCTAATTGCACTTTTTAAAAATGATGGGATTACAACTTCGGCAATTGCAAGTTGCAATTAGGATATTATATATGCAATTTAAAAAGGTATTTTATTTTATTTTATTTATTTTTTTTTTTGCGGTATGTGGGCCTCTCACTGTTGTGGTCTCTTCCGTTGCGGAGCACAGGCTCCGGACGCGCAGGCTCAGTGGCCATGGCTCACGGGCCCAGCCGCTCCACGGCATGTGGGATCTTCCCGGACTGGGGCACGAACCCGTGTCCCCTGCAGCGGCAGGCGGACTCTCAACCACTGCGCCACCAGGGAAGCCCTAAAAGGTATTTTAATGATGAGACACATCAAGAACTAAAGAGAAATGGAGAAATCAGAGGTATTAAGGAACTTGTGTGCACTTTCAAGAAATAAATTGTTTAAAGACAGAATGCAGTGTGTGAGGAATGTTTAAACATGGTGGAAAAGATGCTCATTATGTGTACAACCCACTGTGGGATAAGACAGGAGAAACCAGAGACTATGTACTTGTGCCCAGAGAAACATCAGTCAAGGGCTACTAGATCATCCTTCAGAGTGGCCTAAGATACAGTAGCTTTTGAGTCAGTGAGGAAAGACGGATACAATATGCAGTAAGATAAACTAACTTTATATATTCCTTAACACTTACCTTCTATATTGGTTGTTGCTATTTTATGCTTAATTTCTTTTTGTGGCACCTGTTGAATATTTTCCCTTTGCTGTTTAGTTTGTTGCATTGTATGGGTTTTCCAGAGTTTCCGTAGCTCTTCTACCTCAGTCTCTGAGTCCTGATTTTGCTCCTTTCCTTGTTTTCCTTTGTTGACAATTGGCTTTTGTTTAAATTCTATTGCTTCCCCACAGGGCATACTTTCTTTTTCACCTTCTTCGTGGTGTAATGAATTCTCATTAAGAAGAAAATCCTGGTCTGCATTACCTTTTATACCTGTGCTTTGTTCTTTAGGACCTGATATTTCTTGAAGATTATCTGTAGTCTGATCTCCTTCCTTAGTAGCCATTTCAAGATTATTTAAATCAGTTTTAAGAGAAAGAGTCCCAACTTCATTGGTAGTATGTCCAGAATCGGATTTTAAGTGGTCAGGAGCACTAGCAGCCTCTGTTACGACTGTCAAACATTCTACTCCACTCTGACTGACGGTTTGCACAGATTCTGATGACGCACCAGATGATTTATCTTGTCGCAGCTCATCTGAAGAAATAAGCTCCTCTCGTATAGGAGAGAGTTCTGATTCCGTGAACACATCTTCAGAAAGAGACTCCTCGGTGCTCCTAGGAGCAGTGCTGGCACTATCATTACCTGCATCGCGAATTCTTGAGTCTATTTCATCAGTATTATTTCTTGTCATTTTCTTTAAATGGCAGAAGTCGCTTCCTGATAACTGATCTATCTCTCTGTCAGTAAACAAAATTTAAAGTTATTACTTTTTAAATTGCAGAATTTTATTTTCCACAAACTTAACACTGAATTAATATCACTAAAAAGGCTTTCCTAAAAGGATGTAGCATACATCTCTTAACAGCATATCAAAAATTTGATTGATTCCTATAGACCATGTAATTAAGTCAAGTTTTGCATCAACTGCTTAAGATCTGGGAAATATCAATGTAAGATTTCCTGAACTGATCTACCTGAAGAGAAGTTGAAGATACAAGTTCTGGGTGAAGCTATAATTCTAAACTAAAATTTATTCACTGACGAAATATGCAAATAAAATTTTGATTAAAATTTTAAATGTCTTAATAAAAATACACTGACTGATATTACACACACACACACAGTACTTATTTACATTTAAATAGAAATTAAACTAAAATAAATGACTCAAATGCAAAGCTAAAAACCAACCTGAATAGAACTGAGGCAAAAGTGCTTAGAGGTTAGATATTAACTAGCTGAATGGTTCATCATTACTTCTAGATTTCCATGTTTAACGGCATTTGTATATGCAAGCACTAATGATCAATGGTTAGACAGTTTAAGCTCTGGAAGGAGACAGTGTAAACACTATATGAAATACAAGTCAGCAATTCAAAATGATGGCTAAAAGTAGTTTCTGATAAATGGAAATTGCATGAGTTCTTTGGAAAAAGTATTAACATTTATGCAAGTCTGAGAATAGGAAAGACTGGAAGTAAGCCGACACACAATCTATTGGCTACCTTTGGATGGTGAAGTTGGGTAACTCTTTCCCTCTTATTCTAGTACTTGATATTTTTTATAATGATATGCATAATTTTCATTGTGCATAGGATAGGTAAAATTTATTTTTAAAAAAGTATTAATTAGTTGAAGTCCAGTCCCTATCTCTGCTTCCCTTGTACTGACTGATTCACCTTAAGAAATGTATGTAAGCATCTAATCTGTGTTATTAAATGTGTAATAGTGTCATCTACTGGTGAGCCCCTAACACTGCATATATAGGGTCTTGGAACTTGGCAAAAGTTTTGAGAAACTGTACCTGTAGATTTAATAAGACCCTTAGGTGTGAGATAAAGTTAAGTAAACCTAACAGTATACAGATTTAGATAGGTGTTGTAACCTTATCTTTTTATGTCAATGATGCTGCTATTGTTCAATATAGTTCCTGAACAACCTCTGCAATTAACTTCCCAAGCAGTGTAAGACAGAAGAAAACCAATCAAATCTTACACCTCATTTTTACCATACATGACATTATCTGAGTTGTTGCCAAATATTGTTTTTAATCAATTCATAAGGCAGCATTGAAAGATATTTCTTTTGGAGTAACTTTTTTAAAGGTTTGGATCAAATAGATGGTTTTTCCAGGTGATGTTGTGAATGATAAAACAGTGATTTACAAGAGGAAGGGCCCTATAGCATCCGTGTAGAATAGTTATGGATCATTCAGCATAATAGAATCCCAAGGCATCCTAATACAAATGGAAAAGCAGGGCAAGATAAAATGGATCTCACCAATGACTGGCAACATATACATACATATAATCTTCTTGTTTCTCTTTTAATCTAATCCTTCACTCCTTCACCTTTGTCTTACCCCTTCCACCTGCCACGATAATCTTTATTTGCTGAGACTGGTTTTGGATGAGGATATATTAAATAGCTAACAGTAGAGGCAATCCTAGGAATAATCTGCACCTCTAAGGATGAGTTTACCAAGCCAAAACAGTATCTACTGGGGGGCCATTATAATGGAGACTGTTTAAATAAAAGATTTTATTCTACCATAGGTATTCTAACAACTCATGTAGTCTGCCTCAGAAACAAAAATAATTTGCTCTCCGTCTCTTTTGTAAGTAGTTCTGTCTCACAGGGGTTAATTTTAAAACAACCATTATCATCCCTGTGGGCTACTATAGGGATAGAAATCTCAGTATCAGTTAAAGTGAAGCCAGTTTTTAAACTGCTGACAAAGTCATGTATGGAGGAATGGGGGAGTTCTTTTCTATTACATATCAATTTTCTTCTTTTGTCCTTCCCTTCCTTTGTTTGTATGCCTTTTATTTATTTGATTGATTGATTGATTGATTGCGGTACGCGGGCCTCTCACTGTTGTGGCCTCTCCCGTTGCGGAGCACAGGCTCCGGACGCGCAGGCTCAGCGGCCATGGCTCACGGGCCCAGCCGCTCCGCGGCATGTGGGATCTTCCCGGACCGGGGCACGAACCCGTGTCCCCTGCATCGGTAGGTGGACTCTCAACCACTGTGCCACCAGGGAAGCCCTCCTTTTATTTCTTATCCTTTTCTTTTCTCTGTTATTCCTTTAGTTAAACACATTACTTTCAAAGGCTATGCTGATCTGTAGCCACACATCTATGTTACCTGAAACACACAAATTCTCTAACCAGCATATTCCAAGGTTAACTCTTTAAATTTGTGCAATCTGTGGGTCTTCTTCCCTGTGTTTTATACTTTTCTGAGAGAAGGGTACAAACATATAAATCAATAAAAGACAAAGCTGCTCTGGCTTTATTAATGTCAGGTCTTTGCTTATGTGACCTCCCCCAAACCCCACACCCAACTCTTCAGGCTCTTCTAAGGAAAATCTGAAAGCTACCCTTGATTACTTATATTACCTTAAATTACTAATAAAAATAATTTGAATTTACCTGAATAAAATGGGCTGGTAAACACTGAATTAAATGAGTACTATAGGTTACTTTTAAATATCAGGTTCTCTGACCAAATATACAAGTATAAATCTAAAACAATTCCTAACTATTCTAGTGCAGTAAGAATAATCTCTTCAATACTACATATATTTCTGTTTCATTGATGATAAAATGAAAAGCAGCTATAATAAAACTATTAAAAAATACTTCAGAGTTATTAGACCAGGGTCAACTATCTAGATGAAATAAAATTGCAAAGGAGTATAATTATCACTCTTACATGGGTAAGGATTCCTTTATTTTGCTATCGAAAATTTCTCTGTACATTGCAGCTGACATCACCTCTTCCATTGGACACATGATGCCATATTCCTCACAGCCATTCTCTTGAACCAAGGGGTCAGTTTTATGTGGATCAAACATTATATTATTTGGTGTAACTAGCAACACACCACTGACTGTGCCCTAAGATGAAAAAAGAAAATAATGTTTAATCTTCAAAGTTTAAATTTTCAAAAATCATTCTAGATATTTTTATCTCCGATGTTAGGCCACCTACCACATATAAAAGTAGTATAGTCAAGCACTATGGCATTCTCATGAAAATGTTTTTAATAACACCCATATTTTCCCAGTAAATTCTCCTTGTTAGCAGAAGCAAAATACAAAGAATATCATATTCACCTTCAATCAATCAAGTCAGGAATTAAAATTTTCAGCCTCAGTAAAATGCTGAGTTATATCAGCAAGATAACTTTAGTAATATAAGAAGGATTGTAAAGTCCTTCAAGGCATGAGCCATGTTTTACATTAACTTGCATACAGCCTCCTGTGTTCTTCCGTCACTACAGGTATTAAATAGTTTCATGCACACACTGCAGGTTTAATAAATAATGTGCTGATAACTCAATCCATTATAAAAGGAAAATAGTATAATCTGTTTAAAATATCTTTTAAAAAAATCTGTTTCACTCAATTCTGCTACTGCCTAGTTATGTGACCTCTGGCAAGCAAAGCCTCTGGGGTTGTTTCTTCATCTGTAAAATTAGGTAGATTAGATTACTTCTAAGGCATACAGTACTTATTTTAATCATGAAAAGCTATGAAATTTTAAATATACTTATACAAATAGTGATAAAAATATAAAGAGTCCAACCCTCTCATCTTACAAATGAGCAAAATGAAGTATGTAAGAAGCTGATCCCACTAATATTAGCTAATGTTTCTTGAATGCTTTGTATGTACCATGCTTTATACATATTATTGTTCATTTATATATATTATTGTTCAATTATAGCTCTGAGATAAGAATACAGGTGGGGAAATTAAAATTGAGAGAGGCTAGGCAATTTGTCCTAAATAATAAATAACATAGCTAACTAATAAGTGGCAGGACCAAGATCCAAAATCCAAGCAGTCCATGCTTTTTACTATAATCTTTTCACACCTGAGTTACAAACAATAATCACTTCAACTCAAGTACCAAATATTCTTTAATCCTATTTATTTTATTTATTTTTATTGAAGTATAGTTAATTTACAATGTTGTGTTAATTTTTGCTGTAAAGTGATTCAGTTATGTATACATTCTTTCTTAATCCCATTTTCAAACTCCCATTCCACTACATCCTGTAAGAATAAAAATAAAGAGCCAGACAGAATTCTGAAACTAAACCAAATAATTACTTCAAAGTTGTCTTTTTTTTCTGAAGCTACCAATAGAAAAACTTAAATCTTGCTTGATTTGGTATCACACCCACCTTCCAAGTCCATATTCAGCTCTGTGAATTTATCTGATTTAACTTTAAGAATGTAAAACTTAAGTTATGACAGACACTAACTTTAGAAACAAAAAAATAAGAAGAAAAATCCTACTAAAAATGGTCACCCAATCACAAATGAAAAAAAGTTATTGCCAATGTTCAAGATTATAAAATACGCTTATTATTTACAGTAACTGCATGCAGTACTGGAGAGAAGAATATGTGTGTGTATGCATTTTGGTGGGGGAAAGGGAATCAGTCTCAAACTCTGACTAGCGTTTCTTTTAGTTCAGACTATGGACCTCCTAAATAAGGAGGAACTTTATGTAAACCATAGCCTAATCATCTTTTGATCAACATTTTATTTTATTATTTTTTAATATCTTTATTGGAGTATAATTGCTTTACAATGTTGTGTTAGTTTCTGCTGCATAACAAAGTGAATCAGCTAGATGTATACATATATCCCCATACCGCCCCCCTTTTGCGTTTCCCTCCCACCCTCCCTATTACACCCCTTGATCAATACTTTAAACAGATTCATATACATTATATATTCCTGGCTCACATGCCAACTGAAATCAATGAGTGATGATAAAGTATGTTGCAGGGACATTTACTCTGCCAGGGATAATCCAAGAAATAAATAATCAAGGGTAGAGTATATACAATATAAAAAAGCTGAAAGATTTCCAATCTTTAATACCTTCCTCTATCTCACCACGTCTACAAGCAAGTTATTTGAGAAATGAAACCAAACAATCAGTAAGGATTAAGGAAAGCAAACTTCAGGTTCTCTGAAAGACTTCAGGTCATTCTTGATTTCATAAATTTCATCTGAGCATTAGTTTTAAATGATGATATAATATTTGGTTCACTGGCATAACACTACATCTTTTGCTTTAGAGGATTTTCATTAAAGACAATGATTACTAGGTATTATAGAAAAGGCCCAGTGTAATAATAATACTTTAATTCACTATACATATGAATACTATAATCTTAGTACTGTAATTATAGAAGCCATTTGAAAAGTCTCTCAAAACCGTACTTCTACTACTTGGATTACAAGGGGCTTGAAGCCCTATAGCTTAACACTGGAATGATCAATCTGCTAATGTTATATTCCAGGAATTCACCCTTATTTGCTACTACTGAAGGATGCACTGATATATTCTTCAAGCTTCTTTCCCTCTGCCTTTAGCTGGAGCTCTTTGAGGTATTCTGTGAGATGTCAGGTGTCTCCATAAATCAAAAGAGACAGCCATGAGAAACATTACAACACAAAATTCACAAAAGTCTCTTCAGAAAGTAGCCTCTCAAATTCATTTGGCCAAGATCAAGTCTGAAATCATAAACTCACACTAAACCATTAACATTTCATTCTTTTTAAACACTGTTTCATAAATGTAGACATATTTTCAGGAGCAAGAGCATACTGTAAGTAAAAGATTTCCAATTAGCATATCTTAATCCACATGACCTTCAGAAACTTTAAGCACCTACTTCCTTTAGTATTAGTAACTTCCAATTCCTTATGTGCAACTACTTGACAAATCTTCCAAGAAGGAATTATTTCTATTAGAAAATAAAGTTTATTTCTAAAAGAAAAGTTACCACTTACATTACAATATTTCTGTAAATACTAAAAGATAAAAGACTATGATTTGGGAACTCATCCCAGGAGAAATAAAAGCTTGTACTGATTTTTTTTTCAGTCTTAAGTCCACAGTAATTTAACCATTACAATAATTGTTGATAAATTTCCATAATTTTCTATAAATAATCTTTACTACAATCAACCTGTAAGAAGAAAAAACAAGATGACTTGTATGAGAAAGCATCTTTTCCTGCTTACTTTCTTACAACAGATTATGTTTCAAGAACACCAGTGCAAGCCATTTCTAACCCTGCCAATGACTTTATCTTTTCTTTGATTCTTAAACAAAATTGTTATTCAAATACTTCCAACTAAAATTTTGCTTCTAGCCAAGAACTAATTCTGCCTAAAGCTACTGAAACACATAAAATAAATGAAATAACTCTTTTCTGATACTATAATGCTGAATAAGGGGAAACAAATAAGATCAGATCTACAAATGCCCCAGCACACTGGGTGGAGTTTCCTGGCCACAGATAGAGACAGGAAAGGAGAGAACACTCCCTACTGAGAAAGCTTTGGAGATCTACAGAGGATCCTTTTCCAAGGTTCCAGCTGAGGACTGATTGCTACCTGTGTGAAAGGAACTATCCAAGGATGAGAAAAAAAGCACTCAAAGAAGCTGAGAAAACACTCCCTAGAGTCCACAGAGTCAGAAATAGTTTGTGTTCTCACCAACCAGAGAAAAAACCCTTGTAATTTACAGCACCTCAATACTCAGAAGGGTATTGTCTCAGTAAGGGGAAAACTAGTTGAAGACTTAAAAGCTGCTCTGGTCATGCCTAACAAAACTTAAAAGCAAGCCATGATAGGATGAAGCTGTTTCCAAGAAACAACCGTGTCACAGAAAAATGTGCAAGAATATGTATAGAAATACAAAAATATCCAGCACCCAACAAGATAAAATCCATAATATCTGGTATCCAATTAAAAATTACTAGGCATGCAAACAAACAGGAAAATATGGCTCACAGCAATAACAAAAATCAATTAACTGAAACAAACCCAAAAGTGGAAGAGAGAAAAGAATTGGCAGAAAAAGACATTAAAACAATTATTTTAACTATAGTCCATATATTCAAGAATACAGAAGAAAGATTTTGCATGGTAAGTAGGGACGTGGGAGACATAAGCGACCCAGTTTAAACTTAGAGGTGAAAAATACACTGGATAGAATACCAGATTAGATTTGGCAGAAAAATAAATTACTGAACTTCAAGATACAGCAATTGAAATTGTCCAAAATGGAGACAGAGGAAAAGAAAGAGCAGAGTATCAGTAAGCTATGAAGCACAACATCAAGCAACCTAAAATATGCATAACTGGAGTTTCCAAAGAAGAGGAAAGAATGGGGGAGAAAAAACATTTGAAGAAATATGGCCAAAATTTTTTCAAATTTGATGAAAACTATAAACCTACAGATCCAAGAAGCTGAACGAACCCCAAGGAAAACAAATATGAAACACACACCAAGGCACATCATAATTAAACTGCTCCACAATATCAAAAAAACAAACAACCCAATCAAAAAATGGGCAGAAGACCTAAACAGACATTTCTCCAAAGAAGACATAGAGATGGCCAAAGGCACGTGAAAAGATGCTCAACATTGCTAATTATTAGAGAAATGCAAATCAAAACTACAGTGAGATATCTCCTCACACCAGTCAGAATGGCCATCATCAAAAAAATCTACAAACAGTAAATGCTGGAGAGGGTGTGGAGAAAAGGGAATCCTCCTACACTGTTGGTGGGAATGTAAATTGGCACTATGGAGAACAGTATGGAGGTTCCTTAAAAAAGTAAAAACAGAGCTACTATATGATCCAGCAATCCCACTACTGGGCATATATCTGGAGAAAAACATGGTTTGAAAAGATACATGCAGCACCCCAATGATCACTGCAGCACTGTTTACAACAGCCAAGACATGGAAGCAACCTAAATGTGCATCAACAGATGAATGGATAAAGAAGATGTGGTACTCATATACAATGGAATATTACTCAGCCATTAAAAAGAATGAAATAATGCCATCTGCAGCAACACGGATGGACCTGGAGATTATCATACTAAGTGAAGTCAGTCAGACAGAGAAAGACAAATATATATTGCTTATATGCGGAATCTAAAAAAAAAAAAAGATACAAATGAACTTATTTACAAAACAGAACAGACTCACAGACACAGAGAACAAACTTATAGTTACCAGGGGGGAAAGGTGGGGAGGGAGGGATAGACTGGGAGTTTGGAAGTGATCTGTACTATATTTAAAATAGATAACCAACACTGTATACCACAGGGAACTCTGCTCAATATTCTGTAATAACCTAAATGGGAAAGGAATTGTAAAAAGAATATATATGTAAAAAAATAATAATAAAATTTAAAAAAATAATCAACTTGCTCAAAATCAGTGATAAAGACATCATCTTAAATGCAAACAAAGAAAAATATATATTTTATACAGCACACCAAATACAAAAATAATAGAAGACTTCTCTTCAGAAACAGTGCAAGCCAGAAAACAGTAGAGATTTGAAAGAAACATCTTTAAAGTTCTGAAAGGAAAAGAAAACCCTGTCAACCTAAAATTCTATGCCCTGTGAAAATATCTTTAAAAATTAAAGAAAATGCTAAAGCTATATGAATAGCAAATAAGCAAATGAAAAGATGCTCAGTATCATAAGTCATTAGGGAAATGTAAATTAAATGAGTTACCACTAAAGACCAATAAGCATAACTAAAATCTAAAACACTGACCACGGTGAATGCTGGTGAGGATGTGGAGAAACAGCAACTCTCAGTGACTGCTGGCAGGAATGGAAAATAACACAGCCACTTTTGGAAGGCAGTTTGGTAGTTTCTTACAGAGCTAAACACAGTCTTACCACACGACCTAACCATCACATGCCTTAGTATTCAACCAAAGGAAATAAAAACTTATACAAAACCTGCATATTAATGTCTATAGCAGCTATCTTCATAAGTGTCCAAACTTGGAAGCAACCAAGATGCCCTTCAGTAGGTGAATGGATAAACTGTTGTACTGTACATCCACAGCGATAAAAAACAAATGAGCTGTCAAGCCATGAAAGATATGGAAGGCTCTTAAATGCATACTGCTAAGTGAAAGAAACCACTCTGAAATCATTCAATCATACTTTATGATTCTAACTGCATGACACTGTGTAAAAGGCAAAACTATGGAGACAGCAAAAAGATCAGTAGTTTCCAGGAGTCCGGAGGAAGGGATGGATGAACAGACAGCACAGAGGATTTGGGAGACAATGAAACTATTTTGCATGATACTGTAATGGTGGATACATGTCATCATACATTCCTCAAAACCCATAGAATGTACGACACAAAGAGTGAGTTCTGATGTAAACTATGGAAACCCACTTTAAGTATAAGACACAGTCTAAAAGTAAAAAAATGGAAGAGATAAATCAAGTTAACACTAACTGAACAGAAGCTAAGTGACTACATTTGTATCCATCAAAGCAGATTTCATAGCAAAGAGTTTTACCAAGAATAGTCATTCATAATTAAACAAGTCAATTCATCAAGACAATATAAGAATCCAAAACATTTTTATACCTAACCACAGAGTTTCAAAATACACACAAAAAAACTGACAGAACTAGAAGGGGAAGTAGACAAAACCACAATTATAGAGGTATTTCAACATCCTTCTGTCAATAATTGATAGAACAAAAAGACAGAAAATCAATAGTAACACTCAACTTGGTTTAATTGACATTTATAAACTATTTCTCCCAACAACAGCAGAATACACATTCTTTCCAAGTGCACATGTAACATGTATCAAGATATAATACATTATGCACCATAAACGTTAAGCCTACAAATAGTAGTATGTTCTCTAACCACATGGAAAAACATTAGAAATCAGTAACAGAAAGATATCTTGAAAAATACCAAATATTTGGAAACTAAGAAACTTCTAAATATTCCATGGGCCAAAAAAGAAATAAAGAGAAAGTATTATGAACTGAAAGAAAATGAAAATACAACATATCAAGACTGTGGATTCAGTTAAAACAGTACATAGGGGGAAATTTATAGCACTAAACACCTATTTCAAATACCCATAATTTATGAATTATGACTATAAAGAATTGGTTCTCACGTGTGACTTCTCAAGTGGGTATCATACTATAATTACTTTCTTAGCAACACCTGGAGTTTATTTTGAACACTATTGTACTTTACTATAATTCCCTTTGCAGACTAGAAGTTCTCTGCTTTAGAAAAGCAGCAACATGTGGTAGATAAAACACAGATTCAAACTGGGTTTGAATTCTAGCCAGGATAGAGAAACCCTGGACTCGTTAACCTTTTCTGAAAGTTTTTTTTTTTTTCCTGTGAAGAAGGAATAGGACTGCCTATTTCACAAGATTATTTTAAATTGATCATCATGTGCTGATGCTGATGACTAAAAATGTAAATGCAAAACTGTCATATTTTAGTAATAAATAAAAAATGATTAAAAGTTTTTTCTAAAGTTTTATCCATTACCTTGCCACTGGTAATATATCTGCAATTAATTTTAAGAAATTTCTCAGTAAATGCTTCTTCCTCCTCAGAAGTTGAAGATACAACTCGTGCAGGTCGAATACCAGTAAAAGCAGATGAGACAGTTTCTTCTTTTGGGTGGACTACATCAGGATTCTTTAAAAAAAAAGAAAAAGATAAAGACACTTCAGAGAACCAAATAAAACTAAGCACACTTTTAAATGCAAATGAATAGCTCTCCCCAGTAAGTGTTTTTCCTTCTCATCACATTCTGTAGATCAGCTCAAAACATTTTTATGTAAAAAAATATGGGAAAGAATGTCACTTCTTTTACATTTGATAAAGACCTCTAATACAGCTTACACTTACATTTTCAATGATTTTTTTAATGGGAATATATACATACTGGTTATAATATATGTGTGTGTGTGTTTGTGTGTGTATGTACACACACACATACGCATTCAGTTGCTCCTGAATCAAATCACTGGTCCTGATCATTTAATATATCCCTCAGGTGCTGGGAGCAGAGAAAAGGTGAGTGCTTGTCTGTGAAACCTAGGAATTCAGCAGAATCCACTCATTGAAGAGCCTGTTAAAATCTCAAGCTATAAAGAATTTATCAGTACCATTTTACAAAGTATTAATTAGTTAGATCATAGGTTCTTAACTTTTTTGATGCCATGGACCATTCCCACAGTGAAGCCTACAGACCTCCTTTTCAGAATGTTTTTTTTTGAATACTCAAAATAAATATAGAATTACAAAGAAAAACAATTATATTGAAACAATTATCAAAACACTTTTTAATCAGAGATATATTTATTTATAGATATATATGCTTCTTTATTAATACATTAAATAACAAGATTAGTGATGACTCATAACGATAATTTTGAAGTACATGGCCATAAACAACATTCTGTGATATCTACAACAACTCTAAATTGATTTGAAAATATGTGAGTTCTATTGGGGACAAAGTCACAGGTATCCCTGGTGCTTTTCTATAGTTTGCTGCTTATATTCTTAATCTTTAAAAATGTTAGATTTCACTTAAAATTTTTTCTATCCAAGTTCTCATAGTTTTCCCAAAGTTCAATATTCTGTACAAATGTAGGAAGGTTAGACAGATGCCTTTTAATCTTTGTTTTAAATACCTCCACAGAGGCATTTCATACCTTATAAGTAAATGTACAATGCCTATAGTTTTCATAGTAGCAAGGTTCTTCAGAGCTTTGAACTAAAATCTGCCACTTTGTAATTAATACCTAATAGTTATGATTTGGCCTTTTGAAATAATAAACAAGACTGCTCCCTCTTCAGTCTGACAGACTTTGAGATACTTGAAAAGAACTATCAAATTTTAACATAACTTTTTCTACTCTAATAAATGGATCTAATTCCTTAAATACTGTCCTATATAGGACAGAATTTTTCGACTTCCTTTCTAAATTTCATATACCCTTCCTAAAATATAGGGCTGAATCCCAAGCACTTGGGCAGATACTCAACAGACATTTTTTGAAGGTAGACCAGTTCAGAACACTGCAAAACAGCTACCTTTGATATAATTATATTTTTAAAAAACCTAAAATGGAATTATATTTTAACAGCTGCATGACACTGTTATAGCATTATCAATCTTTTCATTTTGTGATGCAAACTAATAACTTTACATTCATCCTGTTGGCTCTGGTAGTTACTGTATCTAAGAGTTTTATATCATATATAAATTCATTTAGCACAGATAATTAAATAAGGAACATTAATAATAATATTAATTGACATTTATGAATACCTTTATATTTAAGTATATTATAAAGACCATTTCATTTTCAAATCACTCATAAGGTATATACTATTACCTTAATTTTTAAGGAAACGTATGCTTGGCCAAATTCAGTAACTTGCCCAATGAGTAAGATAAAGCTGAGATGAAAACCCATGTTGCCAACACATGAACTAGTGAGCTTAACTGCACTACTATATGCTTTCCATTTCAAACATTCTTCTAAATGACTGCGTGCAGAGGGGAAAAAAAAAAAGCCAATACAGAGCCATCAGAGGGCCCCCTGCAAGCTGGCACAAAGCAATACACAAATTTTGTCTATGACTGTTCAGTTACTCCCAAATCAGGTGACAACAGTATCTACTAAATAACCATATTACTCACAGAAACTGTATCAGGGTACATTATCAGGGTCAAATATTTTCCTTAAACATATACCTCATAGAACAACATGATCTCTGAGGTTCCCTCAAAGTCTCAAATTCTACAACTCAGTATCAATAGCAATCTCAACTTGTCAAAGTAATCCTATTAAAAAGAATACATGAGATTAGCTTAATGAATGCTCAAAGTATAGCACAAAAGAGTATTTCTTTAAAAAAGATCAAAGTTGTTCAGAGAAATCAGACCTTACATACATGTACATGATCCAAAGTATCAGTATCTCTGTATCTCTGTGAATTTACAGATTCTGTTTCTTAATAAGGTGATTTGAATAAGCTTATTTGAGTGCTTTCTGAAGCTTCTTTGTGCAATTTTGTTTTAGCCACTAGGGATGGAAAGGTCCTTAAAAACATAGGATTATAAATATTTATTTACCAAGCCTCAATTGTCACCTCAATTGTTCAAATGTGCAAAAGGAAAGCAATGCTATGACAAGTGACCCAAAAAAGGTTGACTTATGGTCATCTTTTTTGTACAATATGATTAAATATTATATAATTTGTAGAGTATTATTATAAATCATTACCGTAAGCTAATTAGCAACTCCAAACTCTCCTTTTCCCATGTTGCCTTGGCTTTATGGAGTTTTTGTTCTTTAGTGATTGAAAATATATAGAAATGTTCTCTGGTAACATGTAGGTAAGGCATACAAAATTTGAGGAGGAAAAACCATACAGGCACAGAAATACCAACATTTATATTTATTTCATACAACATATATAATATATAATCTAAAATAAAATGTTTATTTTTAAAGCAATGTATATTATGTTTCTTCACTCAATCCAATAAATATGATGGGTACCATTTACTTCCTATAAATTGTTATGTTTAACTATCACTCTCAGAATTTATTTAAACTCCACTTCTTAAGAATTTGACGCTCTTAAAACAAACATACAGAATAAAATACAATACAAATAAAAAATAAAAATATCAGAGTGAAGAAAAAATAAAATGCAATTTTAAGTGTTGTACTTGGAGTTTTGGATCTGGCACTCAGCTTTTTAGCAACCAGGTTAAAAAGCAAAGAAGGATCCATTTTTAAATTCTAATTATGAGAACAATGCTTGCTTTCAGAATCTAGAAGAAAACTCTCACCCAGTAACTTAACTATTTATTTGTGATGTTACAAATATAGAAATTTCTTCTATATAAAGAAATGCTTTCCTAAAATCTATATAAATACAAAGTCCTACTATGAAGTTTTATATTTTCACATATTTCAAATATAAAATTTTGTTTTAAGAATGTAAAACTAAGGTATAATTATAGCACCATCATTTAAAAAGCACATATTAAAAAAATTATAATTCCCTAATAAACTGCTGGTATTTAAGTTTAAAAGCACCAAAGCTAAATTATATTATACGATATATAGGTAACATATAATTCATGTGTTATTTATACATACGGCATTTATAGTTGTTTAACTTTATTTTAATATAATATGTAATATATAAGCTTATGTTTATTATATAATAAAGTATATATAATTACATATGAAAATTTAGGTTTAAAAGCATGAAATTTAAAATTATAATTTATATATTATATATCAGATAAAATATATTTTATATATTATATATTTTAGTGATTTTAAATTTATTGTAAGTTTAAATATATAATATACACAGAGAGAGAGAGGAAGGAGGTGGAAGTAAGGAAGAAGGGAAAGAGGGGAGAGGCATGTTTGTGACTAGTTTAAGGATGGCACATGTGAGAACAATTTCTGAAGCATATGCTATATTTAATCTCTTCAAACTATACTGATATTTCTAACTAAAAATTTTTTAACTTCTTGCATGTGTGCTATTACTTTAGTGTCTGTTTTCAGGTATATAAGTTCAGGATGTCAATGAATTATGTGATTAGTATGATTAAAATAGGGGGAGGTTTATTTTATTAGATTTCACAAATATTCTCAAGATCCCCAAAACCCTGTAAGAAATTAACATCACTCTTTTATATATTTTCTCATCTATAAGTACAGAGAATAGTCACTGAATGTCTTTTTAAAAAAAACCTTATTTGACTAGAGTTAGAAAATCTTCTAAAGTTCCCTGACTAAACAATGTGGTTCTCTTGAAATTTTATAAAAGGCAACGTTATGACACTTCACTGTGTCACCCAAGAAGATATGCTGAAGTCCTAACCCCCTACACCTCAGAATGCGATCTTATTTGGAAATCAGCTTTTTACAGATGAAGTGAGTTAAGCTGAAGTCACACAGGAGGAGTAGAGTGGACCCTTAATCCAATTTAATTGGTTTCCTTATCTGAAGAGGAGACCACTATGTGAAGACACAAACACACAAGAAGACAGCCATGTGACTACAAAGGCAGAAACTGGAGTAATCTGTCCAATAAGACAAGGAATGACAAGGACTGTGGGCCAACACCAGATGCTAGAAGAGGCAAGGAAGGATCCTCCCCCACAAGGTGCTTGCCAACATCTTGATTCCAGACACCTAGCCTCCAGAACTATGAGGTAAGTTTCTGATTTAAACCACCCATTTTTTAATCCTTTGTTACAGCAATCCTAGGAAATTAATACAGGCAAATAATATTTTTTTAAGTTACATAAACAGAAGAACAACATATTAAAAAGTCCAGAGAATCTTAAATATTGAGAAAAAAAAAAGCAATGCTTTTGTTCACCTTTTAATCATTTTAAGCAATACTTCCGATTATCTGCTTTACTTTTATTTTTGCTTTGGTAAGCAAAAATGTGCTACATTACTTCCACATAGCTCTTTACTACAAACTTTCTAGTTTCTACAATTTGGTACACATATATTTTAATTTTAGATTGTATGTCTCAGTCACAGAGAATCTGTACTGCTAATCCTTACCCTTTCATCAATTAGTTCAAAAAGTGGTTAAGAATATAACACAAAACCTGGATGTAGACTGTCAGGGTTTAAATCTCAGCTCTACCACTCATTAAGTATGTGACCTTGTGTAAATTACTCATTCTCTCTATGCCTTAGTTTCCTCATTAATAAATGCATAGTATTTTTTAATGTTAATAGTAACTGTAGCAGAATAATTGCCTATGCTTAAAAAGAAGCTTTTAATGTGCCTAAACTCTATTAATGCTTTATATATTTTCTCCTGTAAGACCTTCTAGGCCTTCCATAGAATCTCTTAGTAGTATTTTTTTTCAAAATTATATTTTCTTACTACCATGAAATATAATTTCAAAATTATATTTTCTTACCACATTATAAGTACTCTACTTTTATTATCATTTAGATTTATTAGAGTATACTAAAGAGTGTTTTATATTAAAGAGAATACAACTATCTGCTAGCCCATCTTTCAGTGGAGTATAGTAACATAAGCAGAAATTTAAAAGTATTTAAAACCATTTCACTTTTCCATATTATTTATTTAAAATTTTTTTTCCTCTGAATTCCATCCTAAATATATCACACTAGTAGTTCTAGCCTAAAATGGCATTAGCATAATAAATAAATTTAAGATGCAGAGAGGAGAAATCAAAGGAGGTAAACAAACAAAAAAGGTTTTTATATTTACAAAAGAATGTTAAATTAAAAAAATTTTACAAGATGATGATAGTGCAAAAGTGACAGGTTTTACTACACTCACAATGATTGAATATTACTTATCTTTTTGGGTTGGGTCCAATTATTTACTGATCAATAGTAGTTTCTGAGCTATCAATTTCTAGCTATAAAGTGCTGGTAAAAAAGCATGGGCTCTGGACTCAGACTATCCGTGTTGGAATCCTAATTCAGGTAAGTAGTCTAGCTTTTCACAATTTTGCTTTAGGGTATGGAACACAAGCTAAATTAACCGAAGGCTACACTGCTCTCCTTTGTCATTGCCCCTTATGAATATATCTCTTTGTTAAGTCCCATGGGAAAATGGCATGGCCATGTTCAAAAAGGTCCAGTAATCGTTTGGTCCAGTATCATTAGAAACTGACTTCCATTTTCATCGATGATGAAAATAAATGTAATATATTCCTTTCATGTAGCTGTATTCTAAAGTAGTTGTCATTTTTATAAGATAGCCAACAAATAAAACATTTGAAAAAGACCCCATTTCTCCCTCCCTCCCTCCCTCACCACAAACACACAGAAAAAAGTCCCTAGGCAAGGAAACAAATAGTTATTAATAATATCATGTCCTTTACTCCATGAGAGAAGTGGAACTAGTCTAATACTAGAGCTTAGGAACTAATAATTCCTAATAATTTATAGGCAAATTAACATTAATAATTTGTGTTTTGTTACCAGTATGCCATTTGGTATCCTAAACTTTGAGTGCAAATTAGGGCAGAGAAAAGGATGTCTCCTAAAATCGGCATAGCAACACAGAAGAATCTCTCACAGGAGTCTAGCCAGTTAATGGAGAAATAACCTTTTACATGTAAACATAATCACTGGGTCATTATGAAAATGGGAAATTATGATTAGTATTACTTTACACAGGAAAGGCACAAAAAAACATAATTCCTGTCAGAGGGATTTTAATCAAAAGTATTAAATAAAGTTTTTTCCTTGGAATTCATTTGTAAAATGTAACATATAGAACATCTATTCCTTTAAAATGCTAGATAAATTAATAAATAATAAAAAAATAATAGATTAATATACTATTAGTTACTCCGAATTAATATTCTAAAGAACAACTAAGATAATAATTTTTTTTCTTTTTTTTTTTCTTTGGCAGTGGGCTGTGGGATCTTAGTTCCCCGACCAGGGATCGAACCCGTGCCCCCTGCAGTGGAAGTGCGAAGCCTTAACCACTGGACTGCCAGGGAAGTCCCCATAAATTATTTTTTTAAAGTGTGCCAAAAATGAACTCGAGAGTTTTAAGTATTATATAAACATTCACAGAAACTCAAATAAAAGTCAAATTGGACATGGACTTCCTATCATGATACACTCATGTTTGTTAAGTAAAATTCTTTTCTTAGTTAAATTATTATATGATATTTACAAAAGGGCTGATGAATATCGTTGGATTACTACTACCACCAACAGTGATCAATTTAAGAATGTTTCACTTTAAAAACTGGGATTTACAAATTTAATTAACAAACTAAAAAAGTAAAATTTCATTCAAGCCATAGGCAAAGTAGGATTAAAAAAATGATGATATATACAAATACCGTGACATTTCTTGATAGCTTTGAAAAGAAGGGAAACTTACAGTGGTCTTATCAAGTTCAGCCTCAGATGATGTTGGTGACAGAGGACTTATGGGGCTTAGAGACGGGGAGCTCTCAACACTGGAGACATATTCAGGATCAGGAACATATAAAACCTGGAAGAAAATATTCACATAAAGATTTAGTCAAACTAAAATATTAATCATCAGATGGTATTCTCTAAGCAAGCACCATTAACAATGATCTTCAGAAATAAATTTTAAAAATTAAAACCTTCAGATTAAAAGAATGTTTATTACTGAAATAACTGTAACAAAATTTTTAAAAAGATTTAATTTAGATAAGTTTGATAACACAGACTGTGGGCAACAGTGAAGGGAAACAGTAATTCTTATAAATTATGGGTGTTCCTCTTAAAGGACAATTTGTCAACAGCCAGCAAAACTTAAAATGCACATATCCTTTAACTGAACCATTTTACTTCTAGGATTTGACTTCATAGATATACGTGCATATAAAGAAAAAGAGAAACAAACAAGAGTGTTTCCTAGAGCAATGTTTACAATAGCAAAAAAGAAAGTCTAAAGCTTACTGTGCTTGGTCAAACCATAATACAGGCACACCTTGTTTTATTGTGTCACCTTATTGGACTTCGCAGATACTGCGTTTTTTACAAACTGAAAGATTGTGGCAACCCTGTGTCAAGCAAGTCTATCAGTGCCATTTTTCGACTGCATTTGCTCACTTCCTGTCTCTGGGTTACATTTTGGTGATTCTTCCAATATTTCAAACTTTTCATTATTATTATATTTGTTATGGTGATCTGTGATTAGTGACTGCTGCAAAAAGATTATGACTCTCTGAAAGCTCAGATGATGGTTACCATTTTTTAGCAATAAAGTACTTTTAAATTAAGGTATGTACTTTTTCTTTTTTTTTTTTTTTGCGGTACGTGGGCCTCTTACTGTTGTGGCCTCTCCCGTTGCAGATCACAGGCTCCGACGCGCAGGCTCAGCGGCCATGGCTCACGGGCCCAGCCGCTCTGCGGCGTGTGGGATCTTCCCGGACCAGGGCACGAACCCGTGTCCCCTGCATCAGCAGGTGGACTCTCAACTACTGCGCCACCAGGGAAGCCCAAGGTATGTACTTTTTTTAGACATAATGCTATTGCACACTTAGCAGACTACAGTGTAGTGTAAATATAACTTTTATACACACTAGGAAACTAAATAATTCTATGACTCGCTTTATTGTGATATCTGCTTTACTGCAGTGGTCTGGAACCAAATCCACAATATTTCCAAGGCATGCCTATATATTAATAGAGTGCAATACTTTACATACATGAAAAAGTCTGAGATTGAGTTATGCTTAAATAGAACATTTTTCCAGAATCAAAGTTATTTATTTTTTTTTAAAGAAGAAAGGCTAGAATATTTTTGGAAGGGGATACATATTGGTAACTGTGGTTGCTTCTGGAAAAGGAAACTGTAAGTCTGAGATAAACTACCTTTAAAAAACTTTGAATTTTTTATCAGGTACATGTACTGCTTTGAATATTTTTTAAAGCTCTTTAAAACTATATTTGAAAAGACAACAGTTATTTTCAATATGTATTAAGAAAAATTCACATGGATATAAGTGACATTTAATTTTCTATTCTAGAACCAATGTGATTTGTTCAGAGTATGCATAAAATTACTCTTCTTAAATTAACTATATTGCAATGGATACTTTTTGTCTTACAACTGATGCTGCTTCTAACCATCAATGCATTAAAAAAAAGATACCTGTCCAGTAACAACTGCTCGGGAGAATAACTTATTTAACTGAACAAGTTCGTTGGGCGTTGTATCAAATTTCAGGGCTATACTATTCAAAGAATCCCTTGATTCAACCTGTTTAAGAGAAAAAGAAAATCTGTTAAAACAGAAAAACTAAACCATGAGGTTTAATGATCATTAATATGTCTATGGACCAATTTTACATTTGACTAATAACTGGTATTTCCATCTTTAGAGATAGGATAACTTGACAAATTTTGTGTTTGTTAGCAACTGATCTCAACCTATTATGATACAGAGTATATGCTTTATCATAATACATCACAATTACATGTGGGCCTCTACTTCAAGCAATTTCAAAATACAAAATATAATTTTCAAAACACAAACAAGTGATTTTTATTTTACAAAGATTTTAAAATATAGTTTGTAAAACATATGTAACTTCTAGAAGCTAATTTTACTTTAGCAAAGTATGCCTGTATTAAACTTAAACTTAAAGTGCTGTTTCTAATGATCTTTACATAATCTGCCATTTAAATAGATAAATTAGAAAATATATTTGAACCAAAGCTGAGGAATATGTTTTTGAATCAGTATATTTTAATGATCATATTTATAGAAATCTTAAATCATGGGATTTAATTGTCAATTATCCTGAAAGAAAAAGTCATTTGATCAATGTATTCCTTCAGAGTTCTCTATACATAAAGCATCTCTGTAGAGAATGATAAAGTCCAATGAAGTGGTTTTAGTGTATAAGGGATTTACAATCTAGTTAGAAAATAAGAAAGACAAAAAAGGTTATATAAAAGATAAAGAGCAATTTAAATGAAACAGCAAATGCAACAGAAGCTCTGAGCAGACAGAGCAACATATTTGCTCCAAATTGTCCAAGAAAGACTTTATGGAAAAGATTTAAAGCTATCTTGAAGAAGGGGCAGGAATTTGAGAAGTAGAGAGAAGGGAAGAACATTCAAAGTGAAGAGAACAGAACTGACATATCAGGAGACAGAAAAGAACAAAACACATTTGTGGGATACTGTCTCTTCCTCCTAAACCATCCAGGGTACACTCATGAATTTAGGATTTTAGGGAGGTAAGTAGAGCCAAATCTCAAAAAAGGATGAGATTGAAAGGGCATTTTGAATTAGACTGTAAAAGACTTCGAAAATCAGGAAAAGTAGATATGTATGTGGGGGTAAAAAAACAAACAAACAATAAATATATATTTTTTTCTTTAATAGTTTTGTAAAATCAAATTGATGCCAAAGACACAGACTAATAATCCAGCTCTGCTCTCTTCTTCCATGCACACTTTCTCATCTATAAAATGAGATGGTATGTCACCTACCTCATTGAGATAATGTATGTAAAAGCTCTCTATAAACCAATTTTACTTTGCAGAAACATCTGGAAGTTTACAAAGTTCATATTAATTAACACACATTTCATCTTCACAATGATCCTATCAGTTGTGGTAATGAAAGCAATAAAAACACCAATATGAAGCAAGGAAGTTAGGCCGAGTGGCATCTTCGATTAGTGGCTACAGGTCTATGATTAATGACACAAGAGAATGGATGCAGAAAAACCAATGTAATACTACAGCAGCAGATCATCTTTAAGGTCATACAAATGTAAAGAAAGAGATAAAGGTATAAGATTTTCAGATAAGACTCAAGAGAAAACAGGAATGGATTGAATGAGGTTGTAATAGAGCAGTAGTTGTATTACGTCAGAGGTGCAAACATTAATGATCAACTGATGCTAAATCCAAAAATTCCAACCTGGATGAACAACAGATTGAAGGAAAATGGAAACAAGAAAATAAAGCATTAGGCAAGGATGAAGAAAAAATTGGTAAAAGGTTTGCTATAATTTGTTACATATGAAGTGGTGGTAGGAAATGTAAGCATCTAGAAAGGCAGAAATAGAAAAAAGTTTGGGTCTTACTTCATACAGTAAAGTTCTTAAGCTCTCCAAGTTGCAGAATGTAAATGGGAAAGTGAAAAGATACAAGGAACCACTCACATTTGGAATCAACAAGAGCAGAACAACCAGTGAAAGAGGTGTAAGATACAGTCGAAATGTTAGCAAGAACAGGGCAATGAAGCATAATGATAGCAAAATGTAGTACAATTAGTTTCAAGAATAAATTGAGAAAGGACAGTATATAATCAAAGAAATAATGGCTGATAATTTTCCAGAATTTATGAATGGCATGATTCCTTAGAGTGAAGAAACAGAATAAGTAAGATAAAAATTTGTCTGAATCTAGACTTATCACAGTGGCACTATAGAACTGTAAGGACAAGAAGTAAACTTCAAAAAACAATCTAAAAAAAGAAGACTGCCTAGAAATGAACAAAAATAAAAATGCAACAGAAGGGCATAAGATAATAGATAACTGACAAAGTGCTGACAGAAAATAACTGTTAACCTAATAATCTATAGGCAGCTCAACTACCAGGAATGAGGGTGCAATGAAGACCTTTCAGACGCTGCCTGATTATCCATTCACAGATCCTCACTGAAAGATACATTAAAGAACATTGAGAAGGAAAGTAAAACCAGAAAGAAGGAACAGTAAGTGTTATGCAACAACAAAGAAAAAGCCACCAGGTTTGATAATTAGAAAATCATTAGTGACCTTGGACAAGGCTTTCGGTAGAATGGTACAGGGATATTAAATTAACTAGGAAGAAAATGGTTATGTATAGCATTTTCAAGGTCTACTTGACCCTCCTGAAAGTAATTTTATAGTTAAAAACTAGGCGTGTATGTGCATATATAAACACATATGTAATATATATGTATGATTTTAACTTTAAAGCTATCTAAGGTACAATGACTAATTTATACTATATTTAGGTGGTCTGGAAATACATTTAAGCTAAACCATAAATATTTTAGAATAAGTAAATGTTGAGAGTACACTGTGATATTAAAAGATTTCAAAAGAAATATAGAAAAATATATTTTTCCCAAATATAAAAATCATGTTATGTACCTTATATAAAGATATTATATGAAGATCTTACAAATTATAATAAGAATAGAAGACAGTAATATCTTAGTTTTAGAAACACATCTGTTTCTTTCTTTAGGATATGGCATCGGGAATAAACAAAGGGATAAAAAATGAAAACAAAGATCTCCTAAAGGATGTTTTATAACTTTTCTTATCAGTAACTGATTATTTCCCAAAGGTCATTTATTAACATAAGAAAAAATATATAGTAATTCCTCAGTATCCCAGGGGATTTGTTCCAGGATCCCCACAGATATCAAAATCCATGGGTGCTTAAGTCCCTTATATAAAATGGCATAGTTATTTGCATATAACCTACACACATCCTCCATATACATTAAATCATCTCTAGATTACTTATAATACCTAATATAATGTATGCAAATAGTGGCCAGTAAGGGAAATTCAAGTTTTGCTTTTCAGAACTTTCTGGAATTTTTTTTCCCCAAATATTTCCATCCATGGTTGGCTGAATCCGTTGATGCAGAACCCAAGGATACAAATAGCCAAGTTTCAATTAACCTTTGCCCAAAATAATGGTTCTTAATTTAAATTTAAATTTGCTACCGATAACACAAGTTTTATTGAATTACAAGAAAAAAATTGGTAAACTCCTGAATTCAAAACCAACTAAACTTTTGTAATTCTTCAAAACCACAGGATTACATATGTAGATAACATCTTATGCCTCATGCCTACATTCTTATGTCTTAATAAACACTAATGAATACATCAAACTACATTACTCAATATTTTACTGTCTGAATTTATATTCTCAATTTCTCAATCATGCAGAGAAGGTACAAGCACACTCAAGTTTATATGTTTAAGAGGAGATTCTTTTGATAGTAGTAAATATAATTCTACCTTAAATTATCTGGTTTCAAACCTTTTTAAAATACTTAAAATCTCAAACTGTCAATTATACAGTATATGAAAATAAAGTATAACTCAAGGTTTTGATAATTTGTTCAATTTTTAGAATTTATGAAAAATAATCAAGACTCAAACCAAGATTGGAAGACTTCATGATGACAAAAATGTATAAATTGTTTCAACTTGATATTTTCTTCTTAATACAGTTACAATAACATATTAGAAAAACATAAAATAACACAAATTAAGCTCAGTTAAAGTAACAGATTTTTAACATGTTAAAATTATCTAACAACATTTACATTCAATCAAAGAAGCAGCACATCACAGACTAAAGTACATATCTCACTTCAGTTTTCCATAGTAACCAGAAAGCTGAATGCAAGGAAATTTGAGGGTCATTTCAAGAACATAGAAACTTAGCCATAAATCAGTGCAAATAATCTAATGTGAGAGGTTATTCTGGAAAATTAATATCAACTTGTTTTTTCTGTATTCTATCTGCCATTTTCATTATCGTTAGCACTGCTGGGAATATAATGAAGATCACATTTCTAAAAAAGTAAATATTTCCCTAAAAGTCTAACCTAATAAAAAATTATTGTACCACAGGAACTTTAACTCCAAGTAAATTATCATTTTGTTAAATTTGCTAGAATAATTATGTTTATATCACACTTAATAACATTTTTCTTTAAGGAAAAAAAAATCCTAAAATACAGTTAAGAACTGAAGTATCATTATTATTAGTAAAACAGTTATCGAAAGTAGTGTACAGATTTTTAAAATAAGGCAATTAGGAATCATTGTCTTACTTACAGCATAAGCAAAGAATGTCTCAAATAAGACTATCACAAAGAGAAATCAGCTTTTTCAAAACAAATAACTTACAGTATATTCAGTAGTCCCTTTGGGTTTCTGAAAAGACATTCTTCTCCCATCTTTCTTGTCTAGGGTCTTCTTTTGGCCAGTGTCTGAAAAAAAAATGATGCAAAACCCTATTAAATTAATTTTCCTTTCACAGTAATGTCAAGGACTGCTAAATAGAGCTCACTGGGCAGGTATCTACTGGATTCACCAGTAATACAGCTTGCTACTTAGGATTCTCTACTCTAAAACACAACCGAGTATCAAAATAAGTAAATGTACTTCCTTCCTGCTTGCTTTACGAACTGACCAGTATGAAACACTATTAGTAACTGGAAGTCAATTCAAAACCTAAGTAACTGTCAGCTGAAAGGAAGGTATTAAAAAGTAAATTAAGGGCCATATCTTTCAACACATCTAACCTGATTATAATAAAACTATATTTGAAGATTTTAACCAAACCAAGTCTGAAATATGTAACATTAATCTTCACAGTGTCTCTACTTCTACAATCATAGTAAAAGCAGAGTCGTCTCTATGGAATTGTATTAAATTACTGAATTCCTTACATATACCATGAAGTAGATTAAGATACTCTTTCATATACAAACATACTTTTATGCACTTCATTTCAGATAGAGTGCCAACTATTTTTCACTTGCTTATCAAGACATTTCACTTGAACACATCATTACCACCAAGTTTATGGTATCTGTTTTAGTTTAAATTTTGCACTAATGTTAATCTTCTCATCTATACTTCATGTAACAGATTGCACTGAACTGATAAAATACCACTCCTATCTAAACAATTTTAAATAAAATCAATCTCTAAAAAACTAATAAAAAACTCAAAACTGAGTAAGATAGTAAACATAGCAAAATGCTATACTCACACTCAATTTTTATAAGATTAAAACAGTAATTTTCAAAGAAAAATTAGTTCTACCTAAGCCTAAAGAATCTAGAAAATATCTAGTTCATTGTTCTCCACCTATCCAATATATATATATATGTATTTTTTGCAGTACGCGGGCCTCTCACTGCTGTGGTCTCGCCCGTTGCGGAGCACAGGCTCCGGACACTCAGGCTCAGCAGCCATGGCTCACGGGCCCAGCCGCTCTGCGGGATGTGGGATCTTCCCGGACCGGGGCACGAACCCGTGTCCCCTGCATCGGCAGGTGGACTCTCAACCACTGCGCCACCAGGGAAGCCCCACCTATCCAATCTTAATTGACATTTTGACCATACTAGAGTTTGCTTATATATATCTAATTAGCTCAGTTGGGTGAACGGTTCTAATGAAGCATTAACAATAACAAAAATAGTATTAATAATCAAGTCTGAATCCGAAAGAAGTCAGTTAGCTCTGCAATATTTAAAAAGGCTGTCCTAAAACCTTCCTGATCACCCAGGCTAAGCCAGATCTCTGTTATTAGTCACAGAGCATCTTTGTCTCCTTCACAGCATCTGGCACAGTTTAAAGTTTCTTTTTAAATCTCTCCCACTAAACTGTAACCTATAAAACACCGTGCTTGCTTTGTTTACAACGACTTCTCAGTGCCTAACAAAGAGCCTGACACAAGGTAAGCATCACACTTGAATGAACTAATTTTGAAGCTACAACTTGAACTGTACCTAGAACTGCCACAATTCTTATAGCCATTTTTTTTTTTAAAGAAAAGTGGACAAAGGAAAAAAATATATATATACCGTCTGGCTGCAGAAAAAGAGGCATTTTTCTAAAGGTATGGTGAGAATGCAAAATGGTACAATTCTTAGTGAAAGACAATATTTTTGCTTATCACTATATTCTAATATTTTCTCCAATGAACAGCATATATGTGAATTTGATTTTTTGTGATAAAACATTAAAACTACTTTTAAATAAATTTTAAAAATTAATTTATTTCTGCTATTTCATAAACAGCAGGAGCCAAAAACACTTTCCTCATTTTGCAATTTAAAAGCAATGCAAAATACAATTACAGATTACTTTTAACTAGTAATATATACCCCTTCTTAATTGATTTCAGGCGTAAACATTAGTCTATACTTATTTGTCTAACAGTAGTTTTTCAATCCGTTAAAGAGTTCATTAAACATTTAATCACAATTAAGTTTGCAACTGCACTACCATTTTCAAAAGTTCGCCATGGAGTGCAGTTCAGAGCAAAAAAACTAACATACCAGTTTTCTGCAGTTTAAAGTTTCAAACAAATTGAAAGTATTTACTTTAATAATTTAAAATTGTAAAATATATTGTAATAATATTTATTATAAAAATAGTTCTAAAATTATTTTAATAACCAATATTAAAACATGTATTCACAAATATAAGTACCAGAGTACAATGAAATACTCTGATCATTCTTTTCTATCAATATGACAATATAATCACAATACTTGAGAGTTGAAAGTGATCACAGCTGTTACCTAGTCCCGTCTCTTACTTGGTAACCTTATAATACCCTCTCTTACATGGTAACTTTATAATACCCTTTTAAAGACAGTTGCCAGTAAACATGAATCTAGATTGGGAGTATGGAAAGGAGAGGTCCTATTTTTCTTCTTTACAAAAATTATTACAGTTTAGAAATGCATAGATATTTGACAATCAAAATAATAGTTAACATTTACCAAGTGCCTAGCATATTCCAGGCACTGTTCTAAGGACTTTATATTTACTTATTGTCTTACCTAATTAATCAACCTTATAAAGTGGGTACCATTATTATCCCCATTTTACAACTGAGAAAACCAAGGCACAATTTTGGTTATCAAAATGAAGGAGTATTACTGGCATCTAATGGGTATAGGCTGTGGATACTGCTAAACATTGTGTGCTAAACAATGAACACAACAGCCCCCCCCCCCCAAAATAACAATGTCACAATGTCAGCACTGCTGAGGCTGAAAAACAATGCTATATACCCAGCACCTAATACAGTAGTAAGCATGACATATAGTAGGTGTTCAATAAATATCTGATAAATAAATGAATATATATGACTTTCCCTGAGATATAATTATCTGGTATAGTGGAAAGAGCAGGGAGTTAGATTTTACTCCATCATTACCAGAAGCAAAAACTTAATATATGTAATCTAAAACAAGAAACTCCCATCTAGACTGCATCCAAGTTTTGATACACTGTATTTTAATAATTCCATCCAAAATATTTTATGGCTTTTACCCTATTTCTTCTTTTGCTATTTAGAGAATATTGCTTAATTTGCCAATCTATGACAATTTAAAATTTCTATATTTTGGTTACTGATTTCTAGCTTAATTGTACTGTGGTGAAAAAAACACTCTTAAATAGTTAAAACCTATAAAATTCGTTGCAACTTGCTCTATAATCACATATAAATTTAGTAAATGCTCCATACGTGCTTGAAAAGAACGTGTATTCTGTACTGTAGTGTTATATGTGTGTTTGTGTGTATGTGTGGATATGCATACATACACACACACACTATCTCCACATCCATGAGATTAAGTTTGCTGATTTTGTTGTTCAAATCTTCTACATCCATATTGGTTTGCTTCTGCATGCTTATTCTTTAAATTACTGATAGAGACTGTTAAAATCTCCCACTATGATTGCGGGTTATTCAGGTCCTCCTAAGTCTCCTTACTTTGCTTTCTATATTTTGAAACCGTGATATTAGGTTCATACAAATTAAGAACTGAACACCTACTAATTGTTTTAGATTTCATCTTCCCGGTATATTGAAACTTTTCTTACAATATTTTTTGCCTTAAAAGTTTGACATACTCTTTAACTATTATATTAGTGGTCATCCCATAGATTACAGCCTAAATTACTAATTTTTCACTATCTAATATTAATTAGCACTTTTATCATCTTTCTGGATAATGTAAGGATGTTAGAAACTATGGGCCTTTACCAAGACTTATATGCAATTGTTATTACATACTTTAATTACATGTATGTGTATTTAAAAACACTGTGAGACATTATTATTTTTCTAGACAGTCGACATTCATTTAGTTTTGCCCTCATATTTACCATTTTAATTGCAGCTCTGGGTAATTTCACAGGGGATGGATTCTAAGCTGGTAGGTATTTTCCCCTGCCATTTAGTTTCCACTGTTTCTGTTGAGAAATCAACTGTCAATCTTATCACGACATCATTGACTACTTGTTCTGATTGCTTTTAAGATTTTTCATCTTTAGTAAGATTTGTATTGATTCCACTAGGGGCCTGTAGGGATGCTTGAATCTGTGAATTAAAGTATTTCATCAGTCTTGGAGTTTTCAGCCATTCTCTCATTAAATAATACTTTTGCCCCCCTTCTCTCCTTTCATTTGGGGACTCAAATATACACACATTATAACTTCTAATTAAATCTTTTTTTTCTTTTTTGGCTGTGTTGGGTCTTCATTGCTGGGCATGGGCTTTCTCCAGTTGTGGCAAGCAGGGGCTACTCTTCGTTGTGGTGCGCAGGCTTCTCATTGAGGTGGCTTCTCTTGTTGCGGAGTGACATGTAGGCTCAGTAGCTGCAGCACGCGGGCCCTAGAGCAACCGGGCTTCAGTAATTGCGGCGCGTGAGCTCAGTAGTTGTGGTGCATGGGCTCTAGGGTGCGCGGGCTTCAGTGGTTGTGGTGTGCAGGCTCAGCAGTTGTGATGTGTGGGCTCAGTAGTTGTGGCTCATGGGCTCTAGAGCGGAGGCTCAGTAGTTGTGGCGCATGGGCTTAGTTGCTCCGTGGCATGTGGGATCTTCCCGGACAGGGATTGAACCCATATCCCCTGCGTTGTGCCACCAGGGAAGTCCCAAGAACTTCTAATTATATTTTCTATTAAGCTTACCCCCTCCTTTATTTTCCATTTTTTTGTCCCTCTCTCTTTATTCTGGATATTTTCTTCTGACCTATCTTTCAATTCACTAATTCTCTCTTCTGTGGTCGCTAATTTGCTGTTAACTTCATCCACAAAGATCCTAATTAAGACCTTTAAATTACATTAATCTAAAAAGTTAGATTACATTTTTCAATTTTAGAATATCCATTTTTATTTTTTATAGTTTGTACCACTACAAAGGGCCAGGGAAGCCCTGGCCCAGCTTTTTAAATTGTTCTGAGCAGGACAGTCTGAATTACCTAGCTTGCTATTACCAGACAGAGAAGTCCCAAAAGATTTTTAAGTAGAGAACTGAGAAAGCAGTATCAGACTTTAAATTAAAAATCATGTTGGTAATAGAATGGGAAAGGCAAACTGGAAGAAGAAAGCAAGGCTGAAAACCAACAATGAAAACTGTATGAGGTTTTAATATACGAAAAGACACCTAGTATAAATGAATATTGTAATTTTGGTAGTAGCTACTGATAAAAACTTTGATGATTTAAAAATACTGACATAGGGCTTCCCTGGTGGCGCAGTGGTTGAGAGTCCACCTGCCGATGCAGGGGACACGGGTTCGTGCCCCGGTCTGGGAGGATCCCGCGTGCCGCGGAGCGGCTGGGCCCGTGAGCCATGGCCGCTGGGCCTGCGCGTCCGGAGCCTGTGCTCCGCGACGGGGGAGGCCACAACAGTGAGAGGCCCGCGTACAGAAAAAAAAAAAAACTGACATAGACCTTCAAGATGGCAGAAGAGTAAGACGTGGTGATCACCTTCCTCCACACAAATACATCAGAAATACATCTACATGTGGAACAGCTCCTACAGAACACCTACGGAATGCTGGCAGAAGACCTCAGACCTCCCAAAGGAAAGAAACTAGCACGTACCTGGAAAGGGCAAAAAAAAGAAGAAAAAACAGAGACAACAGAATAGGGACAGGACCTGCACCTCGGGGAGGGAGCTGTGAAGGAGGAAAAGTTTCCACACACTAGGAAGCCCCTTCACTGGCAGAGATGGGGGGTGGCGGTGGGGAGAAGCTTCGGAGCCACGGAGGAGAGCACAGCAACAGGGGTGCAGAGGGCAAAACAAAGAGATTAACGCACAAAGGATCGATGACAACCAGCACTCACCAGCCCAAGAGGCTTGTCTGCTCACCTACCAGGGCAGGAGGGGGCTGGGAGCTGAGGCTCCAGCTTCGGTTGGATCCCAGGGAGAGGACTGGGGTTGGCTGCGTGAACACAGCCTGAAGGGGGCTGGTGTGCCACAGCTAGCTGGGAGGGAGTCTGGGAAAAAGTCTGCACCTGCCTAAGAGGCAAGAGACCATTGTTTCGGGGTGCACAAGGAGAGGGGATTCAGAGCACCACCTAAATGAGCTCCAGAGATGGGTGCGAGCTGCAGCTATCAGCATGGACACCAGAGATGGGCATGAAATGCTAAGGCTGCTGCTGCAGCCACCAAGAAGCCTGTGTGCAAGCACAGGTCCCTATCCACACATCCCCTCCTGGGAGCCTGTGCAGCCCGCCACTGCCAGGGTCCCGTGATCCAGGGACAACTTCCCTGGGAGAACACACGATGCGCCTCAGGCTGCTGCAACGTCATGCTGGCCTCTGCCGCCGCAGGCTCAGCCCGCACTCCGTACCCCTCAGTCCCCCAAGCCTGAGTGAGCCAGAGCCCCTTAAATCAGCTGCTACTTTAACACCGTCCGGTCTGAACGAAGAATAGACACCCTCAGGCGACCTACACGCAGAGGCAGGGCCAAATCCAAAGCTGAACCCCAAGAGCTGTGCGAACAAAGAAGAGAAAGGGAAATTTCTCCATGCAGCCTCAGGAGCAGCGAATTAGATCTCTACAATCAACCTGATGTGCACCCTGCATCTGTGGAATACCTGAATAGAAAATGAATCAACCCAAAATTGAGATGGTGGACTTTGGGAGCAATGATATATATATTTTTTTCCTTTTTCTCTTTTTGTGACTGTGTATGTGTATGCTTCTTTGTGTGCTTCTGTCTGTATAGCTTTGCTCTTACCAATTGTCCTAGGGTTCTGTCTGTCCATTTTTTGGGGGTTTTCTTAGTATAGTTTTTAGCTCTTGTTATTATTGGTGGATTTGTCTTTTGGTTTGGTTGCTCTCTTCTTTCTTTTTTTATTACATTTTTTTACTTTTAATAATTATTTTATATTTTTTATTCGAATAACTTTTTCTTTTCTTTCTTCCATTTTTTCTTTCTCTCTCTCCCTCCCTCCTTTTTCTTCTGAGTCATGTGGCTGATAGGGTATTGGTGCTCCGGCCAGGTGTCAGGCCTGTGCCTCTGAGGTGGGAGAGCTGAGTTCAGGACATTGGTCCACCAGACACCTCCCTGCTCCACGTAATATCAAATGGTGAAAGTTCTCCCAGAGATCTCCATCTCAACGTGAAGACCCAGCTCCACTCAACGACCAGCAAGCTACAGTGCTGGACACCCTATGCCAAACAACTAGCAACACAGGAACACAACTCCACCCATTAGAAGAGAGGCTGCCTAAAATCGTAACAAGTTCGCAGACACCCCAAAACACACCACCAGACGCAGTCCTGCCCACCAGAAAGACAAGATCCAGCCTCATCCACCTGAACACAGGCACCAGTCCCATCCAGCAGGAAGCCTACACAACCTACTGAACCAACCTTACCCACTGGGGGCAGACACCAAAAATAACGGGACCTAGGAACCTGCAGGTTGCAAAAAGGAGACCCCAAACACAGTAAGTTAAGCAAAATGAGAAGATGGAGAAACACACAGCAGATGAAGGAGCAAGGTAAAAACCCACCAGACCAAACAAATGAAGAGGAAATAGGCAGTTTACCTGAAAAAGAATTAAGCATAAGGATAGTAAACATGATCCAAAATCTTGGAAATAGAATGGAGAAAATACAAGAAACGCTGAACAAGTATCTAGAAGAACTAAAGAGCAAACAATGATGAACCACACAATAAATGAAATTTAAAATTCTCTAGAAGGGATGAATAGCAGAATAACTGAGGCAGAAGAACGGAAAAGTGAACTGGAAGATAAGATAATGGAAATAACTACTGCAGAGCAGAATAAACAAAAAAGAATTGAGCACAGTCTCAGACACCTCTGGGACAACATTACACGTGCCAACATTTGAATTATAGGGGTCCCAGAAGAAGAAGAGAAAAAGAAAGGAACTGAGAAAATATTTGAAGAGATTAGAGTGAAAACTTCCCTAACATAGGAAAGGAAAGAATCAATCAGGTCCAGGAAGTGCAGAGAATCCTGTACAGGATAAATCCAAGGAGAAACATGCCAAGACACATAATAATCAAACTATCGGGGCTTCCCTGGTGGCACAGTGGTTGAGAGTACGCCTGCTGATGCCGGGGACACGGGTTCATGCCATGGTCTGGTCCGGGAGGATCCCACATGCCGCGGAGCAGCTAGGCCTGTGAGCCATGGCCGCTGGGCCTGCGCGTCTGGAGCCTGTGCTCCGCAATGGGAGGGGCCACGGACGTGAGAGGCCCGCGTACCGCAAAAAAAAAAAAAAAAAAAATCAAACTATCAAAAATTAAATACAAAGAACAAATATTAAAAGCAACAAAGGAAAAACAACAAATAACATACAAGGGAATCCCCATAAGGTTAACAGCTGATCTTTCAGCAGAAACTCTGCAAGCCAGAAGGGAGTGGCAGGACATATTTAAAGTGATAAAAGGGAAAAACCTACAACCAAGATTACTCTACCCAGCAAGGATCTCATTCAGATTCGATGGACAAATTAAAACCTTTACAGACAAGCAAAAGCTAAGAGAATTTAACACCACCAAACCAGCTTTACAACAAATGCTAAAGCAACTTATCTCGGCAGGAAACACAAGAGAAGGAAAACACCTACAATAACAAACCCAAAACAATTAAGAAAATGGTAATAGGAACATACATATCGATAACTACCTTAAATGTAAGTGGATTAAATGCTCCAGCCAAAAGACATAGACTGGCTAAACAGATACAAAAACAAGACCCATATATATGCTGTCTACAAGAGGCCCACTTCAGACCTAGGGACACATACAGACTGAAAGTGAGGGGACAGAAAAGATACTCCATGCAAATGGAAATCAAAAGAAAGCTGGAGTAGCAATTCTCATATCAGACAAAATAGACTTTAAAACAAAGACTATGATAAGAGACAAAGAAGGACACTACATAATGATCAAGGGATCAATGCAAGAAGAAGATATAACAATTGTAAATATTTATGCACCCAACATGGGAGCACCTCAATACATAAGGCAAATGCTAACAGACATAAAAGGGGAAATTGACAGTAACACAATCATAGTAGGGGACTTTACCATCCAACTTTCACTAATGGACAGATCATCCAAAATGAAAATAAATAAGGAAACACAAGCTTTAAATGATACATTAAATAAGATGGAAGTTAACTGATAAAGGACATTCTACCCAAAATCAACAGAATACACTTTCTGCTCAAGTGCTCATGGAACATTCTCCAGGATAGATGACATCCTGGGTCAGAAATGAAGCCTTGGTAAATTTAAGAAAATTGAAATTGTATCAAGTCTCTTTTCTGGCCACAATGCTATGAGACTAGATGTCAATTACAGGAAAAAAAAATTTGTGAAAAATACGAACACATGGAGGCTAAATAATACATTACTTAATAACCAAGAGGTCACTGAAGAAATCAAAGAAGAAATCATAAAATACCTAGAAACAAATGACAATGAAAACACGATGACCCAAAACCTATGGGATGCAGCAAAAGCAGTTCTAAGAGGGAAGTTTATAGCAATACAATCCTACGTCAAGAAACAAGAAAAATCTCACATAAACAACCTAACCTTACACCTAAAGCAATTAGAGAAAGAAGAACAAAAAAAACACCCAAAGTTAGCAGAAGGAAAGAAATTATAAAGATCAGATCAGAAATAAATGAAAAAGAAATGAAGGAAACGATAGCAAAGATCAGTAAAACTAAAAGCTGGTTCTTTGAGAAGATAAACAAAATTGATAAACCTTTAGCCAGACTCATCAAGAAAAAAAGGGAGAAGACTCAAATCAATAGAGTTAGAAATGAAAAAGGAGAAGTAACAACTGACACTGCAGAAACACAAAGGATCATAAGAGATTACTACAAGCAACTCTATGCCTATAAAATGGACAACCTGGAAGAAATGGACAAATTCTTAGAAAGGTGTAATCTTCCAAGACTGAACCAGGAAGGAATAGAAAACATACAGACCAATCACAAGCACTGAAATTGAGAATGAGATTAAAAATCTTCCAACACCCCGGTCCGGAAGGATCCCACATGCCACAGAGCGGCTGGGCCCGTGATCCATGGCCGCTGAGCCTGTGCTCCGCAATGGGAGAGGCCACAGCAGTGAGAGGCCCGCGTACCGCCAAAAAAAAAAAAAAACAAAAAAAAATCTTCCAACAAACAAAAGCCCAGAACCAGATGGCTTCACAGGTGACAAACATTTAGAGAAGAGCTAACACCTATCCTTCTCAAATTCTTCCAAAATATAGCAGAGGGTGGAACACTCCCAAACTCATTCTACGAGGCCACCATCACCTTGATACCAAAACCAGGCAAGGATGTCACAAAGAAAGAAAACTACAGGCCAATATCACTGATGAATATAGATGCAAAAATCCTCAACAAAATACTAGGAAACAGAATCCAACAGCACATTAAAAGGATCATACACCATGATCAAGTGGAGTTTATCCCAGGAATGCAAGGATTCCTCAGTATACGCAATTCAATCAATGTAATACACCATATTAACAAACTGAAGGATAAAAACCATATGACCATCTCAATAGATGCAGAAAAAACTTCTGACAAAATTCAACACTCATTTACGATAAAAACCCTCCAGAAAGTAGGCATAGAGGGAACTTACCTCAACATAATAAAGACCATATATAATAAACCCACAGCCAACATCATTCTCAATGGTGAAAAACTGAAATCATTTTCACTAAGATCAGGAACAAGACAAGGTTACCCACTCTCACCATGGTTATTCAACACAGTTTTGGAAATTTTAGCCACAGCAATCAGAGAAGAAAAAGAAATAAAAGGAATCCAAATTGGAAAAGAAGATGTAAAGCTGTCACTGTTTGCAGATGACATGACACTATACATAAAGAATCCTAAAGACTCTACTGGAAAACTCTAGAGCTAATCAATGAATTTGTTAAAGGAGCAGGATACAAAATGAATGCACAGAAATCTCTTGCATTCCTATACACTAATGATGAAAAATCTGAAAGAGAAATGAAGGAAACATTCCCATTTACCACTGCAACAAAAAGAATAAAATACCTAGGAATAAACCTACCTAAGGAGATAAAAGACCTGTATGCAGAAAACTATAAGACACTCGTGAAAGAAATTAAAGATGATACAGACAGATGGAGAGATATACCATGTTCTTGGATTGGAAGAATCCACATTGTGAAAATGACTACAGTACCCAAAGCAATATACAGATTCAATGCAATTCCTATCAAACTACCAATGGCATTTTTCACAGAACTAGAAAAAAAAGTTTCACAGTTTGTATGGCAACACAAAAGACCCCGAATGGCCAAAGCAATCATGAGGAAGAAAAACAGAGCTGGAGGAATCAGGCTCCCGGACTTCAGAGTATACTACAAAGCTACAGTAATCAAGACAGTATGTTACTGGCACAAAAACAAATATAGATCAATGGAACAGGATAGAAACCCCAGAGGTAAGCCCAACACACACATGGTCACCTTATTTTTGATAAAGGAGGCAAGAATATACAATGGAGAAAAGACAGTCTCTTCAATAAGTGGTGCTGGGAAAACTGGAGCAGCTACATGTAAAAGAATGAAATTAGAACACTCCTTAACACCATACACAAAAATAAACTCAAAATGGATTAAAGACCTAAATGTAAGGCCAGACACTATAAAACTCTTAGAGCAAAACATAGGCAGAACACTCTATGATGTAAATCACAGCGAGATCCTTTTTGACCCACCTCCTAGAGAAATGGAAATAAAACCAAAAATAAACAAATGGGACCTAATGAAACTTAAAAGTTTTTGCACAGCAAAGGAAACCATAAACAAGACCAAAAGACAACCCTCAGAATGGGAGAAAATATCTGCAAATGAAGCAACTGACAAAGGATTAATCTCCAAAATTTACAAGCAGTTCATGCAACTCAATATCAAAAAAACAAACAACCCAATCCAAAAATGGGCAGTAGACCTAAATAGACATTTCTCCAAAGAAGATATACAGATTGCCAACAAACACATGAAAGGATGCTCAACATCACTAATCATTAGAGAAATGCAAAGCAAAACCACAATGAGGAAACCTCACACCAGTTAGAATGGCCATCATTAAAAAATCCAGACCACAATGAGGTATCACCTCACACCTGTCAGAATGGCCATCATCAGACAATCCAGAAACAATAAATGCCGGAGAGAGTGTGGAGAAAAGGCAACCCTCTTGCACTGTTGGTGGGAATGTAAATTGATACAGTCACGATGGAGAACAGTATGGAGGTTCCTTAAAAAACTACAAATAGAACTACCATAATACCCAGCAATCCCAGTATTGGGCATATACCCTGGGAAAACCATAATTCATAAAGAGTCATGTACCACAATGTTCACTGCAGCTCTATTTACAATAGCCAGGACATGGAAGCAACCTAAGTGTCCATCGACAGATGAATGGATAAAGAAGATGTGGCGCATATATACAATGGAATATTACTCAGCCATAGAAAGAAACAAAATTGAGTTATTTGTAGTGAGGTGGATGGACCTAGAGTCTGTCATACAGAGTGAAGTCAGTCAGAAAGAGAGAAACAAATACCGTATGCTAACACACATATATGAATCTAAAAAAAAATAAAAAATGGTTCTGAAGAGCCTAGGAGCAGGACAGGAACAAAGACGCAGACGTAGAGAATGGACTTGAGGACATGGGGAGGGGGAAAGGTAAGCTGGGATGAAGTGAGAGAGTGACATGGACGTATATATAATACCAAACGCAAAACAGATAGGTAGTGGGAAGCAGCCGCATAGCACAGGGTGATCAGCTCGGTGCTTTGTGACCACCTAGAGGGGTGGAATAGGGAGGGTGGGAGGGAGACGCAAGATGGAGGAGGTATGGGGATGTATGCATATGCATAGCTTACTCACTTTGTTATAAAGCAGAAACTAACCACCACTGTAAAGCAATTATACTCCAATAGAGATGTTAAAAAAATAAAATAAAAATAAATAAAAATATTGAGCTGGGAGTCAATATTTTCAAACACAATAATATAGATGTTAAACTTTGAAAAGCATCTTCTAAACTAAAAAAAATGCTGATTACTGTTTTTCTAATTAACTGATCCCATCTATAGTGAAGTAGTACAGGAAAAAATGCCTGTATTTTCAACCTTTTACTTGCTATTGACTGCTTATCCACAGTCAAAACAAAAAAAAAACTTTAAAAAATATCCCTCAATTTTTATTGAACTTTGTAACCATCCTCCTCTAGACATCGTCCTATGTTTCTGCTTCTTTTCATAGTTGAACTTTTGGAAATAAGAGTCTAATTTCACTGTCTTTACTCCATCACCTCCTACTGATTCCACAATGTACTGCAATGTCTTCTGTCTTCCCAGTTCCCTAAACCTGCAAAGGAGAATGAACTAAAGGGCAAATTTGATAGTCTTTTTCAATTTTATTTTATTTGAACTTTATGAAGCACCCAACTAATTCCTTATCAATGCTCACCTTTCCTTTTATTTGGTAACATCTCACACTCCTTGGTCTCTAACCTGTTTTTTGTTCCCCTTTAATGCTCCTTTCCTCTACCTAGCCAAGGAATTTTTGTGTTGTGTGTGGCTCACTTCTAAGTGAAAAGATCCATGATACAGAGTGCTATAGAGCCTTGCTATTTAAAATTGTGTTCCAAGGACCAGCAGCATTGGCATCACCTGGGAGCTTACTGCGAAGGCAGGATCTCGGGTTTCACTCCATAACTACTGATTCACTGTTGCATCCACAATAAATTTGAGAAGGACTGTTAGTAGAGCTTTTGAAAGGATTAAACTTGCAGACTGAATAACTGACAGAAGAAACAGGCTTCCTTATACAACTCCCTACCCGTGACAGTAACACTAGCATCTTCAAATCTCTGTCAAACTAATTGTTTTCTAAGGTAGTCACTGTGATAGACTACCTTACAGTTACTAAATACTCTGTACTCCTCCCTGGGGAGGAATATAAAATACACTGTACCATCCCACTGATGTCAGACTTGGCTACGTGACTTGCTTTTCCCAAGGAAACGTGAACAGAAACCATGAGTCTTTCAGGTAGAAGTGTTAAGACCCAACATTAAACTTCTAAGGTCTTTTTTCCTTCTATCTCAAGACCAGGGCTGTTCCATATAGTGACTACCCTCTAAAAGGCTATTACACATACACATACCTGTGCACACACATCTAGTCATTCCTGTTTCTGCTCCTGGTTAAATTAAAATGCTTGGAAAATAAAAGTTCTTCAGGAATTCATGCATAAGAAGCAAATCACCTACTAGGGGAGAAAGAAAACAGTCTAGCTTGCTTAAGACCTCTTTACTGAAACATTATTCAATGCCATAAGAATGAAATTATACCAAATTATCAAAATAAAAACTCTAGGAATGATCAAAGGAGTAGCAGGGAGTACTGAACAATTATGTAGTGGAAAAACTATTTGTGACTGGTATAAGTATGACAGCGCTATATAAGTCTGAGAATTGTAAATACGATGTAATAAATATCAGAAGGTGGGGAGAAGAAATATGGGAGATGACACTGCTCATGTTACCTCAAAGAGTTAAAGAAACCCCACCTAAAACTGAAACAAGAACGTAACAATAATACCAGTCTCTTAATATTTTTGCAGATTCTGCTTAACTTTAGACACACCATTTAGGAAATACTTTCTTAAGGCAAACAAATATCTTTCAGTCACTCTTTCCCTCTAACCATCTATCCATCATTTTATACGTACATATTCATAAAACAGATCTTAACAATAAGGCCTACCCTAACATTAATGACATCACTATATAGTTGGATTGGAGGTGGCTTTTAAGCTTTAATCTTTGTTATGTATGACTTCTTCATAGTTAGCATGCATTAGTTTTACCAAAGTTTATAATCTAGCACCTACCCCTCAGTTAAGACAAACCATCAGATAACTGCATATTTGGGTTAATTGTTTTCGTCCTATACAGAACCGTTTTTACTATCTTGCATTTTGTTGTCACACCACTGAACCACATTAAAGAATGGTGTTAAAAAATAGCTTTTTGAAATTAGAATCTGTATTTACTATAAAGATGATGAGGACACTTTTTGCTATATTAGAATTCCATGATAATTTTTTCTCTTTATTCTATCAGGAAAAGTTGTGTTTTTCTTACCCGCCTAAGCAACAGGTTTATCTTTATCTTAGTGACACTGTGATTTATGTCTGATCACATTTCCCTTTTTCACTGATTGCTAGAAAACAAAGGCTAATTTTTGGCCTTTCTCTAATACATTAATTTGGTCTTAAAACATGCCCCTTTTTTGTACTAATATTCATTCATTCAAAAAAATGTATCAAGAGTCTCTTAATGTAAGTTTGCTGATGGCCATTAAGGAGTCTTTATAAATACAGAAAAAAACTATTTGCAGTTACTTTACTTCTTAATTAATGTTTGATTTATTGAAGTACAAATATAAAAATCTAGTTTTCCTTTAAGCCTTCAACTATAAGTGTGTTCTATTTATAAAACTAATAAATTTAACACACTTTCTAAGGTGCTTTTGATAGTTAATCAACTCAAACAGAAAACAAACTAAATATCCTTAAATACAAATGAGTAATTAAATTCTCTCACATATATATACTAAATTGTATTTATACATCTACTATCGTAAACACTTTAATTGCCTCTAACAAGAAAACCTTTCTAAAAACTTAACTCTAGTAAATATATTACAATAAAGTTTTAAATATAATGAATGTTAAGTTCTCTTAAACATTCCAATAGTTTCAAAATTTAGCCAAATACCTTTTAACTTAAAATCACTCAAAAAACAATTACATAAGTATTCATCTTCAATTAGATTCTTAGACTAATTTGTATGTACTCTAATAGGCCTAATTCTCTGAAATATAACAAATATTTTAAAGACCAAATACACTGATTATTCCTAAACTTAATACAAAAATACTAAGCATTTAACAAATTTCATCATTTCCATATTTACTTCTAACCTTAACAAGGGTAAAAGACTTACCCACTAAAGAAAGCAGTGATTCTCAAGGTGTGGTCCCCAGATCAGCAGCATTGGCATTACTTTAGAAGTTGTTAGAAATGCAAATAATGGGTCCTGGCTCATCAGAAACTCTAGAGGAGGGGTCCAACATTTTTAACAAGCCTTTGGGTCATTCTGAGGCACATTAAAGTCTGGGACTCATTGCTTTATTGTAGCCTCAACTACTCAGAGGCAGTTTTGTCCTAAAACACAGATAATATAAAAGCCTTGAGTTCAGCCATCCTGTGAGGTGAGCAGCAATTCTAAAATGGACAAATCTACTTCATGCTTGAGAACCAATGGACAAAGGAAACAATATTAAGACCTCAAACTTAGTTGGAGTTACCATCAGAGCAGATTGAGGTTGTTTATCAAGAAGAGATTCTTCTCCCCCTCACCTTAGGATATGAGACTAAGACTGCAGACATCTAGGGTTATCCTCTTCCATGAGTGACCAGCACCATGAGTTGTTTTATTAATAGTAACAACTGGTACTCCAAATCCTATACAGGCACTTGGTCTTCTCCGGGTTCAAGATAAACTATTATCTAACTCTTCCAGACAATCTGCATCTGCAATTTCCAACCTAAAATATATATAAGTTTTCTTACACCTTCCTCGGATTTTATGTTTTCATCTCATTTTAATATCCTTCTGATTCTAAAGAAATTTCAGTGATTATCCATCTTATCCTTTAGCTAATTTAACTTGTTTTAACTTTAACATCACACATGATAGAGTTTTGCATTCTTCTCACTTTTCCTGTCTGACATAACTCTTAGAAATAGGAAGATAACACTCAAATGGATTCTATATCCCTTATTTCTTTGTCTGGCCCAGATTCTTTGTCAGGAAAATGGGATAATAATAGTACCTATCTCACAGAGTTGTTATTAGGATTAAATAAAAATATGTGCTAGTGCCTGCTCCATAGAAAATGTTCTTAGCCACTCTTATTCTTGTCATTTCCCCAAAAGATACTGTTTTAATTGGTAAAAGTAAATGAAAAGAAACTTCAAATAGGAGTGAGATGTATTTAAAGTATACTGTCACCAAGTGGGAGAATAGAGTTGACATAACAGGGAAGTTTATGATAAAAACTATGCTACAATTAAGTTGAAACTCTAAATATGTTCAATTTTTTAACTTATTACCATGTGATCTAGTAACTGACTACTTTTAAAGGTTACCCAATACAGGCTTATGGTGATGCCTCCAAAGCTGATCTATACTCAAGGTCTAAAAATTTTTTTGAATCAAAACATAATTTACTCTTTAAGCAGGAGCAAAACTTGTGTCATAGTGTGTCTTCTTTGTAATTGTTATTAACTAGAGCAATGGTGTGATAAGCTCCTTAATGTGTCTAAGTCCCAATTAGATTTTCCTGAGGGGACTATAATGTTGGAGTCAGCAAACACTGAAAACTGGTAAAAGCAAAAGCAGCCACCTTGGAGAGGAGTGAAGGCATCAGTTAACACTGTCAGGTAAGCAGTTTGTTTATAGAAAGTTAAAATCAGAAACATACGACCGAAGTTTTATCTGGTCCATCCTTAAACTGTCAATGGTAAAACTATTTTATCAGCATCTTTACTGAACATGAAATGGAGAGGGGTAAGATCACAAACAACAAATGGAGTCCTGGAGTGTAGCCGATCTACAAGTGTAGAAGTGTCTGCACAATATATACTGCTACAACACACAGGACATTTTAAAGAACTGAAGGAAGGGTGACAAATAACAGGGAACTTAAGCAGCTGTTATAAAAATCTAAAATAAAGGTAGTCACAAGCAGAAAGAGTAGAAGAAATCCTTTAAACAGACTAACAAATACTCGTTCCAAAGGACACAAATGTAAAGAAAAACCCTATACCCAAAACCTATCTGGTAGGCAGCTGCCAAGAAAAGAGTTCTCATTTTAAGCAAAGGCTGCCTAGAAATTAATGAAGAACCATTTATTTTTTACCTGTATGTATACATGCTGCCTCTCAAAGGAGTCAACTGAGGAAGCTATACTTATTCTAAGAGTGGGAGGGGGTAATCAAGTTATTGCTGGGGCATTCATCTTTTGAACTACCTTCAGAACTCTGTAGGCATAACTTTATAGACTTACAATGTTTTTAACCCCAAATGCTATTTAATTTGTAGCTTTACCATCTATCATTTTCACTAATTCTGTTCCAAATGAAAAAAAGAGCTCCAGAGTTGAGAACCTTTGAGATCATCCAATCAACCTCATTTAAAACAAGAAAATATACACCCAAAGAGATTAAGTAATTTATACAAATTCTTTCAGCTAGTTAATGCTAGAAGTGCCTGTCCACTGACCTTGGTCATAAACTGACATCACAAGGCCTTTCTAACTTGTGTCAGAGATTTGGGGGCACCATGAATATTAAAGAAAGTGCCATGAGCTCATAAGGCAGCTTCAACAGAAGAGGAATTTGTATAGTATTTTGAAGCTGTAACTCTGAAGGAGAGTGTTTGATATAGCAGTGTGCTCAATAAATGTTTCTGAATCAATGAATCAGATGTATATATTTGGGCATATTTGTTAAATTATTCATCATATCCCTTTCCAGGTTAAGTTCACCACATATTTCTCAGTTCTTCATTTACCTAGAGGCTGGTCACATTTCAATTGTTTGCAATTAGTCAACTGAGGTCTCATAAAAAAAAAAATCCTTTATTCAAACACTTGAAAGTTCTAGTGCTCATCCCTGGTCCCACCTTTAAGAGGATTCTGCATCTGATTAATGTCCTTCAAAGCAGAAACCAAGTATCCCCTTTTTCATTTTTCTAATTCCATAAACAAGAGTTGTGAAGAAAAGATATTACGTAAAGTGAAGAAAAATTAATAAAGGGACCATGCTAAAATTACATTTTAATATTCAAGTTTCTTCAAAGCTTAAATTACACACACACACACACACACACACAATCAACAGATGTCCTCACAGTTTCAGTGCTTTAAAATGAATGTTAGGATGTGGGTTATGGATAGATTTTATATTCTTTGTACTTTTCTTTATTTTCTAAACTAATACTCACATAATTTACTCTCATAACACCAAAATGCATATTAAAAAAGGTAACAAGAATAAAATATGATTAGGAGAGGTCTGCCACTTATTAACTCAGGGGAAGCCAACGACATTGGAGAAGTTACCATATGCATGATGCAAATACCGCTTCAGCAAGTGCTTTTAAAAATTCCGTAAGATATCAATATCCTGTCATTATGACTGATTTTGTTTCTTAAAGGGCAGTACAACGCCACTATGACGAAAGAAAACTTAACAGGCAGGAGAATGATAACTGAGGAAAGTTTCCAGGTTCTGCCACCTCAAGACAACACGCAGCCTTTCAAAATACACGACACAAAAATCCACTGGGTTCCCGTGTACGCTAAACATTTTCTTTTCCAAAGCCGTATTAAGTGCTTATGTGAATTCTAACAGTTGGCAAATATCAAATAAAAACAATGATCCAAACCAAACCCAAGTCAAGCACAGCGTTCTTAATGATTTCTAAGAGGGAAAACACGAGCGTCACAATTGGTTCAACATTCACCTTTCACGGGGAGGGAAAAACGAAGGGATCCTACCCTTGAAACAGTTGGCGGGGTAAGGAAAGTCGAGCATAGGTAAAGAAAGCAGGAAGAGCAGAGCAGGAAGAGCTACGACGCAGACACGAGCAAGTCTTCCGTCCCCAGAGCAGAGCGAGTCCTCCGCTCCTCGCCCCGGTCCCGCCGCCATCCCGGCCCGTAACACCTGCCAACGCCGGGCCCGCGCCCCCCGCCCACCCCGTTCACGCCGGCGGCCCGCGGGGCCGCGCCCCCAGCGCAGCGCCCACACCGCCGCCTCCCCCCCGCCCTCAGCCCGGGTCGGCCGCGCGGGACGCGAAGGAAGGCTGGGCTCACCGGGTCCCTCCGGGCTGGACGGCGCCGGGGGCCGGTGGGGCGGGGACCCGCACCCGGGGTCCCCTTGTGCGGGCTCCCTCAGGTAATCCTCGAAGCGCACCTGCCGGGCTTCGCCGCCACCCACGAACCCCCGCAGGCGGTTGGCTGTGCCTCGCAGAAGGCGCCCGCTCTTCCCCGTGAACGTGGTCAGGTAGTCCATGCTGCCGCCGGGCAGGCGCCGAGGAGGCCAACGGTTTCCGCCGAGACGGCCACCCGGTGCTCGCCCACCCGGTGCTCGCCCACCCGGTGCTCGCCCACCCGGTGCTCGCCCACCCGGTGCTCGCCCACCCACGCGTCCGAGTCGACACTGGGGGCGGTGGCTCCGCACGCCTCACCGGAGGCGGGGAGGGAAAAGGGGAGGGGACGTCCGGAACTTGGCCCTGGGGCGGACCATCAGGGAACTAGGCGTCGGGGGAAAAGAAGCTAGACAAAAGTTTTGAAAAGTTTTTCTTGTTGCTTCCAAACGCCAGTTCGGGCCAAACTCAGCTTGTAAAGTAGATACATACTTCCTGGAACAGAAGCAGCGTCGAAACGCGGCGGCCTTTTAGCAAGCCGAACCGGACCTATCCGCTTCCCCCCACGTGCCTGGCCCCAATGGAGCAGGCCTGCCCCGCCCTACCCCGCCCAGTCCCGACCCGACCGGACTTTCGGGACTGCTGGGGAAAGGGGAGGAGGCCGAGCCTCGGGACCCGAGGGCAGAGCCGGGTGTAAGGATGGCCCTGGGGAGGCTTCGCTGGATTTGCGGAGAGTTTGGGGGCCTAGGAGGGCAGTGTCCAAAAGTTTCTGTGAGTCTGTGCGTGTTAGGGGGAGGGACACAATCCATAGGAAATTTTTGCAGTTTGAAATTTTGGTGGGCGGGGTGGGTGGGTGAGAGGAAGGAGAGAATGTTAGTTTTAAGGTAAAACTGAAGTCGTAGTTAACATAAAACAACCCAGATAAAATGCTTCCTAGGAAGCCTTATGAGACCATCTTTGTAAAATAAAGCATTAATCGTCACGTTCGAAGTTCGCCGTGGCATTATGAACTGATGTTAGAGTTTGACATTCCATGACTCTGGTCCGGTAAGGCAAGGTAATTAGGGCTTCAGTGTGCAACTTCATCCTCCTTTAAGCAGAGAAGGAGCAACGACATTTGACGGACATTTACTACCCGATTTTGTTTCCTGTGAGATCTGGTTATTCTCTTCCTTTCACATCTGTTTATAGCTCTTTTAGTTTTTCCCATGCGGTAAATAAACTCTCTTTCGTGGAATTACCAGTTTATTAATGCATTTGAAGAAAAGGTTTGAATTAGGAAGTTGAAGAGCTAATCATACCAAACAGTGGAGTCCAGAAAACATCTTTCAGGAACTTAAGCATTTTGCCAAACCATTAAAGATTATTCTCCACCCTGCCACCCCCTTTAAATTATTTGACTGATCTTTTTCCCATCATCACCATTTTCAGCTTAAATTCTTAATAGGTTGGACAAACTTCACCATTCTAACATCAGCATCACCTTTATACTTGGTTAAATGTATAGACTGTCTGGGCTGTACCCCCAGAGTGTGATTTCACAATGTTTCTGAGTAAGGACCCAGGAATATGCATATTCAGCAACCATCCCTGTGTTCAGATGTGCTGCTTAGGAAAGCACTGCTCCAGACTTCCTTCTGTACCTCCTTGGAATCCATTTGGTAGAGTGCTAAGTGGCTCCCAGTTTTTCTGCGATTTCCATTTGATAAGGAAGGAAGCATTACCAAGCTTAGCACCACTTCCAAGATCTCAGAGAGGCTCAGTAAGCTTTAAAAATTGAATTTCAATGACTTAAGTCTAATCCTGATTAACTACAGTGAAATCCTTTTTCTAAAATATGTTTTACATCTTCAGATTTGCCATTAGTTTGTGATAATCATATCCAAAATAGTGGTTGAGTTTTTTATACCTGATTAAATCTGCACTTTTACATCTAACCTTAGTAGGAACCTGTACTCTACCAGTTCAAATACAGGTTTACAAGCAGTTAACCCATCAATTTTTTCTGCTTCTGTTTCATGGAAAGCTAGAGCTGCTGGATAAAAATGTATAACTTTGATGATTAAGTGCTTTACAAGTTTTTATTTAAACTCAGCTAAGCCCTAATGTCTCTAAAATCAGTTTACTCATTTCATCAGCTTTCCTTTTTATTCTTCCCATTTGTTGTCTGACCCATCACCATCCTCCTGAAGTTACCAAATTTATTACTCAAACATGTTACTTGGTCTTCTAAATGACTCAAAATCATAGGCCATGAAATATAAACACTCTCACTTTTCTTCCCCTTTCCTTTTTAATCTACAAGCTCATCTCCATATATTGCCTCAGAAGGAAGGAAGTCCTTACTCTTGTCCATGCCTCTCCTTCTCCAAATTAATTCTTGACCTTAGTCTGGTGTATGTTGTCTATGACTTGTCAGCCTTATTATTCCTTTGCATTTTATTATTTTTTCTCTCTCCACTCTGGTTCCTTCCTCCTTATCATGCCATATCACCACATATATTCCTCTCATCCTTTAAGAAAAAAAAAAAAGTGTCCTTATATATCGTGCATGCCTCCTCCACCAAACCTTTGCCTTATTTTTTTTTAATTTATTTATTTTTGGCTGCATTGGGTCTTCATTGCTGTGTGCTGGCTTCTACTCTTTGTTGCAGTGCACAGGCTTCTCATTGTGGTGGCTTCTCTTCTTGTGGAGCACGGGCTCTAAGCACGCAGGCTTCAGTAGTTGTGGCACGTGGGCTTGGCAGCTGTGGCTCACGGGCTCCAGAGCGCAGGCTCGGCAGCCGTGGCGCACGGGTCCAGTGGCTCCGTGGCATGTGGGATCCTCCCGGACCAGGGCTCGAACCCATGTCCCCTGCATTGGCAGGTGGATTCCACTGCACCACCAGGGAAGCCCCCTTTGCCTTATTTTTAAAATAACTTTATTGACATATGATTTTACAAACCATATAATTCATCTGTTAAAAGTATACAATTCAGGGCCTCCCTGGTGGCGCAGTGGTTGAGAGTCCGCCTGCCGATGCAGGGGATACGGGTTCGTGCCCCGGTCTGGGAGGATCCCATATGCCGCGGAGCGGCTGGGCCCGTGAGCCATGGCCACTGGGCCTGCGCATCCGGAGCCTGTGCTCCGCAACGGGAGAGGCCACAACAGTGAGAGGCCCGCATACCGCAAAAAGAAAAAAAAAAAAAAAAAAAAAAAAAGTATACAATTCAATGGTTGTTAGTATATTTACACAGTTGTTAAACCATCACCCAAATCTAATTTTTGAACATTTCTATTACCCACCAAAGAAACTTCTTGTCCATTTCTAGTACTCCCCATTCCCACCACAGGCATAGACAACCACTAATCTACTTTTTGTCTCTATGGATTTGCCTTTTATAAACATTTCACATAAATGGAATCATATAATATCTGGTCTTTGGTGTCTGACTTCTTTCACTTAGCCTAATGTTTCTGAGGCTTATTCATGTTGTAGCAGGTATTAGTATGTCATTCCTTTTTGTTGCCAAATAATATTATAGGGATATATCATATTTTATTTATCCATTTATAAGTTGATGGATATTTGTATTATTCCCACTTTTTGGCTATTATGAGTAATGTTGCTATGAATATCTATGTACAAATTTTTTTGTGGACATATGTTTTCATTTCTCTCTATACCCAGAAGTTGAATTGCTGGATTTATTTTTTTGGTATAGAACATATTCTAAGTTTAAGGTATATAATGTGATGATTTGATAGGAGTATATATTGCAAAATGATTACTGCAGTAGAGTTAATTAACATTTCTATAAACTCGTATAATTACCTTTTTTGTATATGTGCTATGAGAACGTTTAAGATCTACTCTCTTAGCAACTTTCAACTATACAATATTGTTAGCTATAGTCACCAGGTTATATGTTAGATCCCCACGAGTTATTCAACTTAAAATTGGAAATTTATACCATTTCAGCAACATCTCACCATTTTCCCCAACCTTCAGACCCCAGGCAACCACGATTCTACTCTCTGTTTCTATGAGTTCAGTTTTTTTAAGATTCCACATGTAAGTGAGATCATATAGTATGTGTCTTTGTCTGACTTATTTCACTTAATATAATGCCCTCAAGGCCCATCCATGTTGTTGCAAATAGTAGTATTTCCTTTTTATGGCTGAATAATATTCCATTGTGTATCTATATCACATCTTATTTATCCATTCATCCATTGATGGATATTTAGGTTATTTCCATGTCTTAGCTATTGTGAATAAAGCTGCAGTGAACATGGGGGTGCAGGTATCTCTTCGAGATAGTGATTACATTTCCTATGGATAGATACCCAGAAGTAGAATTGATGGATCATACAGTAGTTCTATTTTTAATTTTTTGTGGAACCTCCATACTGTTTTCCATAGTGGCTGTACCAATTTACATCCCCACCAACAGTGCATGAGGGTTCCCTTTTCTCCACATCCTTGCTAACACTTATCTCCTACCTTTTTGATAACAGCCATTCTAATAGGTGTGGGGTGATCTCATTGTGGTTTTGATTTGCATTTGCCTGATGATTAGTGATGTTGAACATCTTTTCACGTAACTCTTGGCCATCTGTATGTCTTCTTTGGAAAAATTTCTATTCAGATCCTCTGCAAAGTTCCCCCCCCCCCCCCCAACTTTCCATCTTTATTTATTTATTTATTTATTTATTTATTTTTGCCGTACGCGGGCCTCTCACTGCTGTGGCCTCTCCCGTTGCGGAGCACAGGCTCCGGACGCGCAGGCTCAGCGGCCATGGCTCATGGGCCTAGCCGCTCCACGGCATGTGGGATAATCCCGGACCGGGGAGCGAACCTGTGTCCCCTGCATTGGCAGGCGGACTCTCAACCACTGCGCCACCAGGGAAGCCCCCTTCTGCCAAGTTTTTAATTCAATTGTTGGTTTTTTGCTATTGAGTTTTATGAGTTCCATATATATTTTGGATATTAACCCCTTATCAGATAAGTGGTTTGAAAATATTTTCTTCCATTCCTTAGGTTTGCTTTTTATTTTGTTGATTATTTCTTTTACTGTGATGTAGTCCCACTGGTTTATTTTCGTTTCTGTTGCCTGTGCTCTTGGTGTCATATCCAAAAATTCATTGCCAAGACCAATGTCAAGGAACATTTTCCCTGTTTTCTTTTAGGAATTTTTTTGGTTTTCGGTCTCACATTTGAGTCTTTAACTTGTTTCAAGTTAATTTTTGTGTATGTTGTATATAGGGGTCGAATTTCGTTCTTCTGCATGTGACTATCCAGTTTTCCCAGCAACATTTATTAAAAAAGCTGTATTCTTGGCTCCATTATAGTTGATGGTATATGCATGATTTATTTCTGGGTTCTTGATTCTGTTCCGTTGATCTGTGTGTCTATTTTTATGCCAGTACCCCACTGTTTTGATTACTATGACTTTGTAATAAATTTGAAATCAGCAAGTGGGATGCATCAGCTTTGTTCCTCTTTCTCAGGATTGCTTTGGCGGTTTGGAGTCTTCTGCAACTCCGCATGAATTTTAGCATTGTCTGTGCTATTTCTATGAAAAATGCCACCGGAATTTTGATAGGGATCACACTGAATATGTAGAACACTTTGGGTAGCATGGACATTTTAACAATATTCTTCCAACTCATGAACACAGGATACCTTTCCATTATTTGTGTCTTATTCAATTTCTTTCATCAATGTCTTACAGTTTTCAAAGTAGAGATCTTTCACCTCCTTGGTTAAATTTATTGCTAAGTATTTTATTGTTTTTGATGCTATTGTAAGTGGGATTGTGTTCTTTATTTCTTTTTCAGATAGTTCTTAGCATATATGAATACAACAAACTGACTTTCTCTGTCAATTTGTATCCTGCAACTTTATGAAATTATTTATTAGTTCTAACAGTACTTTTATGGAGTCTTTAGGATTTTTCTATATACAAGATCATATCATCTGTAACTTTTCCTCTTCCTTTCCAATCTGGATGCCTATTCTTTGTCTTGCCTAAGTGCTCTGCCTGGAACTTCCAGTACTATGTTGAATAAAAGTGGTGACAGTGGGCACCCTAGTCTTCTTCCTGATCTTAGAAGAAAAGCTTTCAGCCTTTCATTGCTGAGTGTGATTTTAGCTGTGGGCTTATCATATATATGGCCTTTATTATTTTGAGGTACATTCCTTCTGTACCCAATTTATTGAGAGTTTTTGTCATGGAAGGATACTGAGTTTTGTCAAATGCTTTTTCTGTATCTACTGAGATGATCATATTAGTTTTATTTTTCATTTTAATAATGTGGTATATAACATTTATTGATTTACATATGTTGAATCATTCTTGCATCCCAGGAATAAATCCCACTGTTTGCTAGTATTTTGTTAAGAATTTTTGCATCTATATTCATCAGAGATAAGTGTCCTGTAGTTTTTTTTTTTTGGTGTTAATTCTTCTTTAAATGTTTGGTAGAATTCACCAGTGAAACCATCTGGTCCTGGCCCTTTCTTTTTGGGGATGTTTTGATTACGGATCCATACTTCTTACTAATTATTAATCTGTTCAGATTTTCTATTACTTTATGATTCAGTTTTAGGTTGAATTTTTCTAGAAATTTATCCATTTTTCCTAAGTTATCCAATTTATTGGCATGTAATTGTTCATAGTAGTCTCTTATGAATGTTTATATTTGTACGTTATCAGTTGTTTTAGTTTAGACACTATTAGAAATAATTTCCGTATCTCTGCTCTGTATTTTTTTAAAAAGGTATTAGAAAAATGGAAAAGCAAAAAGAAAAGAAAGAGCAAAACAACTTGGGAGAAACCTAAGCCTGTTGCTAGTTATTATTTTTATACCAAAATGCCGGTTTCCAGCTTCAGTCTGTAGCTGGTAATTAGATACTATTATTTTTGTTTTTTGCTTGTTGGAGGGGCTATGGGGGAATTGAACTTTGGGCTCTATCAATACAAGACAAAACGAAGCACGGCAATAAAAATAGAACCTGCCTGTCCATCTCTCTTAGACAAAGTTCTGGGCAGCAATGCCAAGTTCTTATCAATATTCCACTTGTTTCAGCCAGGGTACATGAGCAGAAAACTGGTAAGTGCTGAGCATAATATTTGAAAGGAAGAGAACCTACTCCTCTTCTTAAAGTGTATGGGGGTTCCTTGACTCCCCACCTCCCCATCCCAAACAACATTTGGGAAGGATGCTAATAATACCAGGCAAATTAGCCAAAATCCAGACTGCATATAGGAAGAGAAAACCAAACCTGGATGGTCAAACCAGCACTAGCCAGATAGGTTTGATTTTCAAAAGAGTCATGCACTGGCCATTCTCTCCCACTGCAGATCTACTCTTAGTTCTCACAAGGCAACAGAAACATCAATAGAACCAGATTCTGTGCTGTTCTAACAGGCATGAAGAAAAGTTTGACCACTTCCAGCTACCTCTCAAGAGAGAAGCAGACTAAGCCCACCTACCCCACTCCCCACTCCCTACCCAGGGCCTCTTACGGGAGCTAAGCTGGCTCTACAGCCAACACCATGAACAGCAGTGGCATGAAAAACATGAATGAAGTGAACAAAGACTGGTTGGAAGCCACTTTGTGCCTACTCTGCTAATTTTCTGGAGTTGAGGAAGAAAGGTGTGGGGAGGAGATTCTTAAAACATACAGAGAAAGATACAACAGCATTGTTAGGCTGCATGATACATAAACACATGCATTTATGTTTGGTCATTAAACCCTACATGTTGTGTGACATGAAACCTCCCAGCTTTTAGTTTCTCCCCTCTTTAATCATCTCCAAAACTGCAGCTGGGTAATCTCAAATCCATAGATCTAATTGTTGCCTTTCCTCTACTTTAAAAACATTCCTGTTCACAGCAGTAACATCCTGCTGTTAATGAGAATCAGCTGTGGAACATTTAAAAAATACAGATTTCCCTACTATACCCCAGAGATCCTGATTCCAGGGTTGTAGGGTGGGGCTCAGGAACCTCATTTTTTGATTATGAACCGTGTTTGAGATCTGCTCCTTTACAGTTCTTCTAAGTGCTTTGCAGATTTAGTTCACGCAAATCACACATTTACTTCTGAATAAGGCCACAAGGCTAGTTTTGACAAACACTGAGCAAAAGTGACATGTTTTACACTCACATGTGTAAAGAAACAGACTCTTTTTAAAGCAGCCAATGTTCTACACTCCATATGCCTCTGCCCCTGCCTCAGCAACCAAGGATACTACCTGCTTCAGGTGGCACAGCTATGAGATGGTGGAGCCATCTCCAATAACCTGGATCCCTGAGAAACTACGTGGATTAGAGTCCTTCCCCGCAACTTCAATCTGAATTGGACATGTAATATGAGCGAGAAATAAATAAAGAAATAAACACTATTACAGTAAGCCACTGAGGTTTAGGGGTTCATTTGGCACCATAGCAGAAGCTTAGCCAACCTTGACTGATACAAGGGTTTACAAATGCTTAATTTACATTGATTTTTATCATATATTCCAAGTTAATATACAAAAGACTTCCTGATTTATGTTGTCAAATTCATGCATTTTGTTTTTCAGGCCTCTCTTGCCATTTCTATATTCTGACGAGTATTCTCAGATTCCAAGAATATTTATTAATTTACCATTTAAATGATGTATGGGAATAAGAATTTTCTTGACATTTCACCACCAAAAGCAAGCAAACAAACCAAGACACAATGAGTAGATGCTGAGGTGCTGATGCTAAAAAGAACCCATCAATCATCCATCACTCCCAGTTTAAAACTTTGGTTTCATTCATAACAGCCTAATTCTCTCAATAAATGTCTTTATGATCAGAAAATATTATACATTTGAACTTGTAAAACAAATGTATGCTCATAAAATGCCATTTTTATGTTCTATATATTGGTTTTAGGTAAAACTATATTAGAAGAAGGTTAAAAAGAATTGCTTTTAGAGCTATAAAGAGTAAGTCTCAATTCTCTTTCACATGCTGCCCTTAATTTACTAATAGCAACCCTGTTAGACCTGAGAGAGACCTTGGTGTGTATCTATTTGAGCCTCTCATATGTGTTGACTTGTTAGCTAAGACCCAGAGAAGTCAAGCGAATCTCTCAAGGTCACACACTTGGATAAGAGCAGAGCCAGAAGAACCCAGGGCTTTTCTACAGGGAGTGCTGCGACATGAAGAGCTCCATCTTTGACTTGAGCAATGAGTTGTGACCCTCAATTCACCCAAACATTTGTTAAAGTGGCAGGATGTCCCATAAAGTGTTTTCCAGATGTGAAAGCTAGGTCAAACTATTTACTTTTGAGATGTAGCTTTCGTATCTGTAAAATAAGAGCAAATAATACCTATATTGTAGCTCTATTTTGATTAGAAAGGATATCACACATGTTCAGTGTTAGACCCATTGTCCCTTGGCCTTAAGGAAACAAATTTAGATTTATTGCCTTCAAATTTCAGCCTATACTTCTAGATCAGGGTTCAACAAAGTATGGCTGATGGATCAGATCTGGCCTGGTACCTGTTTTTTTCAGTTCAGTCTTACTGGATCACAGCCACACCAGTTCATTTATGTATTGTCTATAGCTGCTTTTATGCTACAACAGCAGAGATGACTAGTTGTAACAGAGACCTTATGACCCAAAAGCCCCAAATATTTACTTCCATGCTGTTTTCAGAAAAATTCTGCTGACCCATGTTCTAGATTGCTGAGATCATTTTGAAACTACTCTTGATTCTTTCACTGAAGTATCATTCAATTATCTCTTTCCCTGACCCAGCCACAAATTTATCTCTGTTCAAGTTCTTCCTAAAAATATTTGGGACATGGACAAGGAGAGTCCCAGGGCACAGCACAAGAGAGTGCCTTCATGGTTGACAATGATTACCACTCACTGGACACACTTATCTGAAGAAGTATGAATCCACTAAATGATACCCTCACCCAGTTTTCATTTATCAACTATGTCATGTATTTGTTAAATGCCTTTCTAATGGACAGAAGAAGATGAGGTACAGACTCCACATGATCACTGTTTTTCCCCTCCCAATGGGTTTCAAACCTTTGTTGTTTCTGTATCCTTCAACTCCATTTCAGCCCCATCCTTTGAAATTTGAATTATTCATCTAACTATAGTTTTCTGGCAGATCTCCTATTATCCTGGTAAAGACTGGTTATCTGTCAACAAATCTGATTATTCTTCCTGGGCATACTATATTTCCCAGCTTTCTTTTTGATAACGGTGCCCAAGTGACTGAGTTCTAGCCAATGGAAGGATTGCAAAAGTGATGTGTGCTACTTCCAGGCCTGGCCCACAAGAGCATCCCACTGATGACCCTTCACGGTCTTCTCCTTTCACAGCCTGGAAGCAGATAAGCAGGAAGACCCAAGAAACCATTTGTTAAAGATGGTAGAGCCACAAGATAGAAGGAACCTGGGTCCCTGAATCTACTCTTAGAGGGGAGCCACCCACCATTAAGGAACACCAATTTTGGACTTGAACAAGAAATAAATTTCTCTTGTATTTAAGTCATTATATATATTTGAGGTTTGTTTGTTACAAAAGGGAGTATAATTTTCACAAATACACTATCATTCTCATCATATTACTACCAAAGGGTCTGTGACCACATATCAAAATATCCTGATAATCAAGTTTTCTGGACAAAGAGGTTACAAGTTATGCAAAGTGGAAGTAGGTGGTCTTTCACTATATCCTCACCTACCTTAGCCTATAAATCTCCATGTCACAGTTTTTGTTTTGTATTTTCTAGTAGCTCATTCATTTTTTTTTTTAATAATGCTCAGGGGTTTGTTTATTGATTCAATCAGTCAACAGATGTGGGGCCCTGACTAGGCACCAGGGAGATGCTAAACCAGACAGACAACCTTCTGCCTCTAGTGCTTCCTGATTTGTATTCGTGAATAACTCAGTGAACACTGCCTAGCCTCAGTTTCCTCAGCTGTCACACTGGGGTAGCAATGGTGACCTAGTGTTTAATGAAAACAGTGTAAGTTCATGACATTTGACACAAGCCTGACATATGATCAGTGCTCTGTTGGGGAGGAAGAAAACTTTCCTCTACCCTTCTAGGTTCTTCTGGCTAGATTATTAAATTGACATGTAGCTCATTCATTCTTAATTGAGGAAAAGCAAAATAGGCACAGTTGTTCTGTCTGTTAATAATCGGTTCAACAATGCACATCCTCCTCAAGAAGAGAGCCTCATACCGGCTTCTTATTCTCCTTTATTCTAAGACTTCCCTTGTCACAGAATGATCCTAGTTGGCTAGTTCCTTTAGTGTTTCTGAAACCTCGCTCTGTGTTTTGACCTATCTAACACTCTTTACAGTTTTATGCCATCCTTTTACTCGTCCTGGTTAATATGCCCTTCCTACTTTTATCTCTTCTAGGAACTAAACTCAGAGAACATGTTAAGTCATACTGATTTCTCCCCATTTTGCTTTCTCAATAAGAGTATTGATGACTTTGATTGTTTGGAATGCTATCACCTCTCATGTAGGCTTCAGTTTTAATCTTTGAAATAGATTAAAATGTCTTATTTATTGTCTGTCTCCCCATACTAGCATTCAACAAGTACAGGGACTCCCTTCACTGCTTAGAATGTGGCCTGGCACATTGTAGGCACTCAGGTATTGTATCTGTTGAACAAATGAATGTATGAAATCATGTCCATCTTTTCTCTAGATTGGATCCCAACCCATTTTTGTGGTTCCCATTGTGGTTCTCAGCCTTAGCTACACATTTTAGGACCTCTGTGGATCTTCTGAAATCCCAGTGCTCAGGCCACCTTCCTGATTAATGAAATCCAAATCTCTTAGAGGTAGGATACAGACATCAGGGAGGACACTGCCTAGGTAATTTCATTGTGTAGCCAAGATTGAGAATCACTGCTGGGTTCCTGTTGTTTCTGTAATACAGTCTTTCTGTCTGTTAGTGAAAATTAAGTCCAGAGACCAGTAACTATTGAAAATTAAGTCCAGAGGCCAGTAACTATTATGACACCATCTTGTGAGGGATCCTAAGGTAATAATAATGAACATATATCAATTGCTTACTATGCCAGGCATTGTACTAAGGATTTTTCATACATTATTTCCTTTAGATCTCATGTCAGCCCTGAGGGGAAAGTTAATGAACCCTCCCTTTGTAAACAAGGTTACTGGTAACCTCAGAGAGGTAAAGGAAAGCAACACTGTCAGTCAAGTCAGTTAAGAGTCTCTTGGGTGTTTGCTCTTAATTGAGTGATATCTACAGCACAGGGGTTTTCAATCATGGGCAATTTCACCTCCCAGTAGGGTTACTAAATAAAATATAGGACTCCCAATTAAATTTGAATTTCAGATAAACAATGAATACATTTTTAGTACAATTCTATACCAAATGTTGCATGGGACATACTTATACCAAAAAGTTATGTGCTGTTTATCAGAAATTCAAATTTACCTCAGGGTCCTCTAATTTTACTTGCTAAATCTGGCAACCCTATCCCAAGGGAACATTTAGCAATGTTTGTAGATATTTTGGGTTGTCAGACTGAGGGTGTGCTACCGGCCTATAGTAGGTTGAGGCCAAAGATGCTGCTTAAGATCTTACAATGCTCAAGACAGCTCCCAAGACAAAGAGTTATCCAGCTTCAAATGCCAATAGCACCCAGGTGGAGAAACCCAGATCTAGTAGATGCTGGGAAAGATAACTGCATTATGCCTCTGGCAACTTCTATAGTTTGTCCTCAAACAGCCTTATTTCATCCTCTGCCTAGCTAAAGTAATATTTAATATTCTTTTACATTTGCACTTTAGTATGTTGTGCATGGAGATAGCATGTTTCTCTTGATCCTGATACCTCTCCATCTCATTACAGAGATGTGGGGCAGGCTATGGCCACTTCCTGCCAAATCTTTCTGTACTTTCTCTTTCAGCCCCACATTTGCACTTATTGTTTCAAAATCTATGTGGTCCCAGTTAAGACACCCTACTCTCTGAAGTCCTGTTTGCGCCAATTTGACTTAGCTGCAATTAGCACAGAGAAATCTGGGACTGAAAGGTGTCATAAAAGCCCAGATGGCAAAGGGAGAAGATAGCTGCATGCAAAATAGTTTATTGCTAATAGAATGATGCTTCTGAAGATAGCAAATTTTTCTGTTGTGAATACCATTAGCATGAACGGCAAGTATTTGATAACTTCTCAGATGTGCTGCCTTCAGATGTTTTCTCAAAACTTTAGCAAAAGAACATTGAAATGAATTTCACCTCAGTGATTTTATAGAACATGCATTATGAGCCTGTCATGAAGAAATCAAAGTCAATTTATTTTATATTATGCATATTTTCTAGTTTGATTTTGGAATCTGTAAAAAGCATGCTGGGTATTCTTTCAAGTATTGTGACCGAACATAGGGTGTATTTGGTACAAAGATTTAACTATTTCTTCAAGAGCTTAAACATTGAATCATGTACCAGAATTTGAATTTCAAAAGATTTAATTTGTCTTTTTCAGGTGTAACTTTAATACACTCACCTTAGGGTGTTCCTAAAAATTGATTTGCAAGGTGACAGATGTCAATTTTATTCCACGAAAGGTTACAGCTTGAGTTACTTCCCAAAGTAAAGCTCACTTGCCAATCAGGCTTTTAAAAATATATACTTATTTCTATTATTTCTATATAGAGAATTACTGTGTTTTAAAATCATCATACTCACTACTTATCTCTCCCAAAAAGAAGAGACCATGAGTTTTGGATAATATAAAAAGAGCTCTATCCAAAGGTCCTCTTATCCTAAGGTCCCAATAAGGATTATCCGCATTAGCTAGGGATAATCATAATTATCACAAAAATCTAATACACATATACAGTTAGTTGAAATATACACACACACACATATACACACACATGCACTTCACTGTATGTGTAATATAACTGGTTCTTAATAAATATGAATTCTTTTCCACTCCTCCAAAATTTTGAATGTTTCTGAGACATGTACTTGGTATTTCCAGACACACTTTATGTGTCTGTCTCTGAAACTATTAGTTGACTGTCTACGTTAATATGACTTTACTACTCTACTGTCCTCTGGTTCATTTCAGAAACATCCTGAACGAAGACATCAACATCTTCAACAGAAAGCATCAACCGACAGTTTACACACCAGAGCTCTTTGAACCCCTTGCCTCAAAATCCTCATCTTATTCTCTCAATTCTAAACTATCATACCATGATTCTTACCCAGTCCTAACCAAGTTGTTACCCTGGAAGACCTGCTTTCAACCAAACTTGAAAATCCCAAAAATCTCAGCTATTACTCCCCGTGACTTCTTCTCACCCCCAACACAAGGCACTTAAAAGGCTCTGTTGAGGCGGTATTCTCTCTACCTCAATAAACTCAGTTTTGTCTTACCAAAAGGTAGTCTTAGGGGAGCCAGCTTTTGACATTTCCATTAGATTATGAATTCCTAAAGAGCTATCTATGTCTCATTAATCGTATCTGCAGTTTTTTACAGGGTTCTTCTGGGCAGGTGGTTATCAAAGTGTTATCTTCAGACCAGCATCATCAGCATCATCCGGGATCTTGTAAGAAATACAAATTCTCAGGCTCAAGCTCAGCTCCACTGAATCAGAGGATGGGCAGAGCCCAGAAATCTGTGTTTTAACTAGCTCTCCAGGTAATCCTGATGTACTCTTAGGTTTGAGAACTACTGTAGATCACAGCAGACAGTCAATACACAGGAAGAGTACAGAAAAAAGTGTGATGAGTCTCAAGTGGAGGTATGGTAATTCCTAGTTAAAACAGATAAAGTACAACATGGCTTTTTGGAGGAAGTGACAATTGCGACTTGAAGGATTAGTAGAATTAGTAGAATGTAGTTAACTTTGGCTGAAGAAAGTAGGGTTTAAGGGTGTTGAGCTGGAGAACAGAAATTGGAAAGAGGCTGAAGCTAAATTGTGAATGTCTAAGGAATTTGGACTTTTTTGTGTTGATAGCAGAGGGCCACTGATAGTAACAATGCACTTAGGGAAACAGTATTGTAAGGGAAAAATAATTGTGTGCTTCAGTGGAAAAACTATGCAGTGTCTAGAGTACACTCTTCTGGGTTATCTGCTTTTGATTCTATGGAACCTAATTTACAACTCTATAAAGTGTAAAAGCTGAGAGCTATGCAAAATTAGTCTTGTCTATGAACAAAGACATTCTTGTTTATGCAAATTCTGTCCAACAGACTTTGAATTGACTTTCTTCACCGACAGTGGAAGAATGTGTCCCCATCTGCACATTCATTCCAATAAGCCTGTTCTATGTCTGTTTGGATTCTCCTTTAAATTGGTTGTAACATCTTACTGCTTCCTTAATTAATGAGTTCAATAAAATATTTAACGTGTTAATTTTTATATCTGTCTTGATGTTACCTTTTTTGGGGGAAAATTATCCTCTGACCATCTTATTTCTCTTATAGAACCTATTTGGGATATACACACATGCATAGACACACACATCAAAGCTTTTTTTTAAATATAATGATATTCTTTTAAAATAGCAAAAGGATATACTATTTTTGATATATTTATTAATTCTTTGGGCTATGAAACTTTGCATCATGCTTCCTATAAAGTTCATCTACAGTAATAAAGGTATTTTAGAGCTTTGGAAATATTGTTATATTTTATAATAATAAACAATTTTAACAGTGGCAACAAGGTTAGGAAAAACAACAAGTTGTTCTAATTACAATTCTCCAGCCAAAGATTATAATATTGTGCTGTAGCAGAATAAACAAGCTGAAGGGTACAGAGGTGTGTGGAACATGTTTGCAGAATGCCAAAAAATCACAGTTTGCCAATCCAAAAATGGGCAGAAGACCTAAATAGACATTTCTCCAAAGAAGACATACAGATGGCCAAGAGGGACATGAAAAGATGCTCAACATCACTAATTATTAGAGAAATGCAAATCAAAACTGTAATGAGGTATCACCTCACACTGGTCACAATGGCCATCATCAGAAAGTCTACAAATAGTAAGTGTTGGAGAGGGTGTGGAGAAAAGGGAACCCTCCTACACCATTGCTGGGAATGTAAATTGGTACAGCCACTATGGAAAACAGTATGGAGGTTCCTTAAAAAACTAAAAACAGAGTTGCCATACGATCCAGCAATCCCACTCCTGGGCATATATCCAGAAAAGATGAAAACTCTAATTTGAAAAGATACATGCACCCCAATGTTCATAGCAGCACTATTTACAATAGCCAAGATATAGAAGCAACCTAAATGTCCATGATGAATGGATAAAGAAGATGTGGTATATATACACAATGGAATACTACTCAACCATAAAAAAGAATGAAATAATGCCATTTGCAGCAACATGGATGGACCTAGAGATTACGATATTAAGTGAAGTAAGTGAGAAAGAGAAAGACAAATACCATATGATATCAGTTACATGTGGAATCTAAAATATGACACAAATGAACTTATTTACAAAACAAAAACAGACTCACAGACATAGAAAACAAACTTATGGTTACCAAAGGGAAAAGGGGTGGGGGGGATAAATTAGGAGTTTGGGATTAGCAGATACAAACTACTATATATAAAATAGATAAACAACAAGGTCCTACTGTATACCACTGGGAACTATATTCAATATCTTTTAATAAACTATAATGGAAAAGAATTTGAAAAAGAATATATATATAACTGAATCACTTTGCTGCACAATGAAAATCAGCTATACTTCAATTAAAAAAAAAAGATCATGGTTTGACTAACAGGTTTTTGTTTGTACTGAAGGCTAATGAGCAATATGTAAAATTTCATGCAGAGGCTGCTCTCGTGAAAAGAACAGAGCAAGAAATACTAGCTGATGGGGCATCTACCAGGAAGACTAGGAAGAGAGAGAGAAAGGAACTTGTGTCTAAAAAATCAAAAACCACACACATCTAACAAAGCAGCTTCCTATAAATAGGGAGCCTCTCGGGGCACAGCCTAAATTAGAGAAGCGTGAGGAGCAGCGCCTGAGTGTCAGTCACTCTGATTCAGAGTCAGAACCAAAATTCCCTCCACTATCCCATTACTCATTCATTCCTCCAAATACATATTCATCAAAGGAAAACCTTAGACGCTCTAGGTTATTCCATAAAATCCAAACTGATAGACCAAAATACAGTGCCATGTAGGGAAAACTACTTGTGGTTCAAATGGGAAGGTTTCTGGAAGCAAATTCTTGCTCATCCACTGACTCACTCCATAAACACAAGGCACCTACTAAACCAGTCAGGGTCAGTTGTTCACCTGTAAACAGTATAATGTCTACATCTGGGGTTGTTCGCAGAGTTTATTATTTAGTCTCTGAGAACCATTCTTAGGTATCTATAGGAAGGAGCCAGAAAATATAAAACATATTACCACAAATACTGCCACTTAGTAAGCTGCAAAAGTACTTGGTTCCTCTTTTTAATAGCTTGTGGAATTCTCTTTTGCACCCTTTTCCAGAAACAAAAAATGATATGCTTTGCAGTGGTTAAGCACATCAAGGATTTATATGATGTTGAAAGGAATGCCTTTCTATATGACAAACACATACCAGCTTAAAGGGTTTCCAATTGATCACATAACATCAAAAGGCCTTAGTCTGCACTTAACAGGCATAGACTCTCAACAGAATGAGATCAGTACAGGACTCTCTATTAAATGCTTGCTTTGGATGACTATGTAGCTCAACATTCCATCAGTCTACCATTAAAGTGAAGAATGCCACAAGAGAGGAAACACAGGGCTAGAACAGAGGCATCACCAACGGCTTTTTCTTGTTTTTAAACACAGCTAAGGCATTAAATCTAAGACCAATGGCCCAAAGTATTCACAAAGTATAACATCTACCACAGAATCATTTTTGAGAAAGGGAGCTTGGCAGATTTTTTTAAGTCTTCTGGTTTTTACCAAGACTATATCTAAAATTGCCCATAGACCAAAAAATGTGTGCTGTTATTTAAATCCTTTGGAGAAAGATTCTTTGACATTCTGTGAAATGATTAACCCTTTCTACTATAAGAGACTTCTTTTAGTTATTTCTACAATTTCTAGGGCATAAGTCCATTTATTTTGATTTTTAAAAAATATTTATTTATTTATATTTATTTCGCTGCGTTGGGTCTTAGTTGCGGCATGCAGGCTTTTCTCTAGTTGTGGCGCGCGGGCTTACTTGGCCTGCAGCAAGTGAGATCTTAGTTCCCCAACCAGGGATCGAACCTGCATCCCCTGCATTGGAAGGCAGATTCTTAACCACTGGACCACCAGAGAAGTCCCTATTTTGATATTTTTTTAATAAATTTTTGAAATATTCTAACATTCAAAAGTAGATAGAAGAGCAGAATGACAGATACAACAATTTTCAAGATTTTGACACATTTGTATCACTTACTGCTACTGTATTTACCATGACATTTTAAAGCAAATTCCAGCCATAGTATTTCACCCCTACGTATCTTGGCATACATGCCTAAATTTTAAATGATTTGGACATTCATCATTAACCATTAGGTGTTATTATCATACCTAATAAAATTAGAGCTCAGAATCCAAGAACTAGTCCGTGCCCAGTTTCCCCAATAGGTGAAAATGTCTTTTTGCAGTTGGCTTGTTGAATCATGATCCAAACAAGGTCTACCTATTACAATTATTTAAACCTCTAGTCATCTAGACCAGTGCTGCTCAAACTCTAATGTGCAAATGAATCACTTAGGGATCTTCAGATTCAGTAGGACTTGGGGCAGGACCTGAGATACTGTCTGTCTAACAGTCTCCCAGGTGGTGTCAGTGTTGCTGGACTCAAAATGGGCCACATTTAAAGTGTAAGATCTGAGCAAAGGCTCCACTGGTTTTTGTTTGTTTGTTTTTTGCATGCCATTGGCTTGTTGCAGAAACAGGTTAGTGATACTGGGCTATGTCCCATGGTCTGAATTTCCATGTTTGTTTTTGTGTGATATTATTTAACTTGTTCCTCTTCCGTTACCATTACTTTCTGTAAATAATGTTCACTCTAAAACTGGAATAGGTTCAAGCTCACCTCTTTTCATATGAATATCTTAAGGAGTATTCTCTGATTCAAATCACTGTTCAATCTGCATGAATATCATATACTTTATGGTGACTGTTGTGTTAAAAAGCTGGCTCTAGAGTCAGATTTCTATGATTCAACTTCACCTCCATCAGTTACAGTTTATATGACTTTGGACATGGTAATTTTCTCCAAGCCACAGTTTTCTCATCGGTAAAATGGGTATAATAATACTATCCTCTTATAGAGTAACTGTGAAGAATGGCACATGAGAATTGTTCAATAAGTGCAAGCTATTATTATTGTTATTGATTTTGTAATCTTTTTACTCCAAGTTAAAATATTTTAGTTTCTGGGATTTTTCTTTTAAGTCCTAAAACTAACTTTTCAGCACTTTGTTCATTTTTAGGCTCCCGTATAAATCAGCTATGGCTTTTGTCTTCTTTTGTACAGTGCAGACTACAGAACTAGGAAGGACCCTAAGGGAGAGAATATTATTAGTTTTTGGAGGATTTCCTTTTCATGCTCTAATTTCTTTTTCATGGTATCATGGCTTACAAAGCCTACAAATAAGACTTTTAAAAATCTTATATCAACTCACCCGAGTAAGCCTTTCAAAAGCATCAGTTCTTGGCAGTTCACGATAGAAATTTAGGTAATAAAATTGTATAATATGAAATGTTCCAAATCAACCATCTTAAGTGGATGCTGCAAAACTAAGGAAACTTGTTGTTCATTCCTATAAATCCTATATAAATTATAGAGCTTTTTAGTGTGTTACCAGTAAGAAATGTTTTGATACTAGGACTAGGGTTTAGTCAGAGAGTAAATCTTCAAGATTACTGAAGTTGAGCTGATGGGATACTCTGATATTTCCTTATCGTTCTTTTAGCTTGTGAAGTTTGGAGAGAATTCCCAAATTAAACTTGATACTTTGGGAAATCTAAGAAGCTAGGGAAGGAAGCCTAGGTGAATCCAAAACAGCACAGCACATTCTGAATTTTTTTTATGACTGACTGTATGAACATAGCACATGATTTATATGGACAAGAAGTCTGCAACTGTAAGTTGAAGCCATGACTAGTAAATTATTCCTTTCCTTATAATAAATTCCATCAGCACAGAGTCACTTAGAGTCATCTTTCATAGCAAGCAAGCGCTAGCCCAGATGATCAGGGCCAAAAATAAATTTGGCAATGGGCCCAATATTGTTCTACACTTTGCTCTTTTTTCTTTTCCTTTTGAGTCTGATTTTCTCAGATGTCTTTCCTATGAGACAATGAATATATTTGTTTCAGAGGTGTATTCTCTTAGTTTAATGATATGGAGAGTAAGATAGGAAGGTAGAATTGGCAAAGAGTACTAGCAGCAAAGCAAAATAACTGAAGAGAATATTTTGAAAGTCAATTACTTTTGAAGAGTTATTTGCAAGATAGCCATATGGTAATAGATGAGTAGTGATATTACCATAATTTTATAATTATGCAGTGTTTTGGAATCAGTATTTACATGTAATGCAAGTAAAGAATAACTAGAAATTGTATGGTAGACTATATAATTATGTCTAACTTAACAAAACACAGCAAAAATTTAAATGAAAAAAAGGGTGGTATATAAAAAGTGTCCCCCCCTTTTTCTGTAGCTATAATATATACACATACACATATAGCACCTAAACCATATGTTACATATACATACACAGACATACACATAACACCTAAACCAGATCAATACAGTATTAGCATTAGCCAACAATGACAACCCATCTATTATCAGATAATAGAGCATTTTATTGGACAACTTCTTCCATTTTCAGACATTTGATTGCATTTAGCCTGAAATTACTGATTAAAAGCCAAACATAAAAAGGAATTAGATGGAATAAGACCACCTAGAAACAAAGTTTCATTTTATAAACATATTTAGAATTTAGGCCACAGCAGTTTTCCAAATCATCCATATAAAGATAAAAGGCACAGAATATGTGTTATGTGAGCAATGACTCCAACAATGAATGACATTGCAAAGCTAGGTATGTACTTATATGATCACACCTGAAGGTGATATCTGTTTCCAAATTAAGCATGAAGGACACTCTTATTCTCCCACAACCTTTTACTAAAACCTGAAGGGTAGGCCTAATCGGATCAGGTTGTATCTTTCTTCACTGTTAATATGTGCAAGATCTACATCTCCTAGGAAACCTTCTGCCTTCGCAAACTGTATTTAGGTTTAGGGACCTTATCAATAACATTTTCTCAATGAGGGTAGATATTTTCTGTCTTCTTGTCTAGGATATGAACTAAAATATCCCAGTGCCTCTGATTTTATTTCATTTTCCAAACTGCAAGTCTTTAGCATATTTTTTTGGTGCTGTATCCTGATGAGAGGCATAGTATTATATAAAGTGTTATAATAAACAGCAGACATAGCAATCTTCTCAGAACAGAGAACTAAAACTTTACTGAAGGAATTCTTTTCAGTTGGTGATTAAATCACTGTATCAGTAATATGTTCCAAGTAAATGTGTGTTGAAAATTATTGAATACTTATATGTTCTTATTAAGATCAAATCTTTCTTAGTAGACTGATTATGATCTTCTATGACATGATCTAGCTCATTACTGGCACATAGTAGCCATTCAATAAATATTTGAATTAAGTTAATAAGTACCAATAGAACACAATGAAAGCATATTACATGTTCACTAAATGCTCTCAATCTAGACTTATAGCCATGAAATATTCTACCTTTTACAATTCAACTTATAACTACTTAAAATTAAAGCCACAAAGATATTTTGATATATCTTTTGTGTGTGCGCCCAAAAAAGAGATAGATAAATGCAAAACAAGATGCATAACAATTCAAGGGTGACTATTTCTAAAGACACTTAATTTGTCTTAATTTCATGTTCCATCCATACTTATAAAAACAACAGTTGTTAACATCCTCACATAATGCTGTCAAGAATCACTATCAGGTAGTTGTAAGATTTTAGGAAACTACAGGTTGTAATTGTGTATGTGTAGACTCCAGTCTAAAAAACTTCAAACACTTCCACAATCTCCCAGCTCTCTTTCCTGCTCTTCATCTCTTACCACTCACATGTTGATCTTCCCTACCATTCATTGTTGGACCTGTATTGGAGATATTTAATCAGTATTTTCTCCTCCTCCCATGGTTTCCATGCCTGACAACCATTTCCTTTGATCCAGAAGCATCTCCCTTGCTCTCCTGACCTCGTGGTGTATTCCTCCAGTTTTCACACTTGAGGTCAGGTCCCATTTCATACAGCAAAAGGCCGGAAGAAAATCCTCCAGAGGGAACTGGTCTAATCTTTTCTTGAGCATAATGCTACAGATTACTTGAGAAATTTCCATTTAACTGTCCTGTCCACTTACTGAATACTGGCTCAGCTGCGATCCACGTACAAGCAAGAGGCCTATGGCTCTCCACCCCTCTCCACTCTGCCCCAGGGTCATAAGATAGCTCCTGAGTAAAATAAAACAGCCCAGGAAGTTAAAAACAAAAGAAAACTTCTGGGTAGTGATCTCAAATCTTTCAGTGAAATAAGTGTCTTTACTACTCTTAGATCTATCCTAGCTCTTAAGGGTCCGGTTGTTTCAATTAGTTAGTAGTGTTGCTATAGAGTTCTACTGTTCCTGATATCTTTCACTGATAAACTATTTGGCTATTTCCGAATCTGGATCTATATGAGAAGGTTATTGCATGGGTGACTTCAGGACAATTAGCTGATCTCTGACGTTTAACTTTAATTCTAATTTTGATTACATAGCAATACTCTTGAAACTAAAGTTTAACACGATTCCATTGAAAGATACATTTCAATGTAGACCACTGTCAGCCTGACAAAGGATAAATGTTTTCTCACTAGAAAAGTGTGAAGTTCTTGAATACAAAAAAATACCATTCGGTTTACTTTTAAAATTCAGTCCCCCACTCCCATTCCTTTGTTTGAAAAAAAAAATTTTTTTTTTTAAAGCTAGCTATCTACATTAGGGATTTCCAGATAGAAATATTTAACTGTCTGTCCTACACCAGGCATATCTGACCCAACTTTCAAGACACTCTGAGACCACATTTGGATTGCACCATGACTGGTCGAATGGCAAGAGTTCATGGAGCTCATGGTTTGCAGCTGGTATATTTTAAGGTTAAATTTTTATCACCTATTGGTATATTTTTAAAATGCCCACCATGGATTTTTAAATAATTTATGCTTATTTTACTCTCACCGATGACCAGAGAAGTGGAAAGGCATGCATTAGAGTCTCCTTCTTCTGAAGCATAAAACTCCTTCCCTTCTATTACCTTCTTAATAAAACTACCTTATATTTATATATTCCATTTTGCTTTTCAATTTGCTGTAACTCTCATTTATTTTTCCCCTAATCAATGCTGCTCTGTCCAAGACTGCAACTACCAAATATCCATTCTTCCCTTCTTCCTTCCTGATTCTATTTGGAATGACAGTATGTTTAGCAAAAAAGCTAATTTTTCACATTCTTTTTCAAGTAGCTCTGTGACACAGTTCTGGACACTGAGACACGAGCTGAAGTCTGCTAGAAGTTCTTCTTCACGGATATAGGTGCCCCTCCTTTCTGTCTTTACCTTCCTCCTGTCTGGAAGATGGATGTGATGGCGAGAGCTCTAGCAGATCTCTTAGAACCATGAGGAAAAGGCTAAGAAAATTTCAAAGAGACCCCAGCCTTGACATCCTGAACCTATACCAGTAATTACCTATTTCTGGACTTCTTTGCACAGGAGAGAACTAAAGCTTTATGTGTTTAGATAAGTGTCATCAGGAGTCTTTACGCACAGACAAATGCAACTCCTTGCTATTAGAGTAGGAATTGAATTTAGGTTCTCAGTTTCCAGCTCTGTAATCTTTCCATTGTCTCTTCTAGACTATGCTGTCTGCTAATCCAAGACTATACATCTGACTTGTTCTTATTCCTAGCACCCGTGAAATACAGCATTCAATATCAAGTTTTAGGCATGAAAAAAAAAGGGTAGTGTCATATCTTGGATTTTAATTGGTTACCTCTGTAGCCCTAAGCAAAAAAGCAAAGCAGCCAAAGGCTGTTTTTCCCGTTTCTCACCAATTTTTTTTTTTAATGAGCTTCTTTTGCCTCCTGGCACTCTGTAACCTTTGGTATCTACCATTCAACTCCTATCTAGGTCTGCCCTTTCCTCAGGGCTTTAAGCTCTCAGTTACACTCTCTTCCACCTCTCCACCACTAATCAAAGCTGATGTGATTTGAGGAGAAATGTAGACTTACTGTCAAGGGTAATTTATGGGGATGTAAGTATCATTTTAAGAGAATATTTGCATTTCATAAGAGGGACTTGAAAATCCAGCTGAACTTCTAAAACTAGAAAGCACCGAAGAGCCATTTGTGCGTGAGAGGTTTCCCTGGTACCCTCATCTAAACCAAGCAGCTACTCCTCTCCCCAGCTCAGCCCCTTGAACTTCCTCATACACCCTCCGCCTACAGCCAGCACAGGTGGCAACACAGCATAAGGCAGGGATTTCGTGTTCACTGTTAAGATCTGCTAAGTCCTAGAAGAGTGCTAGAAACAGGGAAGGCAAGAAATGTGTTTCTGATAATTCTGTAAGTTAAAAAAATATCCTTTGTAGCCATTTTGACTATGTAATACAAATTGGGTAATTAAACATTTTTCATGTTTTAATGTATGTTTGGCATGCTATAAACCCTCTAATAAATATTCTTCCTGTACCTTCCTCTTTTCTCATTTGCTGTCATGTCACTTGGCGTAAAAAACCTACTTCCTCTTTAAGATCATTCTATCATAGTCTTTACATCCCTTCCTTGTGTATATCAGTTCTGTGGTGCCTATCAAGTGAAAAAAAAAATGGAAGCAAAAACAAAGCACACTCAAGCAAAGGACTTGGTTTCTAGTCTCAGATGTACAACTCATAGGCTAACTGGTCTTGGACACAGCATTTACCATGCCTCTGCCTCCGATTTCTTAGCTGAAAAATGGTGAGGTAGATTCACTTTGGTAAGGTCCTTTTCAGGATTCTATGATTTAAGCCCACGTTTACACATATGTCATTAATCTTTGCAAGAACCTTGTGGGGAAGGAGGAAAATGTTATCCCCATGTTGCAGATGAAGAAATGAGGGGTAAAAGAGGTTCAATGACTTTGTCTACTGTTGCACGCCTGGCAGATAACAGTGCAAGGAACTAAACTCAGGTGTTAGCTGACTTTTACATCTGCAGAGAAAGGTAAGCCACCATTTTCCTATACAAAGAGGAGACAAGGGAGATCAGATGAGTGAGATGTTAAGGGTCACCTACAAGTTCCTAGACAGAGGCAGGGGTTTCACTCTCTTAAGACATGGGATTGTAATATGTAGATATACATACTGTATTAGATCACACTGACTAAGGGAAATTATTACTATTTTCCCCCAGGATAACAAATCTGCTTTAGACCTTACAGTTGTTGAATATCACTTAGGGATGGAGGATCCCACCACACAAGTTAAAAAGAAAAAGGAAAGTAGTAGTTTGTTAAAAATAATGTTTACCCTCTTCTTTGCACAGAATAATGATGGTCAATGAATACTTACTTGTTTTATAATTTGAGAAATGCTTTTGTGCTGATATATGTTGGCTCTCTATATTTTAGGGGATAATATAAATTTTAGACATATATCTTTGTTGGTATTCTTGACATAATATTACATGCTAATCAACAGAATATATGCATTTATGAGTTAAAAATTATTATTCTATTAAGCAGGGAAAAATAGAATATGGGCACTGGCAATGACAATGATTTCTTTCCCCAACTGTACCATCTTCTATTTTTACCAAATCCTTCAGGGGACATGGCAACAGTTGGATGCGTAGAACCCTCACCTAGTACTCAGATGATCTAAACTTTATTCCTGGGACTTGCACTGACTCACTCTGTGCCCATGTGTCTATCAGTTGATCTCCTCTAAATTCTCAGATCTTAAAATTTAGGGGTATTTTCTAATTCACTAGCCTCTGAGAAATGTGTGAATGGAGGTATAACTGTTTTTGAAAAATGGAAAAAGGATCAAGGGGGGAAAAGCTTAAGACTTGAGTCTTAGTCAACTTAGCATGAGGCTGAACTAGTATCTTTTTAAAAGAATTTAAATGTCATTTCACTATTTCTAAATATTATCTTCTCTCCTTCTATCTTGCCTCTTTCTCATTTGGAGGGAAAAGGGGAGTGAGGACAAAGGAGGGTTCATCTTCCCTTCACCCTCTCGGACCTCATAAGTCTGGTTCTGCTCTTCCATAATGATCCGGTTGAGTGTTATTTGAAGGGTTAGCACAGTAACACATTGAATGGAAAGAGGAATTCCTCATTTTTGAGAAAGGAGAAAGCCTCACATATTTCAAAATTCTCTTCAGAGCTTGCTTCTCTCCTTCCATTTGTTCACCACTTGCTGAATGTTGCATATTATGCTCAGCTCCAAGGACACAAAGACAGTGAAGATGTGGTATCTGACCCAAGGAACAGCCCACAGATGAGAGGCAGTACATACTTAAACGATTATTACACCACAGTACGCTGAGTGTGAAGTCAAAGAGGACAGCATAGAGGAGACTGGAGCATCTAGAAAGAGTCAAAAAAGTGGTTTATCTGTTACCCTTGGTAGGCAATGGAAGCAAGAAAAAAAGGTCATTTTCCAGACACTGTAAGTTTTATAGTAATGGGTTTAAAAAAATGAATATTTAATCAAGCTGAATTGTACACCAGGCAATGTACCAGGCAGCAGTAAAATCTATAAAAGCATCAGTTTTGGAGTCAGATAGATAAAATTACAACTCCATTTCTGGCTACTGGTGTGACCTTGGGCAAGCTGCCTGACCTCTCAAAATCTGTTTCTTCATTTAGAGAACGGAGATTATAGAAGTATCTATACCTCATAAGGTTGTATAAAAGTATCTATGCCTCATAAGGCTCTGATCCAGTTTTGATTAACAAGACATGCTTTATCAGAGTTGCCTTGATTTCAGTCGTTTGCATAACATGTACATGTACTTTGAGATAAATGCTGTTGCTGATGTGAGACGTAACCAGCTGGAGAAAAGAGTCAAGACCTAGAGGGAAAAAAAGGGTCTGAGCATTTTCTATTTTTCAGGATTTGCAATTTTGAAATAATAAAAGAAAATATGTGTGCTAGCCCTTAAGTTACTGAGTATATTAAAAATCATGTTGCATCTGAAATATGTTAATTATTACATATATTTAAAAATTGGCTTGAAATATTTACATGACAATTAGAAACTATAAAAAATTTTTGAAACCTAAATTTAGAAACCTAAAAAAATTTTGAAACCATGGAGTATTAATTTAATGTGTTTGAAGCTGAGAAAATGTTATCACAACAATAGTGAATAATAACTTTGAGATCTTTTCTTCAAGTTTAAGACTTGGTGGTGGTGGTTGTTTTATTACAAGGATCTACAATGTTAAATGAGGAAATCAGCCTTAACTTGGAAGATAAAGCAGAGGGAAAAAAAGACATCCTTAAATGAAACACTTATCTCAAGTTTTAAAAAAGTGTATGAGTTTTAAAAAACTAAGAAAATGAGATACTTTTAAAGTAAAAAAAAATTATAACCAAGATTTAATTATCCAGACAGATAAGGTGTTAAGAAACCACAAGACCAAAGGAGAAATAAACAAATTAATTTAAAAATATGAAAAAGGACTTAATTAAAAGAGAAAAGCTGTCAAACTTCAATCAAGGCCATGTCATACAGAGAATGACATTTGTAGGAATACAATTGAAAATATAAATATAATAAGCAAGAAAGAGAAAATACTAGCTAAAAATGTAATAATCGAATCTACAAAAGGGAAAAAGGGTTTTCTTAGCTAATAGGCTGAGACAGTAAATATCATACCTCTACATAACTTAATTTTTAAAAATTTAAAAAAAGAATATGTGGTTAACTGCATAACATTGACTTGCTTCTAATAAGCAAGCTCAATATCTGTAGCCCTGAGATACTTCTAATATGTCCAGATTGTTTATTCAATTTTTAAAATATTTTTTTGCCTTGAAAGAATTTATGCTACAAAACACACACACACACACACACACACACACACACACGTGCTATTAGAGCAAACCTCTTCTTTTATTCATTGTAGCAATTCTTTTTTGTTTCCCTTTTTTTCAGCAATGAGCAGCCTTTAGATATACCAAAGCCCCAAGTTCATTTCAAATCTGGGTTAAAAGACAGTTTTGACTCTTGGACAATATTGATGATGCACGTGGCATCAGATGACATGAATGTCTGTAGGTGGGGGAGGGGTTGCTTTGTAGACATCTTTGTAGGCAAGTTATGTAACATTTTCATACCACAGTTTCCTTCCCTGTAAAATGGAAATAAAGTTAGCCCTGCCTACTTCATGGGGATGTTAAGGGATTTTAAGTAAAATGAGAATGCATGTAAAGGTTTTTATAAATTATGCAGTACAGAGCAAATTCAAGTTATTCTCTACTAGAAACAGTAGTAGATTTACACTTGAGACACACTTAAAGAAGAAAAACAATTCCAATGCTCTTAGGCATAAATGAAGGTTAATTATGACTGTACATCATATCACTGGCAAACTCTGAGACCTCATCTTGTACTATTACTCTGTCTAGTCGTGTTCTTTCTGTTCTGTGAACAAACCAAATTCGTTTTCACCTCCCAACCTTTGCACTTACTATCTCTCTATCTGGTTAGCTATTCTCCTGGTTCCTTGTACGGCTTCTCATCATTTGGGTCTCAACTCTAATGACACATTCTCAGAGATACACCCCCATCATTATCCAAGCTAACTGTATCTCTGCCCACCGCACTCCAGTCTCATGTGAGCACATAACTCTATATTGTTTTCTTCTTAACATTTATTATTTAAATACCTTATTTCTTTCTTACTTGTTTGTGGAGAAATCACCACCATGTAAGGGCACAGTGTCCTTTTTACAGAGAACCTTAGTAACAACCAAGCAGTCTGTCACTAAGCTAGATCAGACTGCCAACACTTTGGACGACAGTCAGGAAGTTCATAATGACCTTGCCAAATGAGAGACATGGTCAGCTGGAAACCAGACTTTCCAGAGGAACAAGGTGGGTAGGGAAGGATATGAAATTGACAATTTTCCATATGATGCATTTGGATAAGTAATGATATCCTTTTACTAATTAAAGTCAATATGTATTTACACATCCTTCAGATAACTGATTTGCCTGTAATTTCTATTCTATAGAATATATAATGCTATTTTAAAATACCCTCTCTCACTGAGTCCCATCATCAAAAGCAAAATTGTGACATGTCACATTTATTGCTGGCATTCCCCAGCCTCCTCTTTCAAAAAGTGTTTCTTGAGGTGTTGAATCCCTTTCCACTCACTATTTACATACTTGCCCCACGACTCACTCTACAAGGCCCTGCTTTCAGCTGTCAGCAGATCTCTATTTGCTGTTTCTTCTTCTAAATTCCAGTTCAGAATTATACATAACTCAACCATGACACTTAACGAAATGCATAATTATAACTGTCTGCATATGTGTCTGTCTCTCTTGTTAAATTCTTCTTGCATTATCAAATATGGAGTCCCTGCACTTACTTATTACAGAATATAGTAGACATTCAATAAATGCTTTCATTTTATATTTTTCCACAGTGTTGCCTTTCTTTTTTTAACCATTGTCCATATGTTACTTCATTATTACTATTTGAATGTCAACATGAGTGGAATTGGGGTCATTTGTTTGTACATTTTTCTATGTTAAAAACTCATATCTTCTTTTTAGAAAAAAAATTCAAAAAGTGATGGAGGAAAGAGGCTTCACTGTGTCCTGGCTGTGCTAAGCCAGGCAACTCTCAATTTTTCACTTAAGTGGGAGAAAATTGAAGAAATTAATTAATTGAAGAAAATTAATTAACTAATTAATTGAAGAAAATCCCAGATAATAGCTGAATCTACATATAGTTTTATTTTTCCAATTAATCTACTCAGTCACTTAATTAAGGACATGGAGTGGTCTGAACACAGATTCCTGGAGCCAGGTCTTGGGTTTGAATCCTGATTCTGACCCTTAATTTAGCTTGTTTGACTTCAGGCAAATTTCTTAATCTACCTGCATTTTAACTTCCTCGTTTGTAAAATGGGGGTAATAATTGTACCCAAGGAATAGGGTTGATACAAGGATACAGTCAACAAATATTTATTTAGGACATATTATATACCAGGCTCTGCTCTTGGTACAAGGGATAGAATATGAAAAAAAAAGACAAAAAAATCCTTCTTCACAGTGTTTGCATTCCAGTTAGCAAAATATATATAAACACACATACATGTGTTAGTGATAAGTGCTAAGGAAAAAAAATAATAAACAAAGAAGGTATGAACTGTGATGGGGCTGGAGGGATTTAAAGTTTTAGATAAGGTGACCAGGGAAGTTCACACTGAAAAGTCCTGAAAAAAGACTGAAGTACGCAAGGGAGCTGGCCACGTCAGTCTCTACGGGAGGAGCCTCCGAGGCAGAGGGAACAGTACTTATAAAAGTCCTGAGGAAGAAAGAAGCTTGTCTGATGTGTCCAAGGGACAGCAAAAAGCCCAGTGTAGTTGGAGTGCAGTGAATTGTAGGAAGTTGTGTGTGTATGTGTGTACTCGTGTCAGGGTGTCAGGTAGGGCCCTGTGCACCATGATGAGGACTTCAGTTTGGCTTTTACTCTGAGAGAGAAGAGCCCTTGAAGAGGTTTGTGCACACAGGAAAGACACAATGAGATTCATGTTTTAACTGCATTCCTCCAGGTGCCTTACTGAAAGCTGAGTGGTAGAGGGGCGATGGGGGAAAGCAAGGGCAGAGGCAGGGAGACCTATGGCCATAATGCAGTTGAAAGATGATGGTGTTTGGACCTAGAAGGAAGTAGTACAGGTGGTTAAGAGCTGGGCAGATTCTGGATTTATTTTGAGAATAGAGCTAGCAGAATCTCTGGGCTGATCAGATATAGAGTGGAAGAGGAAAAGGAAGAGTAGCAACGTTTCTGGCCTGAACGACTAGAAAAAGGGTGCTTCCATGAACTAAAATACTAATAAATGCTTAATGCATGATTTATGTAATTTTGCTAAAATGTGTTAACCTGTTAATGAGTTAATAAATGGTACAGATGAACCTATTTGCTGGGCAGGAATAGAGACGCAGATGTAGACAACGGACGTGTGGACACAACGGGAGGAGGGGAGGGTGGGATGAATCGGGAGATTAGGATTGACATACATACACTACCATGTGTAAAATAGATAGCTAGTGGGAACCTGCTGTATAGCACAGGAGGCTCAGCTCGGTGCTCTGTGATGACCTAGATGGGTGGGATGGGGGTGGAGGGAGGTCTAAGAGGGAGGGGATACAGGTATAAATATAGCTGATTCACTTGTTGCACGGCAGAAAATAACACAACATTGTAAGGCAATTATACTCCAAAAAAAAAAAAAATATATATATATAGGTAAAGCACTTAGTCTAGTACTTAGTACCAAGTCAGCCCAGTATAGGTGTTTGCTGTCAACTACTAATGAATTGAGATGGGAAATGTATTAACCCCCAGAATATTATTAGATGGGAAAATGTTCACAGTAGAGTTAAAACTTGTGGTCTTTGGAAATAAAGTGACTGAAATGAGATACTGAAAGACTCTCCGTTGGATGTTAAAGTATAGGAGATAAACAGGATCTTCAAGTAATGACCACAATTCCCTCTCCTTCGATTCCCCCTTTTCACCTGCACGTGCCTTTAATACAGCGTTTTTCTCTTTTTTACTCCTACCTCTTGAAAGTATCCCTAACTTCAAAAAACAACACATGCACAAAACATATTAACCTTCCAAAAAAAAAAAATCTGTGTTTTATACTCACTATAGCAATGGAATTTACATTCAACAGTACTATTTTAAGTACCATGGAAGTACTTGTATTTTGAAGATACAACGATGACATTTATTTTTTATTGTTATTTTATGTTCTTGAAACTGTGAAAGCCAATACAATGAAATGTAAGTATTAGAGAATGTTCAAATACATACAAATATCCTAACAAGCTTTTTTTTTTTTAAAGCACTTTTGGTTTCTATGCAAAGGTTTGGTTTCTATGTTCTTCTATAGAATTCATTTTTCACTGGCGAATTGTATGACATTTCAAGCTAAAAATATCTGGAATCTTCCTGATGGCAGAAAAAGGGTCCTGGCTATGGAAATAACTATGTGACTGATTCCATTTGATTCAATTAACTTTGCATCATTTCATTTCTCCTTTGTGAATATCTGGGATCAGGGAGTAGGGCCCTTCCATAATTACTATTATGACTTAACAGTATTTTTTTTCCCCAGTGGGCATTAGCTTATACCTGTAACTCTCCCTCTGTAGGAAGTATGACTCTATTAAAATGTATGCTCATGTGCCGATTCTATTTCAGTTTAAGTCTTTATGTATAACAGGGCCTGGTAAATAAATAACACTGGGGACCCAATAAATAGACAGTAAGGTTTGGCTCCTTCGACCAGACCAAGCAACTAAAACAAACACAGAAAGAACAATAACTGCTGGAAACCCCACTCCACCCCCTCCCACTGTGTTTTCCTCTGAAGGTGAGGAGTTAGACAAAACTCTTTGTCATATACTGATTCCGAAATCCACTGTTAAACACGCTTACGTTATTTTTCCCAAAGCCTTACTGTAATTTACAGATCGATATGGCTCTTAAGTGGAAGGAACAAAGACAGGAAAAGAATTGGGGAATCTAAGTAACCTCTTTTATTTTTAATGCCACAGAGGTGCTGTGGGCTGTAGTTCTGCTAATTCAGTAAAGGATACAAGTTCTCAGAGACTGGCGTGCATTCAACACTGGGACTCAAAATAGCTTGAACGCTGCAAGTTGGAAGTTCTCTGAAGATAGATGTCATAGTTCTCCTTTTAATTCAGGCAGTGAGTTAATGGGTCATATCATCATCTCCAATGATAATTAAAATGCAGAATGTACTCTCTTTAATTTGGGATAAATTCTATAATTTCTCCTTCTTTCCTCTTCCCAACCGTCTAAAGTTTTGTTTAATGTTGATGCTAAAATTGATAGCTGAACAGTACTTCATGGTTTATCAAGTGCTCTCATATACATTTCATATTCAGTATTTCTACTGGTCCAATATTTTTTACAAATCATCCTAACAATATCATGATGAAGAAATTATTCATATGATTTCTATTCTGTAGATTTGTAATTTGAAACTCTGAAAACAATTCTGGATCGCTAAGTACATATAGTTTAAAGGAGAAGAACCATAATTTGAACCACGTCTTTAATTTTAAAAAACTGTACCCTTTCCATTTCATTACAGTTAAATATTGGTAATTATATTACTAAAAATTCTCTGAGTATTTTCCAGAGGTTTTCAGTCAAGACAGCTGCCCAAGAACAGGGAGAACCACAGTGCAAGGGAATTAGGGTGGAGGAAGGTACTGAGAAGAGACCAAAATTGGCCCTGGATAAGCTACATAACAGAAAGAGAATACTCTTACAGAGCTGGAATGTGAAATGCACAGCATTTAGCACATTATACAAGTAATGCATTTATCTATAATTTTTACTGCCATATTTCATCAAGACTGCATTTATTATAAGATGCACCACCAAGAGAAAAAACAAAAACCAAAAAACGAAACCCTGTCAATTAAACCATGATACACCATTGATCATAAGATATTTTGAGATTTTAAAAAGTCAAAATGTGAAAAAAGGTACGTCTTAGAATCCAGGAAATACAGTACTGGTAACCGTGGAGGGTATGGGAATTCTCAAAATCTGTCAATATAACCTAACTAGACAATCAATAAGCATTTATTAAGTGCCTATGGGTGGGTATGAAGAAGCAAAATGCATAATCTAGGTGAAAAGGCTTAAGTGCTACATATGAAATATTAATTGCTATCCTTCAGTTTCACAATGATGACCACTGGTTGGAGAAAACAAATCTGCCTGTGCAAAAAAGATGTCTGGGCATGCAAGTGCCAGGGGGTTATGAGGTATAGGAAGGAGGAGAAGAGAGGGGAATAAAGAGAGGAAGCAGCTGGGGGAGGGGAGGGTGGCTTGGAGGATAGGTAGGAAGAATGGAAGGAGGGGTCTAACTTATCCAGGAGCTTCACCGAAATTCATGAGTGGTCTGAATCCTGTGCGCACAGATCTCCTGATCCTATTAATTGCTGGGCTGTATGTGAAATGATTCTTTGAAACAACAGCTTTGGAAAAGGGCTTCAAACATTTCTGTAACATCTATAGTCTAACCCTGAAGATTTTTCCATTCTTGTATATTGTTTAAATCACAAAGACTGGAAACTTAGACACCTTTGATACCTCTCAAATGTGAGCTAAATGTAGTTGCTTAACCATTGGACACTGCTTGGAAATTAAATTTTGTTAGGACTGGTTTTCAACATTCTTGATGACTTAAAAGTTTTAGATTCTGTGATTAAAGTTAAAAAGTTGTTTGGGCTGAAACCAATCATCTAAATATTTAACTTGGGCATTTTGCATATTATTATGATTATCAGCACACAATCTGTGTGCTGAAATGGAAAAAATGAAATTAGATTGTTTATTTCTAATTAAAAACATTTCTGTTTCTGCAGTGAGATTTTCATAAATAAATTACCCTGTAATGTGAAATAATTGCTTTTGCAAATAACCAAGTAAGAAGAAAAGATACTCAACCTTTTAGCCGTGCATTATGCTCATAAATTTATTGCTAATTTGAAAGGGATAATATCCTGTAGCATCATTAAGCTTCATGACTAAGTGCTAAACTATATTATACATTCTGATACCGTTACATAGTTGTTTGTGATTGAGGAAAAACTAACCTAGTAATGGTAATTACTTCTTTTAAAAGGAAAAACTATAAATAAATAATAATGCAGGGCAATTTCATTTTTAAAAGTCAATAACGAATTCCATCTGCTGCACACCATTAAAAATCAAAGAGGTTACTTACGTGCCTCAGATCTTTTTATATCTTTATGCCTTCCATCTAGAAGTATAGGTCGATCCATCAATGATAATGTTATTTTGACTTGTTTGACCAAAACTTAAAGAAAGAAAAAGACGGGCTTCCCTGGTGGCGCAGTGGTTGAGAGCCCACCTACCGATGCAGGGGACGTGGGTTCGTGCCCCGGTCCGGGAGGATCCCACATGCCGCGGAGCGGCTGGGCCCGTGAGCCATGGCCGCTGAGCCTGCGCGTCCGGAGCGAGCCTGTGCTGCGCAACGGGAGAGGCCACAGCAGTGAGAGGCCCGTGTATCGCAAAAAAAGAAAAAAAAGAAAAAGAAAAAGACAAAAACCTCCTATTGATTTCCCTCTGCATTTCTGTGGAGCCTAAAGGACTTATTTCAATAAAATGCCAAAGGAAAACAAAGGCATTTAAGCAAACTTTTAAGAGGATGTTTAGGAGAGCCTAATGAAGTGCATTACCAGTCTTTGAAACCCAGAGAACACGCATAAGCGTGTGACTTAATCACTATCATTACCCTAGCTGTGCACAATCTTTCAGTTAAGGGCAAGATAAGGCAATATGGAAATCTTACTGACAAATTTCATTTCCTATGAATGAACGAAAAAGTCACTAATGACATATATAAATGGCCACTGGACATGAAAACAGACCCAAAATCACTATGTTTGAATCTATTTCTGGTAGGGCCTCCATATAGAATCACAGCAGCTGCACCTACAGCAAATCATAGACAAATAATGTAGTTGCACAGAAAGTCTTTTTCATATCCTATATTCAGATTAGTATTTCAACAGAGTCACTCCCTCCTGATTGCCCCCAGCAAACATTCCCTTCCTGGAGGTAGTAACCAACAGATCCATATAGCTCATCTGGATTTTGAAAATGTAACAAAAGTCACTTTTCTCTGACCTTCTAAAATGACCTGTTTAAAGCTGAGAGCACTTACACATACCTTTACGTGCGCAGAACATTTCTGAGGTCCTCCCTTCAACCCCTACTCAGCCAGCAAAGTGCTGCTCTCAGGAAGAGAAGACGGGGATTTTGGTTCCTGTGCTTCCCCGGGTAATACAACACTTCCTTTCTGGGAGAGTGCCCTCTACTCCCGGCCCTGACCTCTGGTGGCAGTGTTCGAGTCTCAAAGGTTTCTGTTTCTGCACACGGGAAACCCACTGTATCACCTCCTGGCTGTGTAAGCCTCCCTCTTGGTTCACTGAACATTCTCGAAACAGTGCCAGCATGCTCTACATAATGCACTACTAAGTGGACCCTCTAAGTCTATCATGGAGTGAGATAACAGAACTCAGTATCTGACTTCTATACGTTTCTTATCTTAAAGTGAATCAATGGCTCAGCCACCTTTAACAAATCTCTATTATGTACTCCGAACAGCACTGAGGCTCAGGTGATCTGATAAAGCTGGGTCCTAACCTGATTGGTGTTTTATACCTTTACAGATATTTAAATGCTGTTAGCTCACTGTCCAAACATAAGTTTGATTTCTTTTTCTCCAGAACCTCCATCTGCACTGTCATGATGTAGTACACACTACTTTGCAATACAGTTATTTCCTTCTGTATTTTTTCCCTGTTAGGACAAGGAGAGAGTACATTAAAGCACCTATAATAGTGTGGAAACTTAGTAACTGAATGAATGAATGAGTCATAATAACTCCCTCTTCCTACCTGCCCCCCCACCTCCCCTTAATTCACATTCTGTGTTAGTCCTTTAAAAGCAAATGGCAGCATCCACAGCCTGGCTCTATTTGACTCCCTGTCCATATACTTAAACTTCAGAATCCTGGAGAAGATTTTGGTGGATGTTTCCCTTTTATTCTCCCCGGTCATCACATTTTTATGGAATCCTTCAATGGCAGCTCACTGAGATATAAACATATGATAATACTGTATTTTATTTGGTGGGTAGGGATTATTATCATCAGGAAGAGAAAATGTCAACTCAGTAGATAAAAATCCTTTGCAAGTCCAAGGTCTACTGTCTACCAAAATAGGCGGGCTCCAGGGGCAAGATAAAAAAATATACAAGTCATTGAAAACTGTGTGCAGTATATTGTGATGAACTGACAATGCTTATAAAGAAAACAGTGTTCATATTACCACCAGTTCATGACACTGGCATCTCTACGTAATACGATAAGACCAAGATTTTGCGTGCAGTACAGAACTTACGGCCTTTGCCAAGTTCTGACAGTTCCATAATAAGCTATTCATTGGCTAGTACAGAACCGGATCAAACCAACATGATTTCAGAGGAAAATGGTATAAACTGGCAATATAATTCATTCTCAAATGAAAATTTATGATACCTAATCTTCTCTATGGAGCTACCGTTGTATCCACCACAACTATTTGGCTCCTTTAAGGGTTCCAGCAGTATTCCATGTGAATGCTATTAATTAAGTAAGACAACCTATGTAAAACTTCTGGTAAAGTTCCTGGCACTCCGCTATAAGTGTTTTAACAGCTATTAATTTCTATTCCATTCCTTAATGATACGACTGGCTTATTCCAGTCCTAGATACCATTCTACATAAGAGCAATGCTAATGCTAAAACAATGCCTTACATGTAGGTAAGGCTTTCTCATTTACGAAGTGCTTCAACTAATATTCTCTAGTTATACACACAGCCACCCTGGGAAATGTTGCTTATTCTCAAAGTTTTGTGGAGTTAGCTATGTATAGAAACTTAATGACAACGTATCCTTGCAGCTTTATATGGTGAGCAAAAAGAGAGGGCAGAAGTGTTTTGCAGTTGCTCTAGTGTTCACCTTCAAATAATTTAGCACAGCTGCAGACTCTGGAAACAACAGCAAGCAGGTAGAAAGCAGGAATGAACTGGCTTTTTTTTTTTTTTTTTTTTTTTTTTTGCATTACGTGGGCTTCTCACTGCTGTGGCCTCTCCCGTTGTGGAGCACAGGCTCCGGACGCGCAGGCCCAGCAGCCGTGGCTCACGGGCCCAGCTGCTCCGCGGCATGTGGGATCTTCCCGGACCGGGGCACGAACCCGCGTCCCCTGCATCGGCAGGCGGACTCCCAACCACTGCGCCACCAGGGAAGCCCCTGGCTCTTTTTTTAAATCGAGACTTTATATTAGAAGAAGAGACTCACACACAAAAAACCCTAGACAAAACATAAACATGGTTTTCAGGATCTGCAGAGAATGCAAAAGGGGGTCTTTTATATATTTACATCTCACATAGATGGTAATGCTGTCTATATGTGCATTGTGTTTGAATTCAAATAATAGAAGCATAAAGACGTACACACATATCAAATACACTTATAAACTGGTCATATGAAAAGTACTTGTATAAACAAGTATCCATATCTATATACATTTCATATCTACACAAGACACATATTTCCCAGTATTTTGTCATTTGCTCTTTCTTATTTGCTTTCACTAGGAATCTGATAGGAACTAGATTTGAGTCACTTGTCAGCTAAGTGCAGTTCTTTCAAGGTTTTGTAAGACCAAATCTATCTTTTAATTGTGCTTAGAACCGCCCATTAGGCATCTGATGACATAGCTTCCAAAGAATAAATACTGGCTCTTGGGCATTGTTTCCTCTTAGCTGTCCTTCAACTTTGGGGTCCAGGCTGCTAGAAGCTCTGTTTTTTAAATATTTTTAGTGCTGTGGTCAGGAATGCCATTGCTTCTACATAACCTCCGGGTTTTATTCTAGATTCTTTTTCCAGTTTTTTAAAAATGTATTTCCTATCTTACTTCTTGATTGATTTGCCTTATATTATATATGTTACATCATGTAGTTTGATCAATTCGTGATAATGAGACATTTTATTTCATTGAAAGGTTTTTTTTTTCTTCAATTTTATTGTGGTAAGAACATAACATTCTTACCACACAGTCTAGTTCTTATCAGATTCCTAATGTGAGCAAATAAGAAAGAGCAAATGATAACATACCAGGACATATGTATTTTGTGTAGATATGACACATATATAGATATTTGTTTACATAGGTACTTTTCATATGACCATTTCACAAGTGTGTTTGATATATGTGTGTCTCTTATTTGAATTCCAACACTTAACATGTTAACATGTAAAATTTTGCATACAGTACATTATTGTTCATTATAATGTGACTTTTTTCCTTATTAATTTATTTTATTTTATTTTTTATTGAAGTATAGTTGATTTACAAAGTTGTGTTAGTTTCAAATATACAGCAAAGTGATTCAGCTATATATATACACACACATATATGTATATATATTCTTTTTCAGATTCTTTTCCACTATAGGTTATTACAAGATAGTGAATTTAGTTCCCTGTGCTATACAGTAGGTCCTTGTTGTTTACTTTATATACAGTGGTGTGTATATGTTAATCCCAAACCCCCAATTTATGCCTCCCTCCCTTTCCCCTTTGGTAACCATAAGTTTGTTTTCTATGGCTGTGGGTCTATTTCTGTATTGTAAATAAGTTCACTTGTATCATTTTTTAAAGAGTCCACATACAAGTGATATCATATGATACACATTTTTCTCTTTCTGACTTACTTCACTTAGTATGATAATCTCTAGGTCCATCCATGTAGCTGCAAATGGCAAAATTTCATTTTTTTCTATGGCTGAGTAATATTCCATTGTATGTATATATACCACATCTTCTTTATCCATTCATCTGTCAGTGGACATTTAGGTTGTTTCCATGACTTGGCTCTTGTAAATAGTGCTGCTATGAATATTGGGGTGCATGTATCTTTTCAGATTACGTTTTCTCTGTATACATGCCCAGGAGTGGGATTGCTGGATCATACGGCAGTTTTATTTTTAGTTTTTTAAGGAACCTCCATATTGTTCTCCATAGTGGCTGCACCAATTTACATTCCCATCAACAGTGTAGGAGGGTTCCTTTTACTCCACACCCTCTCCAGCACATAATGTGACTTTAAATGTAAAAATTTGTTGTTTTATTTCTATGAGATGGATAAATCTGCTTGATTACACAATTAGGGCTTGTTCAAACTGAACTTTTTTTTTGAAGATGGTAGGGATAGGACCCTTTGCTAAAGGAAAATTTATGAAAAAATAGTCTTTCCAATACTTGGGTAATTTCAGAATCTTGTGGTCTTCCTATTTATAGATGTTAATTGTTGGCAGGTAGGATTATAAAAGCACTTTTGTTAATAACACATTACAATGCCAAGGATACAACCTTAATTTGAGATGTGAATTTTACTTGTAGCCTGTGCCCTTATCAAAATGCACGCTACAGAATACAAAAAGAGCACTTTCCTCCTCAGGTGAAGTGCCAGACAAATGTGGTTAAGATGCTGAGTGACCAGTGGTGTCAGTTCTAAAACAAAGGTTTTCCAGGGGATGAATGCAAGGAAAGGCAATGTTCCCTGGTGGAGAGAAAACATCCACTTCTCTATGAGAAAGGCTACTTATCAAGTATTTAATTTTCTTTTAGAAGGGAAAGGGTGTTTAAGAGTGATTTTTAAAAGAAAATTTGAACTGCTTACAGTAGTGATTATTGTTGGGTGTATGTAGGGTATTTCAAGTGTACTGGTCTTCATGGAAATAAATGCCTCACAACATTCCTATAAGTTTAGTTTGCCTAAAAGAGCTTTCACCAAACCAGATCAGGTAGCACGTAACAAAATTAATGCTGTTTACTGAGCAACTAGTTTTTGAGGGAAGCCTTTGCCAAACACTGGAGTTACAATGGCGATTCAGTAACCTGATATACACAGTCTTTTTAATTTTCTTCTTTCTCTTTGTGAACATACTTTCTGAATGAAGGGAAAAAAGCCCCAAGTTCTGTGTTTTTCCCTTGGGAAAAATGTCTCCTATTGAGCAGGGAGCACAATTTCTGTTCTATTTTTCCCTCCTGTTATACTTCTCAGCAATCTGCACTAAATGGTCAGCTTGTCTCCTTTCTCTGGGCTGTATCAGCTAACGTAAATATTGCAGAGTGAGCAACAGTTAAGACTCTGGAGCCAGTCTGCCTGGGTTCCAGCCTCCACTTTCCAGCCATGAGGCCTGGGGTAAATTATTAACCTCTTTGCCTCTCAGTTTTCTCACCTCTACTTCCTACCTCATAGGGCTGCTATGAGGATTAAGTGCTTTAATACATACGAGAAACTCAGAATAGTACTTGGCATGGAATAAGTACTCAATAAATGCTAGCTTGTTAAATTATCATTATAAAGAGAAAGCTATAAAAGTAGATGTAGGTATTTCACATATTGCCAGCCATATCAAGATAAGCCATGTTAATACAACATTCTTTATAATATAGAAATTTATTAGGATGAACTCTTCAAAACAAAGCTTTCCTTAACTATCTGATTTTGAAATTTCAAAATTGTCATAAGAAAAGAGAGGCAGAAAAGAAATAAAGGAAAAAACCCCTCAGTTCATAATGACAAATGAGTTTTAAGCTTGATTTCAAGCTCCTATAATAAAGTCTAACCAAGAAAATGAATGATTCCACACATAAAAAGTTACACAGTACATGAAATTATTATAGCCAAAAAGAATTATGTTAAAGTTAGTGTTTGATTAAAATAGTTACATCAATCAATGGTGCCTTGGGACTTCCCTGGTGGTGCAGTGATTAAGAATCCGCCTGCCAATGCAGGGGACACGGGTTCGAGCCCTGGTCCAGGAGGATCCCACATGCCGTGGAGCAACTAAGCCCGTGCGCCACAACTACTGAGCCTGTGCTCTAGAGCCCGTGAGCCACAACTACTGAGCCCACGTGCCACAACTACTGAAGCCCGCGGTGCCTAGAGCCCGTGCTCCACAACAAGAGAAGCCACCACAATGAGAAGCCTGTGCACCACGATGAAGAGTAGCCCCCGCTCGCGGCAACTAGAGAAAGCCTGTGCGCAGCGACGAAGACCCAACACAGCCCAAAATAAATAAATAAATCGATTGATAAATAAATAAATAAATAAATATTAAAAACAAATCAATGGTGCCTTGGACATTGTCTAATAGTGTATATCTTAAACTTTTACTTTATTATAATTATTAATTTAAAAAATTTCCCCAGATATGAATTATATGCCATATAATTTTTTTTTAACAAAAGGGAGACAATCATTAAGATTATGGACATTGAGAAGTGGAAACAACAAAGATCAAGCAGAAGATTATAAGAGAAAAACAATGAAATGATTAGTGACTGATTAATAAGAAAAGAAAATGGAATAGATATCATTTAAGAAAATAATTCAAGATCTCTCAGTCACATTGGTCAGAAACAAGTTAGTCCTCTTGAAAATCAGAATGACCTTTTAGCTTTTGTTTTCACATATGTTAACCATATGTAGTGTAGAAATTAAAATTATGCTATATTTGATCTATTTAGACTATGTGGCTGGAAATTGATATAAAAACTGGAATTCATTATTTTATTTTTTAAAACAATCTATTACACTTCCTGACAAAAGTCATTTCTATAGTTCAAAAGCAAAAGTACTCTCCATCACCATTTAAAGGCTGGAAAAAAAAAAAAAGCCTAGATTTGACTAAGTTAATTTTGGAAGAGTCAGGAAAGAATGGGGATGGGAAACAGCAAAAGGAAGATATTTGGGATGTCCAGGCTGTCTGCCCAGCACTGCTACTTTACATGGAACAAAGACTTGAAAGAATCTTTTTGTGCCTTGTAACTTATACTGAGGATTTGGATTTTCATCTGAGGGCAATAGGGAAGTACTCAGGCTTTTAAGCAGAGCACCTTTTGACATCACCCTCACAGTGCTCCAGGGTCTGTCCAATTCTGGCTCTTTAATTCTCAGGGCAACATCTCTGAACTAGATGGGAATCTCCTCCCATTGTCCTTGGCCCCCAATATCCTTTCTTCCCCACAAAATGCAATCCAGTTTGTGTTCTCAGGCCAAGTAGAAAACCATGGGGACAACTGAAATCAATACTCAGACAAAATCAGACCTGACAGAGTGGATTCACTATTCACAGGATCCGGCCTAAGAACTCCTTTCCATCATCACCCCCTCCTGCTCACTGAGTTTAACATATGCAGGCTTCTTTGCTGTTCTTTGAACACACCAAGCATGCTCCTGTCCTAACACTTTTGTACTTGTGGTTCCCCTTTTCTTAGAATGCTCTCCCTAGACATTGGCCTGACCTTGCTCCCTCATTTTATTTAAGTCCCTGTTCACATAGCTCTTGCTTAGAGAGGTCTTTTCTCACTACAGTATCCAGGGAAGCACCCCCTTACATGTTTTTTCCTTCATGACACATAGTCCCCCCTACTAGAATTTAAGCTCTAAGAATGTTCATTGCTATAGTTCCCCACAACCAAAACAATGTCTGAAACATGGTAGGAGACCAAGTAATATCTATTCAATGTCCCAACTAGAAGTTGCTGGGCATATAACAGACGTCCAACAAGTACTTGTGGAAAACCTATTAAGGTTTAGACTGAATGAATGTGTACATGCTTTATGCTAGATTAAAAATATGTATTCATAATAATAATTCTATTGCTATTTTATTTTAAATTTGCTTCTAATTACTGATTTGCTCAGACTTGGGGTGTCATGAGTCTTTCCTAGAGTAATGTTGTCTAAATTGAGATTTAAAGAGAGAAATAAATTAGGCAAACAGGATCATGTGTTGAAAAGGTAGGTGGGAACCGGGGAAAGGGAAAGTACTCAAGGCAGAGACACCACAGGGGAAAAGGCCTGGTGAGGAAGCTTCCACTGCAAGAAGTCCGGTGTGACGGTAGCATGCTATGAGAAGATCTGATAAATTATGGTCCAGAGAGAGGAGAGATATGAGCTTAGGGAATAAGCAGGAACCAGGGCCTTCGTGTGCCCTGTAAATTACACTGAGAATGTAGATTTTAATCTGAGGGCAATAGGGAGAGCATTAAAAAGATCAGACTTGAACTCTAAAAATTAGCCCCAATACAGGAGATGGATTGGAGGGGGACACATCCTGAATGTAAGAGTGGTCTTAGGAGGTGATGATTATAATCCACGGGATATATGAAGCTAAATAATGACAGGAGGGACTGAAAGAAGTGAATCAATCGAAGACACTTTACAGGTTAAAACAGCTAGGCTTTCTTGAGTGATTATAGCTGCTCTGATGGGGGAGATGTGCTTGGGGTGGTAGAAGAAAGAACCTATTTTGGTACCAGGGAATACTGAAGGGAACTCAGCTTTAAAGGGGGGTATTAGAAAACCAACTGTGGAAATGTTGGTTTTGAAATACCTGTGGAATATCCTAGTAGATGTCTAGTAAACAGTTGTAGGTCTAAAGTTTATGATAATCTTCTCAGCTGGAAATTTAGATTCGAACATCATCTGCTCATGGATGTGAATTAATATTGCTTAGGACAAACATATTCTCATATATTCTTTACCTAGATTCAGCCATTGTTAATATTTTATCCCATTTGTTTTACATTTGTGCTCTCCCTCTCTTTCTCTTCTTTCTCTGACATATATGTATACATACACACACACATAATGTATATAGTTGTTGAACCATTTGAGGGTAAGTTACATGCATCATGGCTTTGGCCCTAAATACTCAAGTGTAAACTTCCTATGAATATGGATATTCATGCATACCCATGAATATGCAGTTTTCAATTTAGTCAGTTTCACATTGACAGAATACTTTTATATGATTGTTGTCTGCAGTCCAATTTTGACTACTGACCCAATAATGACTACAGACAGCATTTTTAATTCTCAAGTTAAGGTTGATTTCTTCTGCTAAGTTTGGCTTTCACAATTACACAAAAGTCTAAGAGTCATGTTAAGTAGTTGATTTTGCTTGCATTTTCCTTCCTATAAAAGAAGTAGTAAGGTTTGAAAGTATATTTCTTTATGTTACTGAAATCCATCTCCTGCAGCTTTTTTAAAAAAAATTCTATGAGTTCTATCATCTACATAAGGGCAAAGCTATCACATGAATAAAAAAGAGTTGCCCAACTGACCTCCTCTGTACAGTATTTGCTTTGATGCTTTTTTATGAGCAATAAAGCTTCTTAAGCCCCCAGGGAACATTCTTCCTGTTCTTAAGATCACCTAATTTTTCTTTGTTTCTTTTTTGTTTTTTGTTTTTTTTGGCCTCGTGGCTTGTGGGATCTTAGTTCCATGGACTAAGGATTGAACCTGGGCCCTCGGCAGTGAGAGTGCAGAGTCCTAATCACTGGACAGCCAGGGAATTCCCAAGATCAGCTAATTTGAGTTATTTTTTTTCTCCCTTTAGGAAAGTAATTGATAAGGAAACGATGGAAGGTAGTGGGGGAAGGTGACAAAGTCCAGTCTGTAAAGTAGACTTTATGATTAAAGTCACCTTTAAGAAGTATCAAAATTATAATTCTACAAAATGTAACGCACCAAAGCATCAGCTAGAGCTAAATTCAGCAGGTTGTCAGTAAGAGCTCAGAGTAGGACGATATAAACCATCAACATTCCCAACCTAACAGGATCAGAGCTGCACAATGGGAGGCTTTATTTACAGGAATCCTTTCGCACCCACTTGCAAAGTTGCTAAACTGGTTTCTGTTTCCTTTGTGGGTGTTTTGGTCAAAGAAGAGAAGCGTGTTTTGGCTTGTCACTGAATGTTGATCTTTAATGGAAAAGAAACAGATTTATCAGAATTATTTACCTCCGAAAGAGTCCTGACTTCACATTGTTCAAAGCCACCCATAGCTGTGCAAATGGCTTCCTCGCTTCCCATCCCTCATTTTTTAGATATGAGATATGGACCTGGGTTAATCTGCAAGCCACGTCAAAGGCAAAGGTTTGATAGGTCTTAAATCTCTGATACAAAATAGTACACATAGCAGTCCTTAGCTGCCCTCGGAAACCACCACCAAGATGACCAAACCATGATACGCCTGTCATTAGGCTACTGGAAAATTTGCCCCGAAAGTACGTGAACTTGGGTGTCCCTTCATAAGGTATCTGTTTTTTTGTTTTTGTTTTTGTTTTTTTTGCGGTACGCGGGCCTCTCACTGTTGTGGCCTCTCCCGTTGCGGAGCACAAGCTCCAGACGCGCAGGCTCAGCGGCCATGGCTTACGGGCCTAGCCGCTCCGCGGCATGTGGGATCTTCCCGGACCGGGGCACGAACCCGTGTCCCCTGCATCGGCAGGCGGACTCTCAACCACTGCGCCACCAGGGAAGCCCAAGGTATCTGTTTTAGAACCTTAAAAACAAAATCAAATGGTGGGGCTCCAGTATAAAACTGTAAAATTAGGCGCTTTGAAATCAGACACATCTAATTTTGAATTCTCTCTGCTGCTGCTTACTGTGTTGCTTTGGCTGAATTACATAAAGCTCTCTATCCCCCAGTTGCCTCGATAGTAACAAAGGAGAGATAGCACGCACCTGCCAGGGCATTAAATTAGGATTAAATGAGATAACATATGTAACATGTCTAAGTACAATATCTACCATATGGCAGGTGCTTAAAAATAATTCCCTGAGCCCTTCAGCATGCTGACAAGGACTGATTTACTACAAAGCAGAAGGCCTGATCCAAGGCAGAAGGACTGATTTAAGGCAGAAGAGATGGAAAGGAGGGACCCAAGACTTCCTGGAGGCGGTGACATAAATCAGTGAAGGAAGGAAAGCAGGAGACAGGCGGCTATGTCATGGTCTAGACAAGGGCACAAGAAGCTCGAACTTGGATAGCACCAGTGAGGAAGACGACTGGAGAGGACTTGTGAGAGTGTTAGGGAGCACAAGAGACACGTGGCTCCCAATGTTCACGTCTGCGTGGCAGAAAGAGGGATGCTGCCCTTGCAACCAGCGGGCAGGAACAGATGGCTTGAGTCAAAAATGGTCATTTGAATTCTCAGGTGTTTCCAGGGACCCATAGACTCTTAGGGGGCAGTCGCTCAGCTCCAGCTGGACATGTGGTGCCTTAAGCTTAACAGAAAGGTTAGCACCCAAGTTCTATTTTGGGGGAGTCACCTACATATAGGTGAGTTGATACCACCGCAGAAAATATCCTCAAGAAAGGAAAAAGTGTAGGGCTTCCCTGGTGGCGCAGGGGTTGAGAGTCCGCCTGCTGATGCAGGGGACACGGGTCCGTGCCCCGGTCCGGGAAGATCCCACATGCCGTGGAACGGCTGGGCTCGTGAGCCATGGCCACGGAGCCTGCGCGTCCGGAGACTGTGCTCCGCAACGGGAGAGGCCACAACAGTGAGAGGCCCGCGTACAGCAAAAAAAAAAAAAAAGGAAAAAGTGTAGAGAAAGAAGAGAACAGGAAAGCTCTAGACCATGTGTATTTAGGTCAGACGTAACAATCCTGTTCTTCATTTTTCAGCTTTAAAGGCAGAGTGCCAAAACTATGTTTGTAGAAGGTGTTGAAACACAGTGTGAGAGGTTCTACACTCACCTGGTTTCTGGGACATTGGTCAGTTGGCGTCTTCTTATTTAAACAACAAAAAACATTCAGAGAGGGTCTCTTTCTTTATGGGGGATCAAGGATAGCAAAAACTAACATTCCCTGTGTTGCTTCGTGGCAGGTACTCTGGTGTGGTAGGTAGAATAATGACCCCTAAAAGTGCCCTTGTCCTAATCCCCCAAACCTGTGAATATGTTACCTTAAGTAGCAAAGGGGAATTAAGGTTGTAGATGGAATTGAGATGCAGATGAAATGAATTAAGGTTGCTAATCAGTTGGCCTTGAGATGGGAAATTAACCTGGTGGGCCCAGTGTAATCACAAGGGTCCTCCTAAGTGGGAGAGGGAGACAGGAGGGTCAGTGCCTGTGTGATGCATGTGGGAAAGACTTGATCAGCCATTGCTGGCCCTGAAGATGGCAGTGGGCCACCAGCCAAGGGCTGTAGCCAGAAACCTCTAAAAGCCTCTAGAAGCTAGAAAAGGCAGGAAAAGAGATCCTCCCCTAGAGCCTTCAGAAAGAAATGTAGCCCTCCACACATACTAACTTTAGCCTAGTGAGATGCATTTTGGACTTCAGACCACCAGAACCGTAAGACAATAAATTTGTGTTGTTCTAAGCCACTCACTTTTTGATAATTTGTTACAATTGCAACAGGAAACGAATACATCTGGTAAATAGTTCACATACCATACTTGAGGTAGGACCTATTATTACCCCCAATTTACAAAGAATTAAAATGAAGAGAAGTCATACCTTGGTCTGCTACCAAAGCCTGTGCTCTTAGTCACTACGTTTCCCCCTCCAAATTCTTCCAAAATATTGGGTTGGCCAATAAGTTCATTTGGGTTTTTCCATAAGATTTTCGGAAAACCCAAACGAACTTCTTGGCCAACCCAGTATCTAGCGAGGAGCCTCAAGTCATCAGCTTTCATTTTTTACAAAATTCCTCAACATGGTTCTACTCATCTAAAGACAACTACATCATATTATAATGGGACAAGAATGGATTATAATTGCACCCAATAGAAACAGTATGACTGTCTTCTTGTTAGGATGACTTTGTATTAGTTGCTTTCAACCAGGAATGTAAGAAGTGCCTTGTCACAAGTAACTAATTGCCATTCCTTGAAGCTTAGTGTTTACGCTGTTTCAACATAAATAAGAAGTAGGAGCTATCTGACTTGAGGTCTTTAGCGATGCCCTTGTTCACATTAAATTTTAGCTATTTCTGTTCTGGCTCCTCCCCTCCAGAAGGTGGTTGGCTCAATTAAAGCAGGCCGTTAGGTAAGCCTAGGCTGAGTCTTGCTGGAGAAGAAGGAAGAACATCTGACCTGTACAAATAGACCTCAGACAGAAACCAGATCGGCAATGCCGACAGCCAGCCATACCCTATCCTTGTGTTTTAATTTAATTCCTGCAGTTGTAATTTTGATAAACAATTCCTTTAAAAAATTTTTAGTTTTCAAGTGCAAGACAGTACAGAGTGTTTATCTTTATGAATTACCTTACACAGTAAACGTTTCTACAAGCTTGCCTTTCCCATGAAATCTTTCTCCTCACTCCCCTTCAGCACAAAGGAATGATTTTGCCCTAGTGCAAATCAAAAGTCCCAGAATCTCACCTCCTTCATCTTGTAACATTTCAAGAAATCTAAGCTGAAGAGAGCATTATGCAGCTCTGGTCTATTAACTGACTGTAACTGATGTGGCTTTTTAACCAGAATGACATCCTGTACTACCTCAAATCCTTTGTGCAAAAAGATGTGCGAGTCACATGCACACACGTGTGCATAGGGCACACAAATACACGCACATCTTGTACACAAACATGAGCTGCCTAAATCATTTCTGAAATGCTTACCTCAATCATAGTACATAAACTTTTTGAAAACCGCTCTCTGAGAATAAATAGAATAAAAGAAATAAAAGAATAAATAAATAAAAGAAAAGCTTATGTAACAATTATCAAAAGGTAGGGACTGCCTCTATCTTATTGCAAACAGCTGTACAACCATTTGTTAATCAGCTGTGTACTGGAAAGGCAGTAAACAGTTTTATTCAATAAACCTCTTCCTCTCTGTGCCCTGGTTTAGAATCATGTAATCCGACACTTCAGTAAAGCAACTGAGCTTTGTTACTGCATAAATTTCCACATCTGTCCACAGAAAACAAATGGATGAGTTCAGAAGCAATGATTTTTAATGCTGTTAAATCTTCTTAGTGAGAGCAATACCCATAGAAATTTACAAAAAGCTGAAAACCAATATCATACTTAATTTAGAGGATGTCAACAATACTGTATATGACAGAAAGGGGAAAGATGGTGGCATCTAAGTGTTTTCAAAATTCACATAAATATGCGTATTTGTCCAACAAATTATGTATTTTGTGTTTGTTCCCTGTTAAAAGATGGTACCAAACCATGAACACAGGAAACAAGTTTTGCACTCTCTTTCCATTAATAGCAATGGCCTTGTCCCGATATAGCCGTGTTTTCCTGTTCTGCAGTTCTCGGCTATTAACAGCTGATGTTTTTCAAATAACTCAGCAGTTCATGACTGTGGAACACAACAAACCTTATAGATAAATAACGGGGGGAGAGAAAGAGCAAGAATAGAAGTCCAAGTATTTTGGCTCTAAAACTAATTGGTTGCATAAACCTTAGAGAAGTCTTTTAAATTAAACTTAGTAAGAACTCTTGCTGTTCTAACATCTATTTAGCAATATAATTAACTAATGAGATCAAATATTAATCAGCACCATCCATAACTCAAAATAGCTATATTCCATTTGGAATGACCAATGAAAGTGTTACTACATGGAGGACCAGCTTACATGGCAGTAATTTTTAAGCCTAGGGGGAAGAGCTGAAAAACATGTATTGTCAAATTTATGATTGAAAAAAATCATTAAATCACCCATATATATGGTATGCACGGTTTTGTGTATATACCACATGTAGAGAAATTCTTAAGCACACTAAAGCATGTTTAAAGGAAGAACAAAAGGAATGTCTATATGCAGATGTTTGGACATTCAAACCATATTATCTTTAAGATAACTATGAAACCCTAGTGATGAATGGGGTATGGATGGGGGATTACAAAGTGTTTCTGTTTGCTTGTTGGTATACTGCTTTTTAGTTCTGTTATTCATATTAAGCTCTATAATTTTAATAGATTTATCATGAGGTTCAGATGACAATAATGGAGGCACATTCTACACTTTATGTGGGTTTTGGGTCTGAAGTCCTTGAATAAGTTCAAGGTGGTATGATTCCACTGCAGCTGCAAGTGGTAGACATGTCTAGAGATATCAACAAAGTCTACACTTTCCTCTTGCTGAAGAGGTGGACCCATGTTGGCATATGGTTCTCCATGACCATTTCCTTGAGCTGACTGGATAATGGGGTCTCCACTTGACACTTGACTCAAGGGCTGTTCTTCCATGTGCAGACAGTCTGGGCAATCAGATACTCTCTCAAATTGGAACTGAGAGATGAATTCTGGAGCTCAAAGACCATGTTCTTAGAGCCTAATTGAAGTCATAACGACAAAAGCCATCTGTAAGCTAATGGATAAGGAGGGAAACTAGTTTATACACAGGAGAATGGAAAAGACTTGCACAGAAAAATGGAAGTCAAAGACCTTGGGGAAGCAGGGGAAGAGAGAGACAACCTTGGCTCGTGATTTTCTAGGACCAAGTCCTATGTTCACAAAGCCTGGACTGTGGATGTCATTGTTTGCCCAATCATTACCATCTCTATCTAGTAGGATTGGATAGTTGTAACTTCTTATGACTCAGTCTTGACTAGAAAGAACACTACTATTTAAAGAGTATGAAACATTCTGCAGGAAAAATTTATACAGTTGTCTCATTTGACCCTTACTAAAGCTCTGAAAAATATCACTCCTATTTTATAAGCAATAAAAAGGAAATAGGTAGGTTTTGTTCAATACTGTAGAGCTTTGTCCAACACTGGGATCGTCAATTCGGGACTGTCCATCTCCATTATTCCATCCAACTACCACCATCACGCCCAGACAGTTTCTTCCCAGCAGAAATTTCCTAACAAATTTCCTAACAAAATTTGTCCATATTCATAAATGTCCTTGTTTTCCTAATAACTGACACCATGCCCAGAATTTCTGTAGAATGGTGGAGCTCTCTCACCCTTAACACAATGGTGCCAAACTTGTCATTGGAGGTTTTAGCCATTATCCTAATTCTGTAAATCTGATCGTACTGCATACAGGTGTTGGGGGCATAATGGGTAAGTGGATTCTGAAAGTAAAGGCTATTTTAAAGAATCATAAGCTTTTCAACTAATCCTTAAGCACACTGAAGGTTATTAACATTTAAATCAATGTACTTTAAGTAAAGCACCTTCGTAATGTAGACAGGCCATACAGCTGAAGGCTTTAAAAGAAAAGACAGGTTATGCAGATGGCCAACAGGCACATGAAAAGATGCTTAACATTATTAATCATCAGAGAAATACAAATCAAAACAACAATGAGATATCACTTGGCTATCACCAAAAAGAACACAAATAACAAATGTTGGCAGGGATGTGGAAAAAAGGGAACCCTCCTACACTGTTGATGGGAATGTAAATTGGTGCAGCCAATGTGTAAAACATTATGGAGGTTTCTCAAAAAGCTAAAAATACAACTACCATATGACCCAGCAATTCTACTCCCGGGTATATATCCGAAAAAAACCCAAAAACGCTAATTTGAAAAGATACACACACCCCGATGTTCATAGCAGCATTACTTACAATCATCAAGACATGAAAGCAATCTAAGTGTCCATCAGCAGATGAAATGGATAAAGAAGATGTGGTATGTATATATATACAATGGAATACTACTCAGCCATAAAAAAGAATGAAATTTTGCCATCTGCAACCACATGGATGAACTTGGAGGATATTACGCTAAGTGAAATAAGTCAGAGAAAGAGAAATACTATAAGATATCACTTATACATGGTATCTAAAAAATACAACAAACTAGCAAACATAACAAAAAAGAAGCAGACTCACAGATATAGAGAACTAGTGGTTACTGGTGGGAAGAGGGAAGTGGGGAGGGGCAGTATAGGGATAGGAGTTAAGAGGTACAAACTGCTATGTATGAAATAAGCTACAGAGATATATTGTAGAACACAGGGAATATAGCCAATATTTTATAGTAACTATAGATCGAGTATAACCTTTAAAAATTGTGAATCACTATATTGTACACCTGTAACATAAAATATCGCATATCAACTATACTTCAAAAAAAATTAAAAAAAGAAAAGACAGGTTTCCTGAAGAAGGAATTAGGCCTCAAGACTACAACACAGAGACCCTGCCTGAGTTTCCAGCCTTCCTGTCTTGTCCTGCAGAATTAGGATTAAAGACTGCAACATCAACTCTTACCTGAATTTCTACCCTGCCAGCTTGCTTTCAGATTTTGGATGTGCCAGCTCCCACAATTGTATAAGCCAATTCTTAAAAATAAATCTCTCTAGATAAATAGAGAGTTGGATAGAATATATTTTTTTAAATTGTGCGTGTGTGTGTATGTGTGCATGTTTCCTGTTGATTCTGTTTCTCTGGAGAACCCTGACTGGTACTTAGGGTTTGCTGAGGTTGTTGAGGGTGGGAGAATTTGATTCTGGAGGCGTTAAGGAAAAAACTGTAGTTTAAAATCTGCAGGCAGTCCTTTGTAAAGGTGGCGGTAGAGATCCTGAGTGGATGGCACTTGGCTTAGCAGACTATCTTAGTGAGTTATTGAAATACGAACATAGGACCAGAGCCTAGACTGGCGAGGGATGGAGAACTAAATAGCTGTGTGATCTTCCTGGTTTGAGGGAGTATTGGAGAGATGGGAAGCCAGGTGTGGGTTATAGAAGCAACTGCAGAAGAAAGGCAGAGGGTCCAGCAATATGTCCAGAGGCCTGAGTCTAAGAAAGAAGTAACCTGTGGTGAGGAATTGCTGGTAAATTCCCAGGGACAGTGGTGTCTGATACTGAATTTCAGTTGTTTCCTGCTCTTTGCAGGAAACACCTTCACCACTTCTCTCCCCACCTCCAATCTCCAATCAAGTGTGTCACACTCTTAATGTTGTTTTAGTTGTGCCCTGGGAGCCAAAGGAAGAAAGTGTGGGTTTCCAGCTTGAAGCAAACTGGGCAGAGAGTGAGGTTCTGCACCCACCAAGTGCCTCAGTGGACAGCAATGATTAGAGGTGATAATGGCAGAGAAGTAAGGTGCACATAGTCTGACCCAAAGACAGCCAGTCTTGAAAGCAGTGGAGGTTAAATTGCTTATATACTTGGAAGAAAAACAGTTTAGATAGACAGTAGGCTAAGGATTACAAGTAATAGCTAAGAGCAAGAATTAGGAGTAAGACAATCCCGAGGTTAAATCTTACCCTCTCTGTTTACCAAGGGGGGATCTTGGGCAAGCTATCTCTCTGAACATGATTTCCTCATTTATAAAATCAGTCAGCTTATAAAAAAATTCTGTAAAGTCCTCAAAAATCGAGTGCATGTAAAGCACAGAGCAGACTACCCAGCACATAGAAAAAACTCACACAAAAGATATTATCATCATTAACAAAGAGAAGCCTGTAGGTCTTTAATGTGGTTTCCAAACACCATATAATAACTGACGTATGTGCTTGATGCTGAGCTGTAAAAGGCTTTCTTTTCTTCTGAAAGTCAAGCTTCCTGATTTCACAGCACCCTGGCTTATCCCTTCACCAAAAGGGACTCTTAGCCCTTTCGGCAGTTTTTTTTCCCTGACCCATTTTTTTTTTTTTTTAAATACATGTATTTATTTATTTATTTATTTTTGGCTGCATTGGGTCTTTGTTGCTGCATGTGGGCTTTCTCTAGTTGCAGCGAGAGGGGGGCTCCTCTTTGTTGTGATGCTTGGGCTTCCCAATGCAGTGGCTTCTCTTGTTGCAGAGCACGGGCTCTAGATGCATGGGCTTCCCAATGCAGTGGCTTCTCTTGTTGCAGAGCATGGGCTCTAGGTGCGCGGGCTTCAGTAGTTGTGGCACATGGGCTCAGTAGTTGTGGCTCACGGGCTCTAGAGTGCAGGCTCAGTAGTTGTGGTGTACGGGCTTAGTTGCTCTGCGGCATGTGGGATCTTCCTGGACCAGGGCTCGAACCCATATTCCCTGCATTGGCATGCGGATTCTTAACCACTGCAACACCAGGGAAGTCCCCCTAACCCATTTTTAAAAGGTGTTTAAAATATATATATTTAAAGGGTGGTTTAGGTTTTTACAAAAGTATAATTGTTGGTTTGAGGTCAGGGGTTCTGGCATACAATTACACTGTACAAGCCTGCGTTTTCAAGAGTTTTTTCATTTAATCCCTTCAAGTGTTTAGGTTGCTTCTGTTTATTCTTGATTTTTAAAGCAGTTTCAAGGAATTGCTTTCTAAGACATCTTAGGGTTTTTTTTTTAATTAAAATTTGAAGTTCTATTCAAATCTTTATTTTTAGAGAAAATTACATGTTCAATATTAAACATCTGGGCAATATAGAAAAATAATAAAAATAAAACAATCACTCATTATAAGCCCATCACCCATAGGGAACATTATTAAATAATATACACCCTCATACATGGAATACATTTTAAATTACTGATTCTTGAGATATAGTATAGACATTTTAACTGATAGTTTTAGCTCAGAAGGATAATATGGTAGTATTATCTGCCATATATTGTTTTAAAAATATAGAAAAACAGGATGAAAAATGTTAAAGACATTTTTGTTCTTTCTTTTATATAGAGAAACTGTATAAAAAGTATTTTACACTCTGTGTTTTTGGAGGAAGGCTTATTGAGAATGAGGATAGCATCTGATTCTAGACATAATTTCAGGAACTATATCAGAGAAAATTAATCATCTTGCTTTTCATCTGTTTCCCTGACTAGACTGTAAGACTAAGGAAAGCACAGCCCTTTGTGTCTTTTTTCCATTGTATCCCAGTTCCTAGCTCAGTGCCTAGCACCACGAAATTGCTCGGTAAGTATGTGATGGGATGAACAAATGCTAATGGCAAATGGGCCTTTCTAAGATCAGCCTATATGACAAGAGCCATATAAATAAACATGGAATAATACAGAAAATATGAGGACCTTTTTGCAGTTAAGGAACTATATGTATCATCCATGAAGCAAGTGTTAAAACCCTCAACAGTGACAGACTCTCAAGTGACAATCACAAAACAAACTTGGCAGCTTCAAAAGTTGATGAGTTCTTATCACTGAAATTGTTCTAAGAGAAGTGAATGGCCACTTCGCAAAAATGTTCAAGAAGGGATGTGAGCCTTGGGTGAGAGGTTGGAAGAAACTGCTGTTTAGGTTGGGCTAAATCATGAGGGTAGCAAATTGGAGATCCATAGGCCATGTTTGTTTTGTGGATGGGCTTGTTTGGAAGGCAAACAATATTTATTTTTAAGTTGGTCTGAATATCTTTAGATAGGGCACACACTCTCAAATTCCCATGGTTTCCATCACTCTTATTATTTGCAAATGATGTATATACTTATTTATAGTAGCTGCTTGACCCCAAACAAGCCTATGAGTTTTCTGCTCTTGGATTCTGTAAGGTCTGTTTCAACACTTGATTATAAAGGACAAAGTGACATGTTAAGAGAGTTGTTGGGAGGGAGGGATATAAACTTTACACTAAAAATAATCATCACTGTGTGACTTGCAAATCCTTTCTCTACTCTTTATCCTTGACATTCTAGCCTATGAAATCCAACTCTCATTACATAAGCCTGTGGCTCACTTTGAAGATTTTGTCTGTTATCAAAATATTAACTTAACCTTTCCCATAAGAAACTTGATAACAATCTAACACATCTGTGGACCAAAAGAAAATTAATCTTTTTGTTCCTGGTTGAAGAATAAATATGACCCAGTTCAGATATTTGAAGGAAGATATGGAAAGTAACAAGTCTCTCTAATCATGTAAATATTGAATTCAGGCTCAATGTTCTGTTTGATTTCAGGCCATTGAGTTGCAACTGTATGTGATTTTATCAGTGCACGTTGTAAACCACTGTGGTGGACCAACTTTGTGTCCTACCACTGATTTTTACTGTTTGAGATGCTGAACTAGTATCTGATAAAGGGAATGCTGACATTTTCTCCTTTCAGTAATAAACAGCAACTAGGAAGAAAGAAAAGTGTTCATTGTGTGCGAGGAGGTAACACTATCCTCTAATCTGCCTGTCAACTAGCCTCCTTAAATGGAATATGGTCTACTAAGTGAAGCCACTGAACTTGATTCAAAGTCCCCTCTTTCTCATTTGTTTATCATTTTCTTCACAAAAAATTCCATATTTTGTGTCAATTTCCCGTTTTATCATATGAAAACTGGAAAAAAAATTTTTTTAATTGAGGACATAAGAAAGAATAATTTTTTGTACAATATAATAAAATTTACACTAAAACTCTTAGATTAATAAACCTGTACTTGGCATTTATTTCATTGATGCGAGCCTAAAAGTGATCAATGAATACCTGAAAAACTTAAACACTAAGGCATTATGTTAATTCTTTTAAGGTCATGGTGTCATTTAGCTAATTAGTACTTGGGCCACTGAACAGTCAGAACAAACAACTCAGCTTCTTGTTATTACAGAAATAGTCTATCACCTTAAAATTAGGGAAAAGGAAACAACAACGCTATTTATATAAAGTAAAAAAGTAATTTAGGATATTACTTGTATTTGAAGCCCAACTTGCCTATAATCTTTAGCTGCCTAAATACCGTTTAAGTGGTATTAAATCTAAACTCATATTTTTTCTGGAATAACAGTTTTTTAAATACTGAATAACAGGCCTGAATGTTTTAAATTTTTGTGGCATAGGTCAACTTTTTGGAGCCAACAGAAAACATCGTCATCTACATTTTGGTTACAGAGTAAGTAATGAAACAGATAACCAAAATTTTCTTTTCACAGGTTGTGTTTCTATTATATTTCAGGAGGTTGGTTGTAAAACTTTCTAATAGTTGCCTAATAGTGGCTTTAATTTACCACATCTGAACATACCCCAAAGCACATGGTAGTCTTTCATACCAGTTTTCCTGAGGTCTAGTAGAGTATAGGTTTTCATTTTGGTGAGTTAATAAGTCTTTATTTTAGTTGTATTATTACGTTGCTTTTTACATCCAGTTAAGTAAGTCCAGAGATACCCTTGGTCTCCCACTAACATCAACCTCTGATGGTGGAAATCAACTTCTCTCTTAGTTAAATTATAGTTAAGTATTAGTTATAGTGAAGGCACTTTCTTCACAATACTCCAAAGCCCTAGGTGTGGAGGGGACATCATGAAGTTGCCTCTGATAATTCTTAGATTCTCTCCTGTCATGGGGTCAAGTGGGAGACCTTGTGATTCTGCAGAGTCTGCCAAGTCATCTTACCCCCATGGTTCCTTGCAAGACAGGAAATATTAGCTTGAGACCTGTGTGCGCTCATGCAGAGAAGTGTTCACCCTTGTGCCTTCCTGGGCTGCATGGGAATTGAGTATTCTGAGTACAAGAACAGAGGCTGCAGGCAAAAACTGTCTTGAGGAACAGCTGAAACTAGTGGCAATCTTGGAGGATGAATGAACTTCAAAAATCATATTGTAAACTTGATCCAATATGACTACAGTCAATTATCCTGTCAATTAGTGATCCATAATCCATAATTGATCCATAATTGATACTAACCCAAACAGTATAGCATTTTGCAGGGAAAGATATATTCTTCACAAATTCAGCCTCAGTTTAAGGTAATTGTATTTATAAAACATAAGCCACCTGCAAGATACTACATAGTTGTGAGATTAAATTTTCAAAGACTATTTCAAGGGCAAAATTTATACTAGAACTTCATCCTGAATGTATGCCATCTGGATTATGTAAATATGAATATTAAGCACTTCAAAATTAGCAATGGTTCTGCTCATGAGTTTTGTTCTGATAGATATTTTTATGCTTTCCAAAAATACTAGAAGGTACTTGTTGAAATTACTGTACAGCTATGTAACATACACCTTAAAAATGGTTGCCTTTTGAATTCTGCAATCTTTTGGTTCACTTAACACAAAATGTTAAACATAAGTCAAAATTAAAATATAACCCGATATTCATGAACAATTTTTGTTTCATGGGATACATTTGAGTTGCCAGGGATGTACTGTAATTTCACACATTAATAATTATGTGAACTCTAAGGATCATAGACTTTCAGAAAAGCAGACTTGCCTAGGTACCTGACTATTTTTAGAAAGTGACCTAAAATTAAGAGATTAAAAAGCACATACGGTAAGGACTCCGACACAGCATATACATCTATGAATCACTAACATCACGCTGTATAACAATATTTTTCTTTGGACCAAATTTTATTTATGATTAGATTGAATATTTAGATATTGCTGGCTCTTGCTGCACTATAAAAAAAAAGTTTTGCTTTTAGTTTTTTCCTTCACTGCATTTCAAGTAGTTAAATTTCTACATAAGAAAACCTAGGCACAGGGTAGTAGCTGGAGTTTGCCTCCTTCCACTATACTTCTCTGAATTGCATTTGTTGTTCTGAAAATCCAGTTAAGCAAAATTATCTGTACGTTCTGGTTAATTGAAAGTTTTCCTAAGATTATTTATGAGGATTTAAGGAATTTGGGCCCAAATCAGAATGCTTTAAAAACTCACAATGAAGAAAAGCACTAAGCAAGAGTAATGCATGAAGGAACTCTTTTCTGGACAGGCTCTGGTCCCATGCAATGTCCCTGGCATTAAAAAGAGGACAAGTTCTCTACGGGCATGAACTGTATATAAACAAGAGCTAATAAGAGGTGGTTTCATTTAACAGGGGAAGCACCTGGGCTGATGTCCCGGTTCTGCTACTTCTGTGTGACCTTGGGCTTAAAAGATGATGACTTTTCTAAGCCTCTTATGCCTCAACTGTAAAATAGGCCTCACAGTTTTGTGGAAACCAAATGAGGCAATGTGGGTCAGAGGGCTTTGTCTACTTGAAGGCCCTTAAGGAAACCTGATATATTAACAGTCAAATTTTCAAATTAAAATACTCTGGTGTATTTTTCCCCCCACAGCAGCCAGCCATCTGCCACTATTATACTTGGAGAGGGTGATCAAGCATAAGAGGTTCCCAAAGTTGTATTTCTGCTGTGAGTGAAAAGTGGAAATACCTGGGGAATGTTGGTACATTCTGAGCCAAACATATATGGCAGGTGAACTGGACAATGATGCCAATGATCTCTACGATCTCCCTTTGAGTTAATGATGCCTACTGCTAACTGTTGTGATCAAGAAAGTCTCAGCCATTCAGATAAACAAGACAACTGTGGACATTTTCCACCCATATGCAAGGTCAGTGCTTAGCAAAGAGAAGATGAAGCAGCAGGTAACTCCGAAAGCAGGAATCAAACTCCAGTGAGCACACTCAGTTGACTTCCATGGAGTGAAAAGAAGGCAGTTGGAGTAGGACTGGGAAAGTGCCAGATGTTGGTAAGTAATTATCAAAACTAGAGGAGTTCTAGAGACGCCTAGAGACAGAGAGGAAGGAGTTATCTTTATTTCTGTAGTGACCGAGCTGTGACAAGGACAGGAATCACTTGGCAGAAGGAAACAAGTTATTAGCAGAAGCGGGGAACCAGAAGGAGAACCCTGATGAAGCATTATGCTTGCAGACGAGGCACGTGCAAAGCAATTAAGCTATTATCTTGGAAGGTCAAGAAAAAATAGAGAAAGAGGGAGGGAAAGTTTGATCTAGTCAGATTATGGATTTCACCATATCGAAGCTGCAGGACACCTCTGGAAAAGTTTTTTTAAAAGTTTTGATGAAGGCTGAGGATCATTGTGTAGGGCTCTGAAGAGGAAGTGTTGAGACAAATTACAGTGACCAGGAGAAAGCTATTGAAAGCCCCCAACCTAGAAGATTTTGCATGAACTGCAGCTTTTCAGAACTGCAGCTTCCTATGTGGTCTGAACAATTGATTAATCATGTTGTTCATTCATCAGTTGAAAGGCCCCATGTGTAAAATAGCTAGCTAGTGGGAACCTGCTGTATACCACAGGGAGCTCAGCTCGGTGCTCTGTGATGACCTAGAGGGGTGGGATTGGGGGCGGGGTGGGAGGGAGGGCCACAAGGGAGGGGACATATGTATATATTTAGCTGATTCACTTCGTGGTACAGCAGAAACTAACACACCATTGTAAAGCAATTACACTCCAATAAAAAAAAATTAACGAATGGATGAATGAAGAAAAAAAACAAAGAAGGGGAGGATTTATACAAAAAAAAAAAAAAAAAAAAAGAAAGACCCATATGGACCATAAACTGTGCTAACCACTGGGGATACAGTGATGGAGAAGACATAGTCTCTGCCCTCCAGGAGCTCACCAGACAAGCAATTACAGAAGAAGCAGTTAGTACTATGATAAGCATAAGCATGGGGTGCTGGGGAGACACATAATTGCTGGGGTACAAAATTCAGCTTTGGTGGAATCAGGGAAGTGATGCCCAAGTAGAGACCAGGAGAACCATCTGAGAGGAGCCAGAGAAGGTGATGGGGAACCACATGTGCAAAGGTCCAGAGGCAAGAGGGCTTGGCAAATGGGGAAAAGGAAGTAGCTCGGTATGGCTGGAAAGTGGACAGTGAAAGGGAAATTGGCAAGAGATGGTGTGAAAAGGTAAGCAGAAGCCAGATCATGAAGGGTCTTATGAACAAAGATCAGCGGAACAGGGAATCAGAGGGAGGCAATGAGGAACCACTGAGGGGTAAGGAAATTAAGCAAATCTTTAAGCTTCATTACTTTACCTAAAAAAAATAGAAATCATCCCACCTGTCCCAGTGAGTTATAATGAATATCAAATAAAAATGTATGAAAAGACCTTTGTATACTGTAAAGCTTTATAAAAATGTATTGTAATATTATGCCCTTCCCTCAATTTGCAGAACTGTTTATATTAAATCTGTCCTCTCGGGCTTCCCTGGTGGCGCAGTGGTTGAGAGGGTCCGCCTGCCGATGCAGGGGACACAAGTTCGTGCCCCGGTCCGGGAAGATCCCACATGCCGTGGAGCGGCTGGGCCCGTGAGCCATGGCCGCTGAGCCTGCGCGTCCGGAGCCTGTGCTCCGCAACGGGAGAGGCCACAACAGTGAGAGGCCTGCGTACCGCAAAAATAAAAAATAAAAAATTAAATCTGTCTTCTCTTCTTAGCATTAAACATATGAGTTCCATCAGTATACATACAATGTGCCAGTTCTTTATCACTTAGCTTATACTGCTTTGATAAATGGAAAAAAAGAGTGGTAAACAATAAAAAACACCTATCTCCTCTCTGTATTGCTCAAAAGTCACATAAGGCCCTCCCTGACCTGCCTATTTAAAAATACAATGTGCACACCCCAATCCCCGGTCCCTCTTAGCCTGCTCTACTTTTACTTTTTCCGTTGCACTTACTTCCTTCTAACATACCAGGACATTTATTATTTATTAGTTCTGAAATACAAGCTCCTTGAGAGCAGGATTTTCATCTGTTTTGTTAAATGGTGGATCCCTTGTACCTCGAAGGGTGCTTGGCAGTAGTAGGTGCTCAACAAATACTTACTGAGTTAATTGAATAAATAACTAGATGAAAGGGAAGTTCAGTAGAAATTGTTGCTAACATGTACATCTTCAAAGTAATTACAGTAAGTAGAATCTACAAAATTAAGAAGAAACATTTGGAATGCATTTTCAAAATCTAAAGCCTCTTCAACACTCTGGTTTACAAAGGTTTCTGTTAACTAGTCTCCTCTGACCTGGATCTCATAACAGCCAGTAGCTAGATATGCCATAGATCACATTTCCAGAGCATGTATTGAATTCTAATTTCAGCAGGTTATTGAGAATTCAACTACTTCTCTAGGAGTTTTATTTGCCACCTTTACTGAATATGTCTTGTTCCTACTATGCCTGTTGGCTTGTTTACAAGCAAGGAGGAAAAAGCCACTTCTATCATTATTACATAGGTAAAGTGACCATAAAAACAAGACAAATGCTGTCTTTCTTACTTTTTTTACCCCATGAGGTACAGTGTTGTTGTTCTTAAAGGCCATAATGCCTCTGTTTGAACAGATAATGTAATGACGCAACTGGTTGTCATAAAGCAAAAAGCTAGTCCTGTGCGTGCTCTTCTTTCAGAGTCCAGGGACCAGGAGCCTATTATAATTTTAAAGGAAGGGTTGCAAAATGGTGGTTCACAGGCCACATCTGGCCCTCACACAGAAGAGTATGGTTTTGATGATAAGTTTCAAAACATTTTTTTTTTTTTTTTTTTTTTGCGGTATGCGGGCCTCTCATTACTGTGGCCTCTCCCGTTGCGGAGCACAGGCTCTGGACGCGCAGGCTCAGCGGCCATGGCTCATGGGCCCAGCCACTCCGCGTTACGTGGGATCTTCCCGGACCGGGGCACGAACCCGTGTCCCCTGCATCGGCAGGTGGACTCTCAACCACTGCGCCACCAAGGAAGCCCTCAAAACTATTTTTTAATTAATTGCTAATACTTAAAGGACATGAGATTTTTCACAAAAACCCAGAATGCCAACCTCCATTGAAAAAGCTGGCAGCAGTGGGGCAGGCATTTCTGCAAAGCAATGGCCTCCTGGAGCTAAAGAGGAGCTGCTGTTTGATCGCTCAGTGCTTTCTATTCCAGACTCTCCCATTGGTCACTTCCCCTCCCCTGTAGTACTTGCCCCTGCAGGCACGGAGGATTGTGTAAAGATTGAACACCTTTTGATGGAGGAGAGACCAGTTCTGGTTCATCTGTGCCCACTCTGCTGTTTGTGATTCATAGGTCTGTTCTGAATCTTAGCAGCAATTTGAGTCAGTCCGTTTTTACCAGTGTCTTTGGGCTCCAAGTTCTATGCCTCACATCACCCCTGGTTGGCATCCTCATATTTTAGGTGCAAACGATTTTTGTTCATTTTTTTTTTCTTTTCCCATGGTACGCGGGCCCCACTGTTGTGGCCTCTCCCGTTGCGGAGCACAGGCTCCGGACGCGCAGGCTCAGCGGCCATGGCTCATGGGCCCAGCCGCTCCGCGGTATGTGGGATCCTCCCGGACCGGGGCACGAACCCGTGTCCCCTGCATCGGCAGGCAGACTCTCAACCACTGTGCCACCAGGGAAGCCCCGATTTTTGTTCTTTTTAACTAAACTTGCTCTTCGAGATTTTGAACTCATTCATATTGAAGGCAAAGACAGATGAGAACTTCAAGAAGTCTCCAAACAAGAGCTATAACACAAATGCATCATTAAGTTCTCAAAATGAAATAGCAGACAACTAGGCAGTAGTTAGGAATGGCGGTGTGGAAGAGGTTTCCAAGGCTTCTGTGGAGGCTCGACATCATTCTTCCATTCTTGTATGTAACAAAGAGGACACTTTTACAGACTGATAGATGAACTTCACGATGAATTAATTTAATTTTTAATTAATTTAAGAGATGACGAGATTTTCTCTTACATACCAATATTGATGCTGGCGTGCCCCTGTGAGGGCTTCACTTTATAGGGAACAAAGAAGAAACCAGCCCTCAGAATAGAGCCATATGCCCTATAAATTGCCAATTAGAGAAAAAACTAAATCCTCAGCAATTTAACAGACACTTGTACTTTACTTCCCTTTGAGATCGAGATATGATAGCTGCTCAGTGGGGCTTGGTAGGACACCCAACTTCATTCCTTTCTGCACTCAGCCTTGGCAAATAACCAACACAGACTCTAAACCTTGAATTTGTGGTCTTATTTTCCACAACTGGACTTAGTTAAATCAGAATCAACTAAACCAGGTCGATTAAGCACTTACTATGTAGATGCTCCTGTGCTAGGTACTTGGTGCTGTTTGGGATGCAAAGATGAGTGAAATCAATGTTGGACCCACTACTCCTCATGGCATCTTTACACAAATTAGACAAAAAAGGAAGCCTTCTTGGTGGATGCAGTCCTTTGCCGTGGGGCTCAGTTTAGCAAGGAGAAGTCGGTTGGATTTTAGCTATGAATCACAGTGTTGGCTGGGTGCCCTTGTGAAGGGGTCAGCATACACCCTCATACCTGGTGGCCCTGCAAGTCCTAGTCCTTGATCTCAAGATTATAATCTAACAGTCAATGAGACAGGTACTTAATGCATATCCTAGAATAGAGGTTAACACAGGAAAACTATACCTGGAATACTACAGAGTTCAAAGCATGGAATTATTATACAGTTGAGGGATCAAAAAAAGCTTCACAAAAGAAATCTTAAAAAAGGTTGCAATGGAAAGGAGGAGAGGGTTCAAGGGGGGATTCTAGGTAGGAAAAAAAACCCTGAAAAATGAATAGGACAGGGGAACATGGGGGACTGTTTAGGAAACATGAAGTGGTTCAGTATTTCTAGGGTGCGTGTAACGTTTACATAAATGGTGGAAACGGGTGGTGATGCTTTAATGATACATTGGGTCCTTGATTGGGAAGGCACTGAAGGCCCAACTGAGGATTCTTCTTTTAATTCAGTAACGACTGTCTCAGACGTTCTTGAGCAGAATAAAGATAGTGATAAAGAAGGCATTTTGCCGAACTCTTGGCATGCATTATCTCATTTAACTCTCATGACAATCCTGTGGAATATGTACTGTTATTACCTCTAATTGTACAAATTGGAAAACTGAGCTTAGAAAGATTAATGTCCCCATGGCTTAGTAAGCAAGTAAATGGGAGAGCTGGAGTCCAGCCCCTTTACGATTACAAAGTCCCTAAACATAAGTGTTCTTCTCCTTCGACAAGTCAGAGCTATGTTTCGGCAATAGTGGGTAAAATGAGTGAAAATGCAGACAAGGATAGAAGGACTGTTGCATTGTTCAGGTGAGAGGCCGTGAGGAGCTGAAGTGGTGGTGGAAATGGAAAGGAGAAAGCTTGTCTGACTGACGTTGCAGAGGAATATTTCAGACTTAGAAACTGGATGTGCAAGAGAGAGAGTGTTGATAACATAAGTTTTAAAGTTGGGTGCTCAGCAGAATGGTAGTGCTACAGAAAAAAATGTGCAAAAGGGTGGAACAGGTTTCCAGGGATAGTTGAGCTTGATGGACCAAAGGAATGTTCAGGTGAAGATATGCAGGAGGCATGACGGCTGGAAGGCTAGCAGCCATGTGAAAGATGAAAGCCACATGCTAAGGAAGGCAGAACAGAAAGACAGAGCCCAGTGACTTTGCAGAACCTGAACTGCCTATCTTTGGTCATTCTGCATGAGTATAAAGGTTTAGTTTGACTAAATATTGTAGTTGTGTCTCTGTTACCACAATCTAAATGTACCTCCTTTTTGACACAAATAGTATATATATTTTCACTGACATAATGAAAAAATTAGTTCTGATTGCTATAATTGTTTTCACTGATCTCCACAACTTATGGAACCAAGGTTGGGGATTCTCTATCATTCCACTATAGACATTCTGCTGTATTTATGGAACAAAAGGTTTTGTCCTCTCATAAAGTACTAATCCAGATAAAGTTGATGTAAAGTAGGTAAAGCGTTTTAGAACAATTTAGGCAAAGTTTGGGCAAGGAGAAAAAAATGTTAAACTAACAGGAAATCGAAAGTACCCTACCTTATTGCTGGGAAGAGAGCTTAGGAACAGAAAAGGATTTTCTAATTAGAAACATGAGAGTTGGTCTTCCTATTTTTCTAAAAAGAGGTATCAAAAGAAATCTGTTGCTAGCTACATGATGTGGGATTCTAGGTGCTGTAAGGATCAAGCTAAGGACACAGGGATTCAGTTGGCCGTAAATCCAATCTCATTCCCAGATGGGTCACATGAAGAAGGAAATCAGAGGGAGCTTCCAAGTGCATTTGATGACATGACACATGATTGAGGGAGGTGACTGTTCCATTGTCTGATGAGATTTGGAGTAGCCTGCCCAGTGCTGAGTGTAAAGGGGATACTGGCAAACCAGAGAACATCAGAAAACAACAAGGCTGAAGGCTATGGTGAGAAGAAGGGCTGGAGAACTCGGAATGTTAGGTCTCCTGAAGAGGAGGCCCAGATGCGACAGAAGTTACCAATCTCCTAACTAGTTGCCCTTTACCAGCTCTTGTTCTCCTATAGTCTGTTGTCCTTTCAATATCCAGAGTGAGCTCCTTAAGTCAGGAATAAGGTTACTCCTCTGATTACCATTCTCCAATGGCTCCCTCTTGTAATTTAGAATAAAACCCAAGCTTGTCAGCGTGAACTGGCCTCTGTTACTTTCCCTGCAGGCTCCTCTAATATAGGGTCTTTGTTTTTTGTACGTTGACATTCCAGACTCACTTCCATTTCCTGGCCTTTGCACCTGCTATTCCTTCTGCCTGGCTTGCTTTCTCCTAGATCTTCAAAAGCTTGGCTTCTCCTCTTCATTTCAGTGTCATCTCCCCAGAGAAGCTGACCCTAAGCATTCCTGGAGTCAGAAGTGGTTCTGTTTCAAATCCTGGTTCCACCTCTTAGGATCATTCTGGCCTTACCTCAGTATCTTCAGCTGTAAAGTGAAGTAGCTGCTTGGAGTTGCCGTGAGAATCAAATCACAGAAAGCCTTTAACTGAACAGTGCCTTTAACTTTCTGTATTCACCATGACCCACAAATATGAATGATCATCACTGTTGTTTAATACATCTATCATAACCTTAAATTATTTTATTTATTGATATTTTCCCTATTTGTTTGTCTGTTTACTCGTGCAAGAATATGAATTCTGTCAGCGAAGAAATCTTGGTTTTCTCTTCTCCATCTTCAGTGCTTCTGACAGTATCAGGCTCATAGTAGGCACCCAATAAATAATTTGGTGACTTTCAATTTAATGGGGGGAGAGGCAATATGACAAAGCAGGGAGAAGTGACTTTTCAGTAGCCTAAACCTGAATCCTCCACCATCTGTGTCATCTTGGTCACTTTTGGGGCGCCTTAGTGAGATTCTGTAATATGGGATACAGTTTTGTTAACTTTATAAGGGTCCCACGTGTGAAAAGGTACAATTATGTATCAGGCAGCAGGGGGCAGCAGTGCACCAAAAAATGCATCTGCAGCTCTAGTCCAGGTATCCTGTTTTCCCTCGAGCTAAGTAACTTGTATTTAAATATTCTATCAAGTCATTACAACCTGTGAGATAAGCAAAGAATTGATATCTTGAGAGAAATGATGTGTAAACTGTCTTTTCTTTCTGTAAAAACTGTTTTCAATTCAAGGATCAAGAAAAACTCACTCTTCTGATTTTATTTCCACGTGGGAAGCAGTTAGTCATGGGACACATTAGAACTGGATTTAAGGATTGGGGTGATGGTAGGTGATACTTTCAGTTTTACCTTTTACTAGCTGTATGGCCTTAGGAATGTTGGGAATAAGTAGCTAATGATAACTTATCTATAATAATACTATTCAATTCTCAGGCCAACCCTATGAGCTAGATATTAAAACACCAAACAGTGAGAGATTAAGTCATCTGCCTAAAATCATGCAGCTGAGATATACAAGCCCTGCTAGAAAGCTGTTAACTATTATGTTATATTATAAGAATTTGCTTGGTTTAAAAGTAAACAAGGGACTATATGAATTTCTTGCAAGTAAATGAAAAATAAGAAGCAAGAAAAATTTTCTTCCTTGCTTGAAAAATTAGATCATTAAATAAGAGGTTCAGTATTCAGTTAATTCAATACCTGGCAGATCTACCAATAGTAACTGAAGATAATTTGAGACTTCTTTTGAGGCAGATTAAATTTCCACACAATCATCCCACTTTTTTCTTTTTTTTTAATATTTAGATCATAGTTCAGCTGGCCTTACCTTCATGGGTCTATCCTGAGTAATTTCTTATCTAAATCTGTAACTTTCCCTTCTCTGTTCTCAGGTACTCTATTACCTTTTTTGTTTCTGTTTTTCCTTTTCCCAAGCTCAGAAATAATGCTAATACACATCAGTTCAAACATTAAAATTTCCATCTAGAAATGTCATAAGCAAAGGAAATACATGCCAACAAGAAAGGGAAAACATGCGGAAAGGGGATACAGAAAGGTTTCAAGAAGAGAGGAAGGAGAAAAGCCAGGTCGTAATGTTTATGTAGGCACAGCCTTGACCACGTGTGCATACATGTGAAAGAGAAATGCACGGGGCTTCCCTGGTGGCGCAGTGGTTGAGAGTCCGCCTGCCGATGCAGGGGACATGGGTTCGTGCCCCGGTCCAGGAAGATCTCACATGCTGCGGAGCGACTGGGCCCGTGAGCCATAGCCGCTGAGCCTGCGCGTCCGGAGCCTGTGCTCCGCAACTGGCGAGGCCACAACAGTGAGGGACCCACGTACCGCAAAAAAACAAAACAAAACAAAACAAAAGAGAAACGCACGGATGATTATACTTTGACCTCTTTGGACTTCTATGAGAAATCTAGCCTATTCTTTGAGGACATTCTTTATTCAAAATCCATCTTAAAAGAACAACCATAAAGATCCTTCTTATTTTCAAATACAACTATACAGTCACGATAAGCAAGCTTTCTAGAGATATTACTGTGAACTTCAAGCTGACCCATAGTGCTGCCTGGCATTTGTACTACATTTTCCAAGCTATTCACTCTCCCACTCTCCGAGATGATGACTTCACACCATTTTCTCTTTCCTAATAGCCCAAATAAACTCTTCCTGCATCCGTATCCTCAGATGATGATCTTGCTACCTAATTTACTGAAAAAGTGAAGCATTCCGAGGAGGACTTCCACAGACCCTCAGCATCACACTGACCCACCTCCCAGCATCTGCACTCACCCACTCAACCTCTCATCTGCTCCTATCTTAAGCTCATTTATCTCCCTCCCCTACTACTTATTCGAAGACAAACCTTCTGAAACTCTCCACTCTCCTCTACTTTGTCAATTGTTTCCCTCTCTGCTGGATCACTCTCATTCACATAAAAATATGATGCTATTTCTCCCATTTTAACAAAGCCTTCTCTTGACCCACTTTACTCCATGGATGAGCACCCCCTTTTGCTGCTCCCTGGGCTGAAAAAAAAAAACCTTGAATTTTTCCATATTCACCATTTCTAACTTCTCCTTTCCCATGTTCTCTCCTAAATCCACTCCAACAGTGGTGGCAGGCTCACCACTGCACTGGTCTTGTTAAAGTTATCAATGACCTTCACCTTGAGAAAACCAATGGCCATCTCAGTTCTCACTCAACACAGTGACCTCTACCTCCTTCTCCATACACTTTCTTCACTGGGCTCCATGACATCAGCGTCTCCTGGTTGTCCTCCCACTGAGCTGGTTACTCCTTCCATCTCTTCTGTCAGATTTCTTCTTCCAACACTGGAGACCTTAGGCCTCAGTTCTTGGTCATCTGTCAATGCTTACTCTTTTGGTGAGCTCATCTATGGCTTTTGTTATGTCTATGTTGAAAATTCCCAAATTAATATTTCCAGCATAGATGTTTTTCCCCAACTCCAGATTCATAGAGTCAACTTCCTGATTTCCCACTTGGAAGCCTAGATAACCTCTCAGATGTAACACGTTCAGAAATAAACTCATGAATTCTCTGCAAACCTGCTCCACCCATGTCTTTCCCACCTTACATGAGGGAAAATCCTTTCATTTGCTTTGGCCAAAAACCTTAGCAGAATACTTGACTCCTTATTTTGTTTGTTTCTTACTTTCTCTCTGTTCTTTCACACTTCATATTCTAACCATCAAGAGAATCTGTTGGCTCTACATTTAAAATATATCCAGAATGTGACCACTTCTCACTACCGCCATCACTGTCATCTTGGTCTGAAGGACCATCATTTCTCATCTAATCAGAGCAACAACTTCCTAAGTGGTGTCTCTGCTTCCACCCTTAGTGGTCCACCAGTCTATTCTCCACATTCTATTTAGAATGAGTCATTCAAAATGTAAGTCAGATCTTGTCACATCTTTTCTCAAAATCATTAATAATGCTTCATTTCACTCTAAGAGCTGTAGTCCATTAACCCAGAATAGAAGTTTCTAAGATGCCATATGATCTGGTCCATTATCTCTCCAAACTCATCACCCATTTATTCTTCCCTTTCTCATTTCTTTCCAATCACACTGACTTGGATGTTCTTGAGACATATAAAGCAAGCTCCTGCCCCAGGGCCTTTCTTCCCTTCTTCCTGGAATTCTACTTCCCCAAGTATCTGCTTTGCTAACTCCTCAATTCCTTAAAGTCCTTGCTCATCTTTGCCATCTTCTCAATGAGGCTTACCCTTACTACCATTAAAGAAAATTGCAACACACCCCCTTCCCTGGCACTCCTGACCTCCTTTACCTAATATGACATTTAATTTACTCATTAGCTCTTTCACTTAATTTACTATACAATTTACTTATTTATTATGTTCATTCATTTTTTTGCCTTTCTCTACTGATATATATGCTCCATGAGAAACTGAATTACTATAGTATACAGAATGGTAAATAATGAAATAATGTAAAAGTTTTTTTTAAAGTATTAAATTCAATCAGGCAAAAAAGATAACTGCAAACTGGGTAACAGGTATATACCTAGTAAATTAGTTCAGACAAAAGCTGCCTGAGGTGATAGGAAATAAATGAACAAGGAATGATGTGACTCACTAGGTGGTAAGAAAAGGGATGGGCTTTAAAAGTGACATTAAAAGAAGGGACTTGGCTTGTCAACCTGTATTTGGACAGAATTTTCCTAGAAGTAGCCCTGAGAAGTTGAAGAATCACCATCCACAACCAAAATCAATGACCACAGTTGCTGTTGTAGAGTGGAGATGATGATAAGTCTCCTTGGTTGAACAGCTAACTTTTAACATGAGGAAAGTACATCCGAAAAAGTGCAGAGATGCTGAAGAAATGAATATTGCTCAAGTTGGGTTTATAGAAACTTGTGAATTTTCTAATCAACATGATGATTTGATTATACTTTGTAAGTTTAGTTTTAATTTTTACCAAAGTTCCACATGAACTAAAGGAGCTCATACTTAGTTCTCCTGGGCTTCTTATAAAATAAAGCAGTTCTTCCAATCCCTTCCTTTTTCTACTCCCTAGAGCCAATCACTTTGAACTCTTTTAATTCGGACCTGCTCCGGCCTAGACTGTTGTTATCTAGGACAGCTCTTGGTGGAACTGTCCTTCAGAAGATTCCTTCACTTCTCCCTTATGTATGGATATATCCTGCTTTCTGAACACCATAAATTTATTTTTTCTTGTTTTATTTTCTAATAATGATGGCACATCCAAGAAAGGGGAAGTGGGAGGGAAATGTTAAAAATGTGCATTACGAAAATGGCTTTATTCTACTCTCACATATTATTTAAAATTTGAGTAAAATTTTTGGTAGGAAATAATTTACATTAGAATTTTGAAAGCAGAAGTCCTATACCATTCTGATTCTTGATCCATTGATTACATATGTCACCTTGAAGATTTGAGGATCTTTTCCTTATAACCAGTTTTCCCAAGTTTCATGATAATATGTCTACATGTGGGCCTATTTTTATTTATTGTTCTTGGTACTAGGATCTTTCAATTTGGAAACTAATGTCTTTTAGTCATGGGAAATTTTGAGTTATTTCTCTGACTTTTCTCCACTCTAGTTTTTCTTTTGTATCTCTTTCTGGAACTCCTGTTTGGATGATGGACTTCCATGACTGGTCCTCTAATTTCCCTTTTTTTTTTTTTTCCTTTTATTTTCATCCTTTATCCTATTATCTTACTTTTGGGAAGATGTCCTTCGAAGCTTTTACTGAGTTTTTAATTTATGCCATTGTATCTTTAATCTCTTAGAGCCTTTTTGTTTTGTTTTGTTTTCTAAATATTCCTTTTTGTATCTCCCTATTTTGGTTTCATGGATACAATGTATTTTATCCTTTTGAGAATATTATTGATGTCTTTAGAAGTTTTTCTCTCTTCCTGTATATTTTACATTCTTTACAATTCTTTTCCTGTGTGTTTGGTTTGGTCAGTGCTCTCATATTAAAAAAACAATTTTTTTTTTTTGGCTGCACCCCGCATGGCTTGTCTTGTGGGATCTTAGTTCCCTGACCAGGGATTGAACCCGGGTAGTGAATGCATGGAGTCCTAACCATTGGACAACTAGGGAATTCCCTTAAAAGCTTTCTTAATTTAAGGCTGCTTAAATTAAGAAACATACCTCAATAGCTTTCCTATTTAAGAGTGGGACACTAAAAAAGCTGATTGGAAGGGGGTCTTGGTTAGTGTTGCAGTGTTCACTGTAAGATGCTCTAGTTGAGCTGATTCCTAGGAGGATCCTTAATATGAATAACGAGGTTTTTTCTCCTGGTTCAATCTACTTTTTAAACAGATATTATTTTAGTTCTACCTTTATTCCTTCTTTCTGAAATACTCAATATCACCAACTGCATTTCAGGAGTTCTGCACTGTAAATTTTGTGCTTCTCACTTTTCCCAAAGTTAGCCTTAGCTTTCTTGAGCCTGCTAAGCCATCTGCATTCCAACTCCTGAAATATTTTAACTGTTATTTCCTCTCTATATTCCTTTCAACCTATAGTGCCTTCTTAAAAAAAATAAAATCACTTTACCGTCATTTTAGTTGAGCATCCAAAAGGAACAGACCTTAATGGCTGTGTTTAATTTGCCATCTTTAACTGGAAGTCTTGCTTCCAGTCATGACTTTAAGATGTTTGAAATACTTAGGTTACTATTTTTAGAAATTGAGGTATAGTTGATTCACAATATTATGTAAGCTTCAGGTGTACAACACAGTGATTCACAATTTTTAAAAATTATACTCCATTTTTCGTTAATATAAAATATTGGCTATATTCCCCATGCTGTACAATATATCCTTGTAGCTTATTTATTTTATATATAGTAGTTTTTATCTCTTAATCCCCTACCCTTAATCCCCTACCCTTATATCCCCTACCCCTTCCCCCTGGTCCACTGATGAACTCTAGTTTGTTTTCCATATCCATGAATTTGTTTCTTTTTTGGTTATATTCTCTAGTTTATTTTCAGATTCCATATATAAGTGATAACATACAATATTTTTATTTCTCTGTCATATTTCACTAAGCATAATACTCTGAAAGTCTGTCCATGTTGTTGTAAATGGCATTATTTCATTCTTTTTTATGACTGAGTAGTATTCCATTGTGTGTGTGTGTTTGTGTGTGTGTATATATGTATACATATATATATATCTCACATCTTCTTTATCCATTCATCTGTTGATGGACACTTAGGTTGCTTCCATATCTTGGCTATTGTAAATAATTCTGCTGTGAACACTGGAGTGCATGTATTTCTTTGAATTAGTGTTTTCATTTTCTTCGGATATTTTACTAGGAGTACAAATAAATCTCTTCAGATATTTACCCTGGATCATATAGTAGTTCTATTTTTAGTTTTTTGAGGACCCTCCATATGGTTTTCCACAGTGGCTATACCAATTTATTACATTTATAGATTCGATTATTAGTTTTACAGGAGTTGAGTGCTTAGAAAGTATTGGCTTATTACATTTTAATTTGTCCCATTAAGCATTTATAATGTTTGTTAAAAATGACATAAAAATCATGATTTGTTAAAAATCATTTGTAAGTGTAGTTTAAAATGTTTAAAGAAGCTTATTTAACTAGATTTGTGAATGATAGTAAATTTCAGGCGAACTTAATCTGTTAAATTTATGACTTAATGGAATGAAGTGACTACAGTTTTATAAAAACTGAATTGTGCTTAAATCTTAAGGAAAAACTATGCTTTCTAATTAATATTTAGTTTACAAAAGTTATTTATTTAAACACAAATAACTTTAAAAAGCCTTTTTCACAAAAGACTACCCTTCTTCCCAACTGAAAACCTCGTTGATGAACCTGAAGGACATTATGCTAGGTCAAATAAGCCAGATACAGAAGAATAAATACTAGATGATCCCACTTACATGAGGAATCTAAAATAGTCAAACCCATAGAAGCAGAGAGTAAATTGGTGGTTACTAGGACCTATGAGGAAGTAATAGTCAAAGGGTACAAAGTTTTATTTATGCAAGATGAATAAGACTTAGAAACCTACTGGCCAACATATTACCTATAGTTAACAACAGTGTATTATATACCCAAATTTTTTTCTAAGGGGGTAGAGCTTATGTTAACTGTTCTTATCATAAAAAATAAATAAAGTGGGAGAAAACTTTTGGAGGTGATGAATGTTTATGGCATAGATTGTGGTGTTGCTTTCGTGGGTGCATACTTATCTCCAAACTCATCAAGTTGTATACATTAAATGTGTACAGCTTTTTCTTTTTTTTAAAGGCAGGTTTAGGTCTACAGATTTGATTCTGAACACCTGACAATAGCCAGCTCCTTAGTCATTCTCTCCAAAGGAGTCCCCCAAACGATGGCAGTTCGGGGGTTAAAAGACTTCCTCAGTGATAAGATATTGGATGTAAACTTGTTTGCTATGTTCACAGAGTGAGCAGGGATGTATCCATTGGTACCACCTGCCTCTTGTGTATCTTTTTTTTCTTTCAGTTTTATTGAGATATAATTGACATATAGCACTGAATACATTTGAGGTATACAGCATAATGATTTGACTTACATACATTATGAAATTATTATCAAAATAAGTTTAGTGCACATTCATCACCTCATATAGATACAGAATTAAAGAAATAGAAAAAATGATTTGTGATGAGAGCTCTTAGGATTTGCTCTCCTAACAACTTACCTATGTAACATACAGCAGTGGTAATTGTATTTATCGTGTTGTACATTACATCCCTAGTACTTACTTATAACTGAAGCTTGTATCTTTTGATTGCCATCATCCAATTGATGACGGACCCTCCCTCCAACCCCCACCTCTGGTAACAACAAATCTGATCTCTTTTTCTATGAGCTGTTTGTACATTTGTTTGTTTGTTTTTGAAGTATATTTGACCTGCAACACTGTATTAGTTCCTGTTACATATGATGATTTTTTAAAAAATACATTTCAAAATGATCACAACAATCGAACTCATCAAGCTGTATACAGTACATATGTACAACTTTTTGTATATCAATCATACCTCAATAAAGTGTTTTTTTAATAAATGAAAAATAGTATAAGTACATCATGTCACAGAAGTGTAGAAGCTATGGAAATGAAACTTTGCTTCAGTTTTGGCTGAGGATCCTAAGGCTGAATATTGTGGAGTGGGTATCAAATACCTCCACATCCTGAAAGTGATGCAGAGACTATAACGTTGGTTTGGCCCATCACGTACCTGAAGGGTATAAAACAGTTGCTATGGAAGTCACTGAAAGAGAACTTCTTTGGAGAAAGTGGTCAGTATATTGTGCTTCCACCCCCCCCCCACTCGCACCCCCATCTGGTGTGGGAAAAGGGCTAGGAAAGCTTCTTCCTCATGTCAAACCAAGTGAAAGACTTCAGGGTCCCTTTAGAGAACCTGGCTGCAGCTGGCTGGCCAGAGAAAGTAGAGGAGGCTGTGTAGGCATTGGGCTGTATTTCCACCAATGGCAGAGCAAAGCGGTCTATCTTCTGGAAACCAGATGCCATGATAAGTAATTACCAAGATATCATGGTAGCTAATTCCCTGGAATTGTTTGATTGTTGATTGTTAATGTCCCTCAAACAAGAGGGACACCTAAGGAGCAAAAGGGAACCTCAGGGAACGTCTAAGGGGCTGGCAGTTTGGAGTAACTGTATGTAGTTAGACATCCTCTGGTGTAATTACATAGAACTCCAGAGAATACGTATATCCACTACCTGAAAGGAGTATTGTAACAAAGTCAGTCGAATAGCTTGTTGGGTCTGTTCATTAGGACCCACTAGATAATAGTGCTATGTTGTTATTTCATTGGCAAAAGACTTTGATAGACTAGAAAGAAAAAAAATACTGTTATAACTATGGCTGGACATTACTTACTACCTCCAACTATTATTTAAAAATCCCTATAAAAGTCAAAGGTCTTTCTTTCTCTTTTATGCCAATTTTCTCTAAGAAATCTATTTGCTTTGCAACCACTTTGTGACTAAGTCCATGGCCTCTATAGTCTCATTGTTTTATATATTAGTGATTCCTTCATAAATTAAGCCTGCTGGTCAAGTGATAAGCTTTAGTTATTTTCTAAAAACAGGAACTAGAACACTGCTGTTGCTTTGTAAGTTATTGTCTCTACTTTATAACATGTGGTGTTTTCCCTCTAACTTTGTTATTATTAAGCTTTACTCATAAACTCAGTAAGGAATTTGGCTTTTCAAGGTTAGCAAAGGCGAAGTTAAAGTGCTGTAGAAGACTTTTTATGTAATGCGCTCTCCATTGTTGAACCTTGAGAAAGAATATACAGTAAGGTCTACAATGACAGGGCATTTCTGTTTTGTTCCCCATGCTAGACAACCGTAACAAAGAATAAATATATGAAAGAAAATTTCACTGTCCCCAGGTTTGCTATTTTTAGCTGCCACACAGAACAAATGCCTTGTTTCTGGCTCATCATTAACTTTCACTCTTACACTTCCACATAATTTTGTCTTATCTACTAGGTCTTTGTTATTTTTATTTCTAAGTAAACTATCTTGAGTTTTGAGCAATATTTGTTTTCCAATACATTATAAAAGTCTAGGGCTTCCCTTGTGGCAGAGTGGTTGAGAATCTGCCTGCCAATGCAGGGGACACGGGTTCGAGCCCTGGTCTGGGAGGATCCCACAGGCCACGGAGCAACTGGGCCCGTGAGTCACAACTACTAAGCCTGCGTGTCTGGAGCTTGTGCTCCACAACAAGAGAGGCCACGACAGTGAGAGGCCCGCGCACCGCGATGAAGAGTGGCCCCCCTTGCCGCAACTAGAGAAAGCCCTCACACAGAAACGAAGACCCAACACAGCCAACAAATAAATAAATAAATAAATAAATTAAAAGAAGGCTCAACATTAAAAAAAAAAGTCTATTTGTCTCGCTGTGTTTTTTTTTTTTATCACTTATCTGATAGTATTAGAAAATTTATCAGTCACTGGCTGGAAAATGTTAAATATTCTGATTTTCCTTCCATACTAGCTATTCCTTTAAGAATCTAAATACTGTCATCTTATAGTAAATAAACGTGAGATTAAATTATTATCATTTTATTTTATTCACCTGTTCTCATGTTTAGAGTGAAAAAAGATATTTGCTTCTAGACATTTCTACTAATGAAATGAGAAATGGAAACAAGAAAAATCAAACAATATTAATAGAAATAAGATAAATGTTTTAAATATTTCTTAACCTATACCACAGAATCAAAATATTACAGACAGCTAACATAACTACTGCTCTTAAAGTCCAAGGTTAGCAATTTCTGGTGCTTATTCCATAGAAGTGCCACTATGCAAATATCCAAATCTGTTCTTATTTGCGTAAGATTCTACCATGTGGTTAATTTCCATTAGCCAAATGCTTCAGTAGCAGGATTCTGTTTTCCCCAACAATGACTGACATTTAAAATAAATAAGAAATTTAAAAAAATAGGCATGATTTCAGAAACTTACTTCTCCACTTCATGAATACTGGGCATATTTTTTTGGAATTCAGCCTTCTGCAGTACTGGGCTGGCGAGTTGTCTTTCAAACATTCTTGCTATTTCATTGGGTTTATTTCCATCCCAAATTCTAAATCTCCAAGTACAGAGTGCCTTTGAATAGCACCGTTTTTTCTCCATCTTTAGAGAATATTGAAGTGAGAAGTCTATACCTTCCCACTTGTCTTCCTCTGACTAATTTTAAGAAGATTTTAAAGTTGGGTAAGACAGTGGCAGCCAAAGGAATGAAGAAACAAATATGTGTTTTAGGTTCACAAGAGCAAGTTATTCATTTACTCAAGAAATGTTCTGGGAAGTATTTAGCTTCTTAGATTAAACACATTTTAGAGGGCTAGAAAACATTTAAATATGTTAGCCCCAAATTGTTTCTCACAAAGTATTAGCTTCAGTAATATTATATTTTCTGAAATACAAAGTATATTTCTTCATCAAAACATGAAAAAGATAACAGGAAATAACAAGTGTTGGTGAGAATATGGAGATATTAGAACCCTAGGGCACTGTTGGTAGGACTGTAAAATGGTGCAACCACCATGGAAAACAGTACATAAGTTTCTCAAAAAATTAAAAATAGAACTTCTATAGGATCCAGCAATACTACTTCTGGATATATATCCAAAAGAATGGAAAGCAGGGTCTCGAAGAAATATTTGCATACCCACGTTTATAACAGCAGTATTCACAATGACCAAGAGTTGGAAGCAACCTAAAATGTCCATCAATGGATGAATGGACAAACGAAATGCAGTGTATACATACAATGGAATATCATTCAGCCTTAATAAGGAAGGAAATCCTGTCACATGCCACAATACAGAGGGACCTCAAGAACTTTATGCTAAGTGAAATAAACCAGTCACAGAAAGACAGATATTTTATGATTGCACTTACATGAGGTATCTAAAGTAGTCAAATTCATAAAAACAGAAAGTAGAATGGTGGTTAACAAGGGCTAAGGGGGAGGGGGAAAGGGAAAAAATAAGTTTTATGGTTATAGAGTTTCAGATATGCAAGATGAAAAAGCTCTGGAGATCTGTTTCACAAAAATGTGAATATACTTAATGCTACTGAACTGTACACTTAAAAGTGGTTAAGATGGTAAGGAGAAAGATATGTTTGAAAGGCTTCTTATTTAAATTGTTCTCTGACTATCATTCTGTGCATTTAAAATCACAGTGGCTGGCCAGTCACACAGGAAGAAAATGCTGGTCATTAGGATATGTTTTCCAAGCTAAATCATGAATAATGATTTCAGGCAGCTGGCTGGAAGCGTGAGGTCATTCAGAATGCACACACTTCTGCTATGAGCCTGGGATGCCAACAGCATCGGGGTTGCTGCTATGAGACTAGTGACACTTTTGGGAGTTTTAACCATTCATTACTACTACCCCAAACTTCACTGAATTAAAGAATTGTGCAGCTCATGAAGGCTAGATTTTACAAAATCAAGCACATAGATAGCATAGTGATTAAGAATATGGGCTCAGAACTCAGCCTGTCTGAGTTTGAATCCTGACTTCCCTACTTAGAGGCTGTATGGATGACTTTGGAAATTCTTAGCTTTTCTGAGCTGTAAGCTTGCTTTCGCTCATCTGAGGGGTAAAAAAAAAAGTTGTAAGTACTTGGTGAGGCTCTCAAGAGCAGTACATCCGATGAAGCATGCAAATGCTTACTGTAGTGCCTGGCACGTAACACTTAAATCTTGGCTATCATTACAACTTTTTCTTTTTTGGAGAAGATATTTGAAGCTAGAGGTTTTCTTCTCAATATTCTGAGTGAGAAAATGAATCAAACTGTTTTAGTGAATCTCTGAAACCAGGCTTTATAATTACTTTGATTTTGTAGGTTACTTGGTTCCTTCAAATACTAAGGTATTAAATATTCAAATATTAATAGTATTATTATTATTATTTTTTTTTTTTTTTTGCGGTCCGCAGGCCTCTCACTGTTGTGGCCTCTCCCGTTGCGGAGCACGGGCTCCGGATGCGCAGGCTTAGCGGCCACGGCTCACGGGCCCAGCCGCTCCGTGGCATGTGGGATCTTCCCGGACCGGGGCACGAGCCCGTGTCCCCTGCATCGGCAGGCAGACTCTCAACCACTGCGCCACCAGGGAAGCCCCCAACAGTATTAATTTTTACCATTGTTACTTGCAAAGTCTATGACATCCTTTGAAGTAGTAAGAGAGTTTTGGCATCACCTTGAGGTAACAGAAAGAATAGTAAATTTGGAGTAACCATATGAAGGGGTAGATATGCTCTTGACTACTAGCTAAGTTACACTGGATACATGTGTAAACTTTACATTTTATGTCAATATCTTCATATGGAAAATTAGATTAATTTCTATTAAAACCTTGAAAGTAAGTTAAATGTGATCAATTGTAATCATGCTTACCAAAAAACTCTGTAAACCCTAATACTGTACAAATGTAATGAGTTCTTTAGAGTTATTTGATAATTAAAATATATGGATTAAGAATCAAATATATATAGGATGTATATTATTAGTAACTGTTCATTGTAGAGTCACTGCACAGGGCAAAAAAAAATGTTAGCCAATTACATGCAGGTTTGCCTTGACAGATGAAAATAGTATCTTTGTCTCGTACACAGACCCAAGTGCAAACTAAGCTAGACTGTTAATTGCTTAACCCAGCAACTTGGCTGGAACAGGCTGTTCTAAGGTTTCCATTCTAGTCACTGCTTCTTCCAGGTTCCTACAATCTTTGGGCCCTTCAAACACAGACTGAAAGAAAGATTTTATTAACAGTGATCTTTCTCCCTTCTTCATTTACCGAAATAGATGCCACAAAAAAATGGAGGGTTCAATAATTGTGTAAGGGAAGTTATAGGTATTCAACCATCCTCTCAATGATTGATAAGTCAGGATAGTAGTCATTTAGACATGATATTCAATTTTAGATATCAACAAAATCATCAAGTATCACAATTGAGGTATAATACAACAAAGGCTAACATTTGAGTGCTTTTTCTGTGTTGGACATTTCTGAGCAATTTGCATGCTTTATTTAAGTTAATCTTTACAATGATTTTTGAGGCAGATATGTTCTATTCATACTATACACAAGGAAACTGAGGTATAGGGAGGTAAAGAAACTTGCCTAAGGTCACACAACTAGTAAATAGTTGAACTAGTTGCGTGAGCTCAGTCCTTCTGACTCCAGCGCCAGCAAACTCAGCCACGAGGCTTTCCAACATCCTTCCCCAAATACCCTGAGATGAGCAGAGATGCAAAAATAGTCACTCACTTCTCCCACTTTGGCCTAGGTTTCCTGCTCAGTTTATTTAGCTAGAGGCTGGCAGGCTCAGGAATCAGCAAGGCTAGGGCTAACCCTGGCCTCAGGTAAGATGAAAGGACACACAGGAGAACCAGAAGTGTGGGGCGAATCAGAGGTGAGGAGTTTCAAGGGTCAAGGAACAGCAATTACAGGATGTCAGACAGGAAGGGATGAGTTTCAAGTGGTCACTGTATAACCAACCGCAGCCATAAACGGAATTATAGCAAAAGCCAAGCAGCAAGCCAGAAATGTGGTTTGGGGCAAGCCAGGAACCCAGAGTCAGCACAAAAATTCTGGAATCCAAACAGTCACAGCTAGAGACAGGCAAATGAGTAGGGAGTCAAGAATTTCAGGAGCTAGGAGGGGTCAGTCCAAGTCAGCAATAAAAGAGGTAGCATTTATTTCAGGAGGTTTTGGTATATTTTCTTTCTATGCAAGAAAAAGACTGAGAAGATTATTTAGGTAGTAACTAAGGTCAAAAGTGCCATTATAGTAGTAGTTGAGTTCAGATAATGGCAGGAACCAGGAAGAGAGTCAATGGGAAATCTGAGACAGCCTTGTTGATAAGAACAATGCAAACACCATGTAAACACTTTTGAACTGATGAATATGTAACCAGATGTGTTAAGTATTTTGCTAACTAATGAATTTAGTACTCAGAGTCCAGACCTCAGATACAAGTGGTACAATGAAACTTAACCCATGTTACAAATTAACAATTGACCTATTTTACAACCACATTAAATTTGTAAGTTTTTCCTTCCTGTCACATTTTTACAATATACATATAACACACACACGTATATGCATATTTACAGTATACACATATATGCAATTATATACATACACACTAGGAGTATATATGGTAAATTTTTAATTCCTTAAAATGTTGACAAGGAAGCTATGCTGGCACATGAGAAGAACTGACTGGTTTGTATTCCTGAACCATAAAGAACTACTTATATCCTGTATATGAACTCATTTCTTTGCAAAGTAGACAAAGTTCTGATAGCCTCTATCAGAGTTACCATATGTACCCACGTTAATTTATCAACTAGTAGGAAAATTATCTTATCAATTCCAGTATTACTGCTTTTGGAAATTATGCTGTCTCAGTTAGTGTAGCCAGGAGACAGAACAGAATGCAAGGAACAGTTTAGGTATGAAGTAGATAACACTAAGCTATCACAAAGATAGCAATTGCAGAAAGCAGCTACTACCTTGGGCTGGGGAGCAAAAAGAAGTGGTTGATACTTTTAAAACAAAGGAACTTAGAGAAGGGTTGTTATTGGAATGAACCCTGGTTGCCAAAGTCAAGAGTAGCTGAGTAGCTACCCAGGAGTAGCAATCAGCCAGGAAAGAGTTCATCTCCCTGCTTTAGCCTTGCTGTCTCCCTCTGGCGCCCCCTATGGGCAGAGCAGAAACTTGGTTCACAGAGACCCAGTTGCAGCCATAACAGAGTTGAGCCCAGAAGAGTGGGTTTGGATCTGAGAGACAATAACTTACTTAAAAACTGGTACATGTAGAAATATGTTCAATGTAACATAATTTAATAAAGGAAATCATGTAATTACATTGTTCATGTGATTAGTTTAGAAAATCTGCAGATGATCAATTTCAAGCTATTATATTAAAGGAAATATTTCATACACTTAGTAATTTTCTAGAAAATACTATGAATTCTTCTAAGTAAAAGTAGTAAAAGTTACTCTCCCTAAATACAAAGAAAAATAATTTACACCGAAGAATGCTACAGAAACAAGTTAAATAAACATTCCACTCCTACGTGCAAAATGAGTGTATATGAAAAAAATTTAAATACAGTTTATGGTTTAAATTGTTGAAGTTCTACTTATGCCTGAAACAATTTTAATTTGTCAATATTACTTATATAGCAAGAGCACTCTGTCTAAATATATAATGATGCTTGACTTATCTAATTTAAGAATTTCCTTTCTAACATCATAATGTATGATCAATCATTATGATCATTACTGCATAGAACAAATAATTCAAATAGTATCCAAGAGACATCCCCAAAAGACTACTGACTAAATAATGATGTTTTTTACATCACTACTAATTATGTGTTTTGCATCTCATCTAGTTTACATTTTATATATTACAAATACTGCATGTTTATTTTTACTCTGGATAAAAATCTTTCGAAAAGAGATTATATTTTTCAGGTCTTCTGCAGTAGAGTCTGTGGAACCAAATTTGATCTTTTCTTGTTAACTTGGCTACCACTGTAAGCACAAATTATTGTATAATTCTATATGTTATCAATAAGTACAAAATAATAATTTATATTCTTAAATTTTCTGGAATATTATTCCAAAATAACATAACTTTAATTCTCTTTATTAGAGTAATACATATACTATTTAGAAAATTTAGAAGATACAGAAAAAAGTAGGAAAACTTATCTTGCCACCCCAAGAAAATCAGAGTCCATATTTTAGTGCATTTACTTCCAATATGCCCCTTTTCAATTTTTAAAATGTCTGTGATCAAATTTTATGTTCAAAGTTATATCCAGCTTTTTCTTATTATAAATGGTATTTTTCTGTTATATTAAACCCATAAAAATAATATGTAAGGCCTTCTTAACATACTTTCAATAGGTGAGCTATAGTTTAATTAAACACTAATTTTGTTAAAAAGTTACAATTTTAAAAAGCAGAATTTCAGGTTGTTGTGTGTGTGTCTGTGTTATAAACAACACAAGATCCCTCTGTCTCTCTCTCCCTCCTCATTGTCAACCTCTTAGCTGCCATTATTTGTTGTTAATGTGTCTGCTGCTCTTTTCTAATCTGTTTTTAATCTGCTATTGACTTGGAAATCATATCACCCAATGTGTCAGGATTTTATCTAACTTCAGAGTTAATGTGTTTTGAAATGAGGATTTGAAGTTTCCCCTCTGAGAAAATTTCATGAACTTTGGCACATAAATGAGGTGTCATTTATTTTAGCAATTCAATACCTGCTTTCCCTCTCTCTCTCTTTAAAAATATGCTCTTCAGGAGTCTTGGCTAAATCAAGTTGGTTGGTGTCACTAAGTGAGATATCATACATTCACTTCGTACCTGCTTTAGTGACTAACACAGTTGGGCACATGATAGTTTATATTTGCATTAAAACAAAGGATGAATAAAAGATCAATATAATAGAATGTAATGTAGACATGAAAACATTGCTGGTACACGTGAAACTACACTCAGGCTCATTAGTCATCAAGGGCCTGTGAATGTCCTTTTTCATGTAACCGAGTGAGACAAATTTATTTAATTATAATAATGCTAGTAAGAGTGATATGAAAGAGATTAATAGAACTAATAGGAGAAATTCTCATGACCCTTTGTGGAAAGTGATTTAGCAATATAAATCTAGAGCCTTTAAAATGTTCTTACCTTGTGATTCAACTTTAAGACTCTATTCTTTTTTTTTTTTTTTTTTTTGCGGTATGCGGGCCTCTCACTGTTGTGGCATCTCCCGTTGCGGAGCGCAGGCTCAGCGGCCATGGCTCACGGACCCAGCTGCTCTGCGGTATGTGGGATCTTCCCGGACCGGGGCACGAACCCATGTCCCCTGCATTGGCAGGCGGACTCTCAACCACTGCACCACCAGGGAAGCCCCTAAGACTCTATTCTAATAATTAAAAATGCAGGCAAACATTAATGCATGAAGATGTTCACAGTAACATTCTTAATACCAACAAAGACCTAAAACTCTAAGTATTTGATATTGGCAACATGTTGAATAAATTCTGGTACTTCTACAGGTTAAGTTAATGCAAACAAAAAATATTTAGAATCACTTAATATTTCAAAGATGTGATAATAATGTATATTATCTGGTTTAAAAAAATGCAAAACTGTGTCTAATAATCTACATAAAGAGAAAAATCTCATGGAGAAAAGCCATAAAGTAAATGTGCCAAAATCTTAACAATGGTTATTGCTGCCTAATGGAATTATGGTTGATTGTTACCTTCTTTACATTTTTCTGTATTTTCCAAACTTTCAAAAATATGCATTTAAAAAAATCAGAAACAAAAAGTACATGTTATAATGATTTTAAAGGCTGGATTCTGTAACCCATGGTAACTGAGGTAGAAACTATTTTAGTGTACAAAAATCTTATATTCTGTCCATTTATATTTGGACAAGCTGGTGCACTAACTGGGAGAACTGGACAGATGTGACTTAGCTTGGGTGGATAGGGAGTTATGCAGCCTCCTTTCTTCAGAGACTCCGTGACAGAGCCTGCTAGTTTTCTCCCTAATATCTGTGCTTGTCTCCTATAGAGACACTGGATTTAACTGGGCACTAGGCTATCCAGCAAAAGACTTTGTCTCCCAGCCTTCCTTGCCTCTAGGGGTGACCACATGACTAGTTTCTGGCCAGTGAGAAATGAACAGAAGCAGTGATGTGGCAACTTTTGGGTCATGCTCCTACAAGTAAGGGTTTTGTCCCATCTTTCTATTTCGTCCCTTCACTGGCTGAAATGCAGATGCTGGAGTGGACACTAGAGAAGCCTTTTTAGACCAAGACATGGAAGATGAACATTAATATGTCAGAGGAACTAGAATGAGTCTCTACTCTTCACACGAAAAACCTGCCCAGGACTCCTTACCCACAGGCTGTTGTATGGGACAAAAATAAAATCTTTTGGCCTTTATTATAGCAGCAGCCAAATGAGTATCTTAACTAGTGCTGCTTCTATCTGTCAGAAGCAGCTGGACTTAGTTGATTACTTGTAGAAGATTAGTTCACCATTAATTACACCAAAACTAAAATCACTATATTTAGTACCCAGTCCCCAACATTTAAGGAGCTCATCTTAAATAACCCATTCTGCAGGCCAATTAATACAGCTATTTGAGGGTTCAGAGTGGCATGCTACTTGAAACCAGATGTCCCAGAAGCCATCTAAGGTCCTTCAAAGAATGAATGCCTTTTTTTTTTTTTTTTTAAATTAAAAGTCACTCATCATATGCCATTTGGCTCAGACTCAGTTGCCGGAGATAATTCAAAGTATTTATTGGGATACTGTTGGGAGCACTTTCAGGTCATATGACTTTTGACACCAGTGCTGAAATGAGAGTCAGGTTCTCAACTGTTCACAACAGAATGTCAGGCACTTCAGATCTGACATCTTAAGCATAAAGACACCTTGCTTTACTTCATATCTTAGATGCTGTCCCTTCTCAGAGAACTGAATCATGAATTGACAGCAACTGAATACTGCTCAAGCATTTAAAATGGCTTTATTTGAAAGACTAATGGATATACTAGAAATCTATTCCAGATTCTCCAAATCATGTCTCCGATTAAGTTAAAACATGAAAAAACAAAATATGTATATAAAAGTTTAGTACTTGACTGGTGTTTCTTACCTAATCTAGCAGAATTATTACTGAATACATTGCTTCTGTTAAATAGTTATTTTTTAGACAATACTCAATTCAATAAACTCTTCCTCCAATTTCATTTTTGGAAGTATAAGATGAAATTCATTTCCTTTTTTCAAATATACATATATATATTTTTTCCTTTTTTAATATATACATATATAAAACCCAAAGTTTCCCCTTCACAGCTACTCTGGGGGATATCTTCCCCTTAGTCTACCAGCATGTAGTCCTCTGACCCTTGGGAAAAGCACTCCCATTCTTGTACTGGTTCCACTCCTCTCCAATACAGCCCATGTGCTTCAAGGGTAACTGGCTTGACCTCCAAATTAAAAGTAGAAACTATGGTTCAGGCCTAAAGCAATTCACCTAACCTGGATCCAGCCACATGTATTGAGATAAGGGTGGGCAAGCAGCTCTAAGCTGATTAACTTAGGCTAAAGCTCCGGATTTTGTTTGAGAGTAGGAAACCTGTACTCTTTGCTGAATGAGAATAAGATTAGCATATATGAGATTCAAGTTCAAGTTTGCAACCATTCACAATAGACTGTTAGCTAATGCAGACCTGACGCCTTAGCCGTAAAGAAACCTGAATGTGAACAAAATAGCCATCTTGGGACTGAGGTGGGAAGCCTGCACAGAATGGAGTTAGCACTAAAGAAGCGGAGTTAAGAAACGGAGAGGGCATAAAAATGGGTCCTTCTCGTGTCATTTAAGTAGACAGATCAGGCCTGGTCTCAAGTCATTTTACCTCCAGATCTCAGTCACACATGCCTATGAATTTCTTTTATGTTTAAATCAGTTTGTGATAGGCTTGCTGTTGTTTGTAACTAAAAGCATCCTGGTAGAGACAGCGAGAAACTGAGACAAATTCAGGGCTTAACTGCAACACTAATTTCATCTCACATTCCTGATAATGCCAATCCCCTCTCTTAAAGGTGGTCTTTGGTTGTTTAACTTAATTACACCATTTACAGTATGTTTACTTCCATAAACCTCTGCAGACCTTCGCCACATTGAGTGGGAAGGTGGTGGGAAAGAAATCTTTATTAATTCTCTGCCTACTTTGAGTCAGGCATTCAACGTATACTATTTTATTTAATTCTCAAAACTGAGAAGGTAGGGTCTCCATTAATAGACACAGAAAATGAGGTTCAGAGAAGATTCCCAAGGTCACACAGCAGTTAATCCAGCTGCTGGGAATTGAATCTCCAAAGCTCAGTCTCTTTCTTTTCTTTCTGTTTTTTTTTTTTTTTTTGATGTGGACCATTTTTAAAGTCTTTATCGAATTTGTTACAATATTGCTTCTGTTTTTATGTTTTGGTTCTTTGGCCGTGACGCATGTGGGATCTTAGCTCCCTGACCAGGGACTAAACCCTCACCCCCTGCATTGGAAGGCGAAGTCTTAACCACTGGACTGCCAGGGAAGTCCCCCTCAGTTTCTTCCTATTATACTAGGTTGCTTTAGATAAGTAATAAATTCCAAACAAATAAAAACATTGAGATACCTTTTCATATGTGAGTTTTTGAAACACTGGCCACCACCTACCTCTTTAAATTTGTATAAAGTTTGAAGACTTAAAATTTTGTTTTGGAAAAACTGAGAATTTTCCAGAACGTTTAGAGATAACTTCAATGTCAAAACAAGGCAGATATCACTGACTCTTAAAAAGAGAAAAACATCAATGTGCCAGTTTGAACAGTCTGGCAACTAGTAACCATTTTCCCTCAGACTTTATCATCAGAAGGCATACGTGTCTCAAATGATTATCAAAGAGCAATTTTCAGAGTTCTTCCCCATTTCTCTAAGTTACCCAGAGTCCCACAGTTCAAATCTATCTCTATTGTTAAAGCTACCTCTCTAAGCTACCCAGAGTCCCACAGTTCAAATCTATCTCTATTGTTAAAGCAGGATTCTTGGCCATTCTTCTACTTTCTTACTGTAATTTTTCCTTTGATTTCTTGGCAACTTTCTTTTCCACAATAACCTTCTTCCCTTGCAGGTAGAGGCTAGCTTCTTTGTCTACTTTATATCATCTCTTTCTAGGAGGCACTGAAGTTCAAGTTTCCCATTTTTTCTCTCAATATTCTGTTTAACTCTTCTTTTTAAATGCTCACGCCTCTCCTTTCTCTAAATCTTCACAATATCACCCAACCTCTTTCCTGATTATTGATGTTGTCAATTCTCTCTCTTTGAGCTGCTTCTTAAATAGCAAAGTCACGTCTAAACCTTTTGGTAATCATTAACTGACCATATCAAATTGAGCTGTATGCAATACAGAAAGTACAAAGCCATTGGCTCTGTACTTGCAAGACTATGTAGTCTGGAAATATCTTCAAGGGGGAGAAAAATCTCACATCTCACAAAATGATTTACTGAAAATGATTTTAATGTAGAATGGTGGCATGTCAAAGTGAAAGTATTGATATGAATATCAATGGAATATTTATGGGAACTTTCTTGTCATTTCTCCCAATTAACCGAATCAGTGAAACAAACAAAACAGAACTTTCCTGACACTGTTTTAGGAAGGTTTTATCCTTTCTGGGTTATAGGATCTTGTATCCCAGAAAAAGTGTTTGGAAAGATGTCCTGGGCTGGTAACATAGCATGCAGAAATAAATATTCTCAACATTTAGCATGCAGTGATCTACTTTTTAAACTGATTTTTAATTTTTTTCAACATAATTCCTAATAACCTGTGAGAGTGAAGGGAGAGAGTCAGTCTCCGTTGACTGGATTGTGAATTGACACAATCTTTTGGAGGGCAATTTGGCAACATGTAATCATTTTCTAAAATTGTGAGTGGATGACTTGAACTTGGTGATTCCCACCTTTATAAATTTATCCTAACAAAGTCATAAAGAAGAAGAAAGGCATAAGTTTATTTGCATGGATTTTGATTAAAATACTGTTATAGGTAAACACGAACAAACAAAATCTGACAAGTCCAATAACAGAGAATCTAATTAAGTTGTGGTATATCTATACTGTAGTATACTATATAATCATTTAAAATGATGCTGCAGAATCATACTCATTGGCACAAAAAGATATATAGGAATATAGAAGTTAAAAAGAGAAAGGCAATATCTTTGCCTTTAATTTTTGCCAATTTGATTACTATGTGTCTCAGTGTGTTTCTCCTTGGGTTTATCCTGTATAGGACTCTCTCCGCTTCCTGGACTTGGGTGGCTATTTCCTTTCCCATGTTAGGGAATTTTTTTTTTTTTTTTTTTTTTTTGCGGTACGCGGGCTTCTCACTGTTGTGGCCTCTCCCGTTGCGGAGCACAGGCTCCGGACGCGCAGGCTCAGCGGCCATGGCTCACACGCCCAGCCGCTCCGCGGCATGTGGGATCTTCCCAGACCGGGGCATGAACCCGTGTCCCCTGCATCGGCAGGCGGACTCTCAACCACTGCGCCACCAGGGAAGCCCCCATGTTAGGGAATTTTCAACAATAATCTCTTCAAATATTTTCTCGGGTCTTTCTCTCTTCTCTCTCTTCTCCTTCTGGGACCCCTATAATGTGAATGTTCTTGCGTTTAACGTTGTCCCGAGGTCTCTTAGGCTGTCTTCATTTCTTTTCATTCTTTTTTCTTTATTCTGTTCCACAGCAGTGAATTCCACCATTCTGTCTTCCAGGTCACTCATTCATTCTTCTGCCTCAGTTATTCTGCTATTGATTCCTTCTAATGTATTTTTCATTTCAGTTATTGTATTGTTCATCTCTGTTTGTTTGTTTTTTAATTCTTTTAGGTCTTTGTTAAACATTTCTTGCATCTTCTCGATCTTTGCCTCCATTCTTTTTGCGAGGTCCTGAATCATCTTCACTATCATTATTCTGAATTCTTTTTCTGGAGGGTTGCCAATCTCCACTTCATTCAGTTGTTTTTCTGGGGTTTTATCTTGTTCCTTCATCTGGTACATAGCCCTCTGTCTTTTCATCTTGTCTATATGATCATTTAAAATGATGCTGCAGAATCATACTCATTGGCACAAAAAGGTATATACGAATATAGTTGTTAAAAAGAGTATTGGGTATATACTCTGTGATTGGCATGTTCTAGATGCTTGAACAAGAGCAGTGAACAAATCCAAGCACATCCCAGCCCTTACAGATGACATGATACTATACACAGAAATCCTAAAGATGCCACCTGAAAACTACTAGAGATAATCAATGAATTTGGTAAAGTTGCAGGACACAAAATTAATGCACAGAAATCTCTTGCATTCCTATATGTTAATGATGAAAATTCTGAAAGAGAAATTAAGGAATCACTCCCATTTACCACTGCAACAAAGAGAATAAAATACCTAGGAATAAACCTACCTAGGGAGACAAAAGACCTGTATGCATAAAACTATAAGACACTGATGAAAGAAATTAAAGATGATACCACCAGATTGAGGCATATACCATGTTCTTGGATTGGAAGAATGAATATTGTGAAAATGACTATACTACCCAAAGCAATATACAGATTCAATGCAATTTCTATCAAATTACCAATGGCATTTTTTACAGAACTAGAACAAAAAATCTTAAAACTTGTATGGAGACACAAAAGACCCTGAATACCCAAAGCAGTCTTGAGGGGAAAAAACGGAGTTGGAGGAATCAGACTCCCTGACGTCAGACTATACTACAAAGCTACAGTAATCAAGACAATATGGTACTGGCACAAAAACAGAAATATAGATCAATGGAACAGGATAGAAAACCCAGAGATAAACCCATGCACCTATGGTCAACTAATCTATGACAAAGGAGGCAAGGATATACAATGGAGAAAAGACAGTCTCTACAATAAGTGGTGCTGGGAAAACTGGACAGCTACATGTAAAAGAATGAAATTAGAACACTCCCTAACACCATACACAAAAACAAACTCAAAATGGATTAGAGACCTAAATGTAAGACCAGACACCATAAAACTCTTAGAGGAAAACATTGGAAGAACATTCTTTGACATAAATCACAGAAAGATCTTTTTTGATCCACCTCCTAGAGTAACGGACATAAAAACAAAAATAAACAAATGGGACTAAATGAAACTTCAAAGCTTTTGCACAGGAAAGGAAACCATAAACAAGACGAAAAGACAACCCTCAGAATGGGAGAAAATATTTGCAAAGGCATCAACGGACAAAGGATTAATCTCCAAAATATATAAACAGCTCATGCAGCTCAATATTAAAAAAACAAACAACCCAATCCAAAAATGGGCAGAAGACCTAAACAGACATTTCTCCAAAGAAGACATACAGATGGCCAAGAAGCACATGAAAAGCTGTTCACCATCACTAATTATTCGAGAAATGCAAATCAAAACTACAATGAGGTATCACCTAACACCGGTTAGAATGGGCATCATCAGAAAATCTACAAACAACAAATGCTGGAGAGGATGTGGAGAAAAGGGAACCCTCTTGCACTGTTGGTGGGAATGTAGATTGATACAGCTACTATGGAAAACAGTATGGAGGTTCCTTAAAAAACTAAAAATAGAATTACCATATGACCCAGCAATCCCACTACTGGGCATATACCCAGAGAGAACCATAATTCAAAAAGACACATGCCCCGCAAGGTTCATTGCAGCACTATTTACAATAGCCAGGTCATGGAAGCAACCTAAATGCCCATCAACAGATGAATGGATAAAGAAGATATGGTACATATATACAATGGAAAATTACTCAGCCATAAAAAGGAATGAAGTTGGGTCATTTGTAGAGACATGGATGAATCTAGAGACTGTCATACAGAGTGAAGTAAGTCAGAAAGAGAAAAACAAATATCGTATATTAATGCATATATGTGGAACCTAGAAAAAGGGTAGAGATGAAGTGGTTTGCAGGGCAGAAATTGAGACACAGATGTAGAGAACAAACTTACGGACACCAAGGGGGGAAAGCCGCGGGGGAGTGGGGGTGGTGGTGGGATGAATTGGGCAATTGGTATTGACATGTATACACTGATGCGTATAAAACTGATGACTAATAAGAACCTGCTGTATAAAAAAATAAAATAAAATTCAAAATCAAAAAAAATAAGTAAATAAAATTTTAAAAAATTAAAAAATAAAATAAAATATGAGACAAATGAACTTGCCTACGAAACAGAAACAGATTCACAGACATAGAGAACAGACTTGTGGTTGCCAAGGGAGAGGGTAAGGGAGGGATGGACCGGGAGTAGCAGATGTAAACTAGTATATATAGGATGGATAAACAACAAGGTGCCCTACTATATAGCACAGGGAACTATATTTAATATCCTGTGACAAACCATAATGGAAAAGAATATGAAAAAGAATGTATATATATATGTATAACTGAGTCACTTTGCTGTACAGCAGAAATTAACACTTTATAAATCAACTATACTTCAATAAAATAAATTTTAAAAAAAGAAAAGATTGTCATTTAGGACACATGTCACTTTCACATGATTCAGATATATCTCATTTACAAAAAATAAGGCCAGTACGACTTCATAGACAAAAAGAAAAAGAAATGTCAGGCAGGGCAACTGTTTTCAATAGATGCCATTCTTTTTTTCATCAAGACAACTCAGGAGAAAAATCAAATTATCTTTTAGGTCTTGTCTGCCATGATTCTATATTTTACCATCCTTCTAGTACAGTCTCCAGGATTATAACTTTTTCTGTAGGGACCAGAGGTCAGAGGTCAGAAGATTTCATGGAAAAGGCAGATTTGAGAGTTCCAAAATGATGCAGGATAAGAAAAGGAATACAGTTGATGGTGAACCTGACGAGTTATAAGTGGAGGATTCTGTACTTGGAGCTTTTTACTTCCTTACTTATTTATCATCATTCCACCAGGTAGGTGTTCTCCATTTGTTACACATCAACAATCTTGGAAAAGGTATCTTGTTCATGTTCACACAGTTAGGAAGTGAGGAGACAAGATTTGAATTCATATCTGGGTCCAAAATCAGTCCTTCTTTCATTAACTCATTAGGCAGGGCAGAAGAAAACAAGCTATAATAAAGCCAATGACCTAAAAAAATCACAGAATTTTAGAACAGGAAAGGATCTTGTAGATCGTGGGTTTCAATTTCCTCATATTAGAGATGGAAAGGCAGAGACTCTGGGAGGCTAAGAAACTTGTCCAGGGTCACAAAGCCCCAGCACTAGAGAGAAACTATCATAAAATATCAAAATGTGAGTCGTGAAGCAATAATTCTACTTTCTTTTGGCCATTATTCAGTGGCTGTTTGCAAATTATTCAATGATCACATATCATCCAGGTAGCTTCATGCTTTGAATTCCATTTACATTTTAATTGAAGATATTCTGTGTTCATTAGCAACTGGAATGGAAGGTCACAAAAATTATTTTTAAAAATTATTTTGTTTTCATTGCCTTTATTTCACTTTCATTACCTTTATCAACTCTTCCTGAATACTTTGTGTTTTGAAGGAATGCATAATAGTCATGGCTTTCAAATTATGCAACATATTTACTATTGTGACAGACTAACAAGAGTTTCCAAATATTACCCATTTTAACAGCATTTGTATTTGGTATTGCAATGAATTTTGGCAGACCAGCTTCAGGGAAGTAACTCCTTATTTGGGTAATTATCCAGTAATGGGCTCATAGAAAACAGTGTACAGATGAGGCTAAAAAATGTATTTGAACTCTTTCCTCACTGAGGTAAGCACAAAAAGAAAGCCATGGCATCAAACTAAGTATCTCTCCTTTTTGAGGCAGCATGTTTATACAGCATACAGTGCTGATGAAATTGCAGAGCATCTGGTGAAGCCATGAGTAATCTTTTTAAAACCTGAGGAACCTACCTGAAGTGTTTGGTCCACCTGTCTTGAATCTAAATAAATTCAACATCCCAGATATCTCTATATGAATAACAAGCATTTATAAAAGATAAAATCCCTTCTTGCCTCTTCTTCCTACACCTAATGAGATACGGAGAGTGTGAAAACAAAATAATCTCATGAGAGGTAAGATATGCAAGTTCTTAAGTCAAGTTTGTTGTAGCAAATTGAATAAAAATGTGATGGGTTGATTAGAGGGTGGGCTCTACTTATCATGGCTCTTAGCAAGTGGCCAGTGACTTTAACAGAATCTGGAGCCCAAGGCATTCAGGCTGATACCCCTGCTTAGCAGATGGGACTTCCAAGGCATGGAGGAACTTCAACGGAGCCCGACAGGTTATCTGTCAAGGTTCAGGACAGGAACGACCTCTGGATGCCTGCTACGAGCAATCTTGGCCAGCTTTATACAATTTCCAAAGAGGTAAAACGAATCACTTGGGAGCATCAGGGCTATCAGGACAGGTTTAAGGATGGGACTATGCAAAAAGAGCTCAGAAGAAAGACCCTAACCAGTTTATGGGACAGAATTCCATATCCAGTGCATAGCTCAAACTTGCCTTAGTAAGCTGACATCCCTGTGTTTTACTAAGGTTGATGCCCTTTTACAACTGCATTTCCTCAATACAGCAGACCATCTGTAGCCAATGATTTTCCAACTTTAGTGTCAGTAAGAATGTTCTGTTTAAAATCAGACTCCTGGGTTTCACCCTAGAGATTTCACCCTTTAGTTTTACGTTTCTCAATGTTTTTAATCCATGGTGCCTTTTGAAATGGGGTGTGTGTCTCTTCCTATTTTGAGCATTGTGTGTTTGGGCAAATTTCTACCAACTTTTATTATCTATTATGATGAAAAATAATTGGACTTTTTGTGTCTCACTTGGCAAAAACGATTATTATAATATATTATTATAATATTATAATAATCAAATATGATTATTATAATATTATAATATAAATAATATAATATTTCCAATATTATAATATTGGAAAACAATATTTTTTTCCAAGCCCATTATTGCCATCTTTTCCCCAATTAAGAATCACTGCCCTATTTCTAAGAAGCATGTATAAAGCTTGTGCTTGCTATTGATGTGGGTTTATTGGAATTTGGGAGAGGTGAGATGGAGAGACACATGGATGTAAGCAGTATCCTTGGTACCAAGATGATGGGGCACTAGTGCTAACTGCAAGGTACAGTATATTAGTGATAAGATATCAAGAGCCTTGGGGCAACGTGGACAGGAAGACGATTATAATATGGATGGGGCAAGGCTAACATTCAGCCAGTTTGTATCAGAAACACTTTTGTATTGGCTGGTCTATAGCTGATGCACCAATCCCCCAGACAGCCCTCTCCCTCACTGTCCAGGCTCCCCAACTTGGCCCCTCAGACCAACTGATCATCCAGGAACTAAGTGATTAACAATCACCTTGCAGGGGTCATCCAGGCCTGCAATTGCACTTGATTGGTCTGAGCTGCTGCCAAAGTGATTGCTAAATATTTTGAATATCACTATTTTGAAAAGGGCCAAAATATATAAACATTCATAAAAATCAATTATTTTGAGTCAACTGCAGAAGCATGAGAAGCAGGAGAGCCCAGATGAGGCCTGAATAATCACCCAGCTCAGTGTTACCTAAATTGGAAGAAGTAACTTCGATAAATGGTTGTTTTAAGCTACTGGCTTTGGGGTTGGTTTGTTAAGCATCGGTGGCTAACTGATACAAGAGGGCTATGGCTTTAACTTCCAAGAGTAGGAAGTAGGAAGCCTCAAGAAGGAAGCTAGTTTTTCCCTAGCACATGTCCTAGAAATGGGAGCTCATATCTCATATAATTTTGACAGTAACTCTGTGAAGTGACTGTTATTTCCACCCTGAATGTGAGAAAATGGGCTTTTAGACACATGAGATGACGTCTTCACCAGCTACAAAATCTCATCAGTGGTAAAGCCAGAATCAAAGTCAGTTACATCTGACTCCAAATCACGGAGGTGAACATCTGTAGTAATGTGCAATATAGTTTAGTTTGCTGTTGTGTCTTCAATTTTCAATTCAGTTTCTTAGTTACACTTAAATTACTCCTTATTGATTCTTCATTCTTTATTAAGATGGAGCCTTTTCTCTTAAAACAAATAAGAGGAGTCCAACAAAGATCCCACCTCAGATAGGAGGGTCTGAAACCGACATGAGTGGCATTCAACTTGACAAGTACACAGAACAGTAGCTCTACTTCAGGACTGCAAGTGTTTATTCTTGCCACATTTTAGCTTAGCTCAGCCTTAGTTGCCTGCAGAGATGGAGAATAAACGCTGAATCCCAAAGGATCCTATGTGATAAATTCAATAAGTGGAATCTAGGGGAAATATTTGCTTCTTTCTCTTCTTGGGAGCTACCTGTAATAAGGTAGTTCCTAATAAATAAGTAGAATTCCACAAACCATAGTTTTATTGAGAGTTTTGGTATCTGCTAATTCTGTGCCTCAGATGAACATGTCCAGGAAATATTAATCATTTGACTTTGCTGTCAATACCAAGTGATCATCATTTAGAAGAAACCCAGGCCAGAACAACAGCCTCTGTGGGTAACATAACCCTTAACTGTATGCTTTATATGTCTAAAATTGCATTTTAAACTGAGTGCTAGTGTGCCGCTATGTATGGATTTATTTCCCATGCTTCAGCTACCTTATTACGGCAAGAAATTAAAATGGTTTTAAGTACCATAAAGGGGAAAGTTTCTTTAAATCCTACTGATCTGCTTTTCAGGTAATGGGTTATGCCTTCTTCATCAGAAAAAGAAAACGTCTTAATTAATCGGAAGGGCTCAATATAGAAAACGTTTCATTAACTACAATTAGAGCCAACACTAAGAGAAAAAGGAATTCAGGTATCCGTGCATGTGTGAAAAGAACAGGAAAGAATTCTATTCGTATGAGTTTAGAAAAAAAAGAAAACCGCAGGTGGGTTTTTGCTCAGACTGCTTCAATAGCTTCAAGGTTACAAAATTAATGAGGGAAGGGAATTGCTCAGTTTCAGATGAGAGAACAGGAAGCTGTGGCCTGAAGCTATGGAAGGAAAGATCAGACTAGCTGTTAGGAAGCACAGTGAGTTAGAAAGAACATTTAGCAATGAAGCATACATACAGTCAAGTGACTGTGAGGCACCAACGGCAGAGACATTGCTTAATCAGTGAGGAAAGATTACATAAAACATAGGCCTGGCATTAGACGGTCATCTTGCATAACAAGGGGCTTCTGGGCAGCCTTTGCTGCAGTCAGATTTTGTGTCTCTTGCTTTTCAAGGACAATTTGATGTCCTACTATACTCGGCTGTTGATGCATGATCTCATTTAATTATAAGAATCTATGAATTAGGAATTACCCTGCTTTACAGATGAAATAAATGAAGGGAGAGATATTAAGTATTCAGCCCAGCTCAAAGAAAATAAAGGCAGAACCAGGATGTGAACACAGATTCTGTCATTTGATATGAACGCTTATGCTCATCAGAGCTCTACAGCTTCTGATATTGAGATAATAACATAATCTTAAACATAAAAATGTATATTCTTCAACACTGCAGAACACTGGTTTGTTCTTCCTGCAAATGCCTAAATCCAGAGTCTTAAATGAAAGCACAATACTAACAGGTTTGTGATACCTTCTCATTACTCCCTAGCCTTCTTCGTTGCACCCACAGTCAAGTAACAAGGGCCTGGAATGCTGGGGGTTAAATCTGCTTCTTCCTGCATCCCCAGCCTACTTGTACTCTTCTCTGGGCTTTACAAATTCTATTATTAACAAGATAGCTCTCCTGGCTAGGCAAAGGTTACACCTAACACCTTGTTTTGCAGAGTTCTCAGATACTGCCCATGCTGAGAATATGCATTCTCCTGCAAGGCTTAGAGAGTTGGTATCTTTGGGGAATTACCCCCTGCTGCATCTGTTAACATTTCCCCAAACATTTTTTTCTCATTACAATCTCCAGCCAAACTCAGAGAACTTCCACTGCTCTGTTTTTGTTCTTTATTAACCCTACAGTGGAATAGAACTTACTTTCCAAATGGACACAGCAAATTTTCCTCAGAGGCAAAGTCTTGGCTTAAACAGGTGTGTGGACAACTTCATATTATAGCTAATTTCATCTTTTTTCCTAGAAGACTCTACTCATGTAGTTTTCTAACATAGCAGGTGGCTTGAAGCCTAGTCTGAGGGAGTCCCAAGATCAAAGAAAAAGAATGTTTTCCATTCCATGGATAATCATCCAGTTTTAGGAATGATACATTGATTTATATCATATATATATATATATATATATATATATATATATATATATATATCTCCAAAGGAAAAAATTCATCCATACATGAACCATACCAATATACCAGTAAGCTGAGGGACTTGTAAAACTTAGGCCAAAATAAATACTAATTTAGAACTGCCTTAAGTAGAAGGGAAAATTATACCATGTCGGTCTCTATTCAATATCCTGTTAGATGAGCAAATGTAACATTCAAATATATTATGTCTATAGCGTGCCATCAGTCCTACTAATCTCCAACTTCCTCAATATTTCCACTCAGGAAATAAGTAAGTCAACTCTTACTCTGTGGGAAAACTTTATTTCAAAACAGAACATGGAGTTAAGGTCAGAATTTGTCCTAAGGTATTTTATTAAGCTGATCACAAGCAGAGGCTAGAAAGTCTTCAGTTCACACTTAATTGAAACTTTGGAAAAATCCTCCTTGGCATCATTTGAGAAAACTGAGCCTAAGACCTATTTATTATTATGACCAGCATATTCACTACAGTCACATTAGAACTGATCCCATCAAAAAGCTGCTTTAGTAAAATGTGCACTTGAAGTAAAATACTTACTTTTATGAGCGCAATTAATTTTTTTTTCAGGGCATCAGCTACTCTATAGCAAAATTCCAGTTCTAGAGCATTATATGGTAAGCCACTGTTTTGCAAAAGGAAATTTACTCAGTATGTTTAGTTCTCAGGGTTTATTTTACTCAAATTATCATGATTACATAAACCAAGAATGGAAATAGATAATAAATGGATAGATGAATATAGATAAAATATAGATATGGATATAGATATAAATTATTTTCTCAGGTTATGGGGATATTAAACAACACATACTGGCAAAATGTTTTTGTTTAACAGATACAGGAATTAATCTAGACATAATATATTAGTTTAATACATAGTTTGTATGAGCAGAGTTTATTTTCTCTGCACAAAAGGTAGAAAAGTATCAGATTAGACCACTTTCTGACAAGGATACTTATTATTCCATATTTATCAGCATAGTGCTGGTTGTTTTTCAAAGGAAAGAGACTGGAAAATTATTTCCACTGAATATGGAAATCACAAATTCCCTCAAATAACATGCCAAACTTGTTTTCACACATTTTTCATTTTAAACACCAGTGGTAAGAATGAATATATTTTAATAAGGATGGAGGAGCCATGCTCCTCCTTTGTAAAGATTCCTGATCAGATTTGCAGTTGTTACAAAATGACAACTTAGGGAAGTGTAGTTACAGCTGTGCTTCTTCCTAGATGCTGGTAGTAGTAAGGGTAGCTGGCAGGAGGCATTCTTAGAAGGGAAGCTCTATGATACCACTTCCTCAATGAAAGTACTGCTATTGAAAGAGTAAAGGGGAGGAAAAGTGGTGGGGAACACATGGCCTTTCTTATTCTAGGAACTGCCAGGCTTTCCTCTCCAAGGATTGGCAGATCATCAATCACTGAAGTCCAGTGGTGAGAGGGAGAATAAAGGACTTATCGTTCAAGGAAGGGGTCAGTGATGCCTCTGCAGGGGTGTCATCTAATGAGCTCTTAATGAAGAAACAGGTGTTCACAACCAGATGTTCACAGGATCTGCAAGAGGCAGGGGGATGGCCACCAGTGGACCTGGTCTGAGTGGTGTCTACGGAAAAGCATTGATGCTTATCTCAGTTATTTATTTCTACTCTAACTCCATGCATTTGTGCATAAGAATTCAACACCCATAAAGAATCTTTTTTGTAAATATTCAGCTTGATTCTAATTCCCAAATGGCTTCAGGGACACAAGACAGAAAAAAAGACACTTTTTTGTAAATTAAAAGTAAATTAATTAAATTTTAATTTAACTTTAAATAAATTTAATTTAAATTAAACAAGACACCTATCTCAGCCCTTAGAACAAAGCCAGTCATGACTAGTAATTGAAACAGGTACTCATTGTCAACATTTAATAATTCAATGCCTAAGATACCCTTGACATTGATCAAGCTAAGACAAAATTCTCTAGGGCCACCAAGATACCTTGGAGCTTGAGAGGTATTAAACATATGTATTCTCCCTCAAAATTCCCCTCCTATCTGAAAATTCAGCCCTATCCGAAATGGGAAAACAAACATGCTCAGATAACACCAACCCCCCAACTTGTTCCTCTTTCCTACCCTCACCTCTCTACATCTATTCCATCAACATGCCCTTCAAAAGAGATTCTGAACCCATTTACTTCTCTCTCTGTGACTATCACTCTACTCCAAGTTACTATCTTCCATGCTACACTGAAATAGCATCTTAGCTGGTCCTTCTGCTTCCACCCTTGTCTCCAAAAATCCATTTCTCACATACACTAACTTAAAAATATAAACATACATGTATATATATTTTAATTATATATATATACATATATATGTATGTATATACACACATATGTATATATACACACACATATATGTGTACATATATATATATATATAGTTAGTTAGGTTCAGATGATGGCTGTTAAAACTCTGTAAGCTCCCATACGACCTACCCCAATTGTCCCTTATAACTTCACTCCCTCTTCCCCTCCCTCACTATGCTGGCCTTATTCCCTTCCTACAATATGTGCAGCTCATTCCCACCTTAGGGTCTTTGCACTTGCTATTCCCTGCATTTGGGATTCTCTAACCCTTTATGTTTACATGACTGGCTTCTTCTATCACTTAGGTCTTATTTCAAAAGTAACTCCTTGGGCAATGCTTTCTCTGGTGGCCCAGTCTGGACTATCCATCCACCACCTACCTTTCTCTATGATGTTGCCATATTAAGTTTTTAAAACTCATTACTATTTTTATTGAGCTATAGTTCACATAACATAAAATTAACTATTTTAAAGTGAACAATTCAGTGCCATTTAGTGCATTTGCAATGTTGTGCAACTAACCTCTATCGACTTCCAAAATATTTTCATAACTCCAAAAGGAAATGCCACATGCATTAAGTAGTTGCTCCCCATTTCACCTACCCCAGCCCCTGGCGATCAACAATGTGTGTTCTGTCTCTAGCGACAGACCTTTTTTGCACATTTAATATAAATGGAGCCATACAATATGCGACCTTTTGTGTCTGGCTTATTTCACTTAACATACGGTTTTCGAGGTTCATCCACATTGTAGCAAGTATCAGTATTTCATTCCTTTTTATGGCTGAATAATATTCCATTGAATTTATATAGCACAGTTTGTTTATCCATTCATCTGGTGATGGACATTTGGACTGTTTTAAAATTATTTTAAAGAGTAATTTATCTGAAATACCATGTTCACTTATGAATTTACTTGTTTATCATGCGTGTCCCTCCACCACTGGAATGCAAGTTTTGTGAGGTCAGGTACTTGCCTTTCCATTACTCCTTCCCTAGTAAATCACTATTGAATAAATAACAGCCAAACATATTCTATCCAGGCTGGGGGATTTATCATCCATGGATTTCCTCTGAGCCCATCGTTTATACCCCTCCTTTTCCTGCTGGTACAATAAGGAAGTCTCTCTCTGCAGGGACTCAGCCTTCACTGCCAGAATCTAGAGCAACTTCAGTATTTCCAGATAACTTGTAATGTTTCCCAAACTTTTCTGATCATAAAATTCACTTTGGCTGAATGTTAAAAATTCTTATCTCCTCTGAATATTGATTCAGGTTTGGAGTGGGGACGTCTATATTAAAATGTTCATGGACCACTGTCATGATCATGGAACATTCCAGGATATGCTTATAATCATGGACATTGGGGAACATTAGCTTAGAGCAGCAATTTTCAACCATGTTTTGCATAGAATTACTTCAAGAGCTTTTAAAAAATATCAATGCCTTTGTCCAATGGACAGCCAAATTCAAGTACCTTTGGTTTAGAGCACTGGTTCTCAACTTATCTGTTCAATGGAATCACCCAGGGAGATTTTTAACGTCCCAGTTTCAAGGTCTAAACCCAGACAATTTAAATCAGAACACCTGGGAGTGACATAAGTGACTTTTTATTTTTAAGTAATTGTAGATTTACAGTCAAGTTGTGATAATGGTACACAGGATTACCATACAGCCTTCACCCAGCTTTCTCTAATATTAACACCTTGTATAACCATAGTGCAGTTATCATAATCAGAAAATTAACAATGATGGAAAATTTTAACTAATCTATGTCTTTTTCAAATATTACCAGTTTTCCTACTAATGTCCATTTTCTAGTTCAGAGGACCCTGCATTAGATCAGAAAATAAAGGTGAAATTCGTAGCATAAATTTAAGCATGTTGAAGCATGCCAGCCAATCATTTCATAGAATACCACTCAATTGGATCTGCCTGGCATTTTCTCATGATTAGACTGGGTTATACCCTTTCCAGATGCATATCGCAGAGGCAATACTGTAGGCCACCTTAATACATCATACTGGGTGTATAGGATATTAATATGACTTACTATGAGCATGAGTATGTTTTAAAACTCCTCAGGTGATTCCAATATGCAATCAAGTTTGAGAACCATTATTAACACAGAAGAGATTATAATGTCTCCAGAATCTATGGTAACTTGATAAATCCTGGGATTTGGATATTACAGAGAGGGAAACAAGAAAAAAAAAAAAACATTCCCAGATACTGAAAACTGGTGACACAAATATAAATGGAGATATAAATAATATAAATATAAATATGAATAACTGGCATTTAGGCTTAAAATTTTTTACTGAGTGTTCACTACATGCCAGGTATTGGGAAACAAAAATAAATAGAACATAAACTTAGCCCTTAGGGAGCTTAAGGTAATGGGGAAGAAAATATTTTTAGCATAAAATATCAAATTCTAATACAGAGGTATTATGATGGCTTTCTGGAGGTGATGCTACTTGAATTGAATCTTAAAAGAAAAAGTTAAAGTTAACTGATGAAAGGTGAGAATAGCCTTTAGGCAAAAGAGGAACTTCATGAATAAAGAACTGTAGGCAAGAACAGCAAGGTATACAGGTGGGGTATGGAGGGAGTGGCCATATACATTTTACTGTTTATGTAATTTATATATATATATAATACAAGAAAATAAATTGCAACAGAATAAAGTGCATTAAAAGTTTAGCTTGGGTTGTGTTTTTTAATGTTCAAGACTTTAGGGTTATTTTTCTCTAAATAAGAATACATTTCTAAAAAAAAAAAAGAATACATTTCTAACTATTTTTATAAAAAGTTTTTCTCCCTTTGGGTTTAGAAACATTTTCTTTCCTAAGATGCCAGCAAATGCTTATGAAACACTAACTACATACCCAGCATGCTGATCAATGCTGAGGGGCAATTAAAAGGAGAATAAAACAGTCTTTGATACCCAGGATGCTACTATTTATTTGGAGAGAGAAGTTCAAATGATCCACCACCCATGTCCGCACTCAGGTTTACAGAAACTGTGTGGAACTAAAAAAAAACTGAGAACCCATCAATGTCACTACTGTTAAGAGAAATGAAATATTCATTCTAATGAACTTAGTGCATTTCAAATGAATTTCATATCTGAAAATCCAAGGTTAAATATAGTCTCTTGTTACCTCCATGCCCTGGAAAAGTTATGTGTTTTATTTTTTGCAAATCCAAGAGTCACTGAATCCTCTCTCAGGAAGACACAGAGAGTAAGTGGAATCACAATGCACTTTTACTTTCTGGTTTTTCACAAATATATCTGGCCAATTAGCAGCTAAATTTACAGAATCCTATCTATCAGGAAGGCTTAATACTGAATGTGTAAAGTCCCTATGGATTTCTAGGAGGAATGAACATACTGACTCAATTTTGATTTTTAAATGCAACAATAGTTTCAGCCTGAAGTCCACATATTTACACTGCCTAAGAATAGAGAACAGAGCAGCCCACACAGAATACTCATATGGAGCTTCGGAGATATGATCAAAATTTATTTGCTTGATAAACAGAAATGGGACTACTCAGAATAGATTCACGAAAGAAAGCACCGTCTGGTTCCTCATCTCAGCTGCAACTCTTCCGGCATGGAGTTCAGCCATGCACTCTGCCTACAGGCAAGCACTAAAAGGCGCAGCCATTTTTTCACCACAACTAAAGCTTTAGCATCTCAAACGATATATAAACCCTTTCTGCCGTCTGAACACTACGATTCCCCTAGTATGAGTGATTCCCCTGGTACAAAGAAGTCCCTCTCACTCTCTAAGGCACTGAACTCAGATGTGACCTCAGCATTCTAAACTGAGCTGTTACCACAAAAGCAAACCAGAATTCAAGTAGCTGATGGGCATTTCATTTTAGCCTCTAAGGGCCAAAAAGTGAACCCAATGCTAAGCAAATAACGAATTAACTGTTTTTGTATTTTTGCACTTAAAAAATACAAAACCACTTTTGTACCCAAACGTGCATGAATAGAAGAGGACTTTAGAGTGGTTTTCCTGGGGCTCATTTCTTTTAACTGTTACGTTTCCACTTAATTTTGCTTATTTCAACAAGAAGTATTCCCTAATTACAGTAATTATTAAACCGTACATAACTGGTAGTTGGTTGGATACTACGTTGAACTATTTCCTAAAATAAGTATAGTACTCTGGGATGAGTGAATTTTCCAGATAATTTACATACTTACTTTAAAATGTAACTGCTCTTGATCGTACACTATCTGAATTTCATTACTCCAATTAAATGAGTAAGCAAAGGTACCACAGAATGGGGGCAGAGAGAAAGGATAGATTCCTTTGGGGACTGGGAAAAGCTTTCACAGGAGAGGTAGCATTTGAATTAAGTTTGAGAGCATTAAAAGGCTACTAATTGGGCCTCCCTGGTGGCGCAGTGGTTGAGAGTCCGCCTGCCGATGCAGGGGACACGGGTTTGTGCCCCGGTCTGGGAAGATCCCACATGCTATGGAGCGGCTGGGCCCGTGAGCCATGGCCCCTGAGCCTGTGCGTCCGGAGCCTGTGCTCCGTAACGGGAGAGGCCACAACAGTGAGAGGCCCATGTACCGCAAAAAAAAAAAAAAAAAAAAAAAAAAAAAAGGCTACTAATTACCTGAGGGTTAGAAGAGAGGATCATTCTAGGATAAAGAAACAATTGAGTGCTTAAATGTGGCGATAGTTGTTTGCTCCTCTGCTTGGGCAACTTCACTCTTTGGCTTATCAAGTGTTGTAGGCAGGTGGATGTATTTCCATCATGAGTGAAATCCAGATGGGTGAGGTTTCTGAAGTCTTACTAATGAGAATATGGAATGCTGTTATTTATATACTGTGATTTTGGCCCTTGTTCTCTGTCTACAGTGTAATCTGAGTGTTCTGAGAGCTGCAGCTACAGTGTCTTTCTGCACTGGAATCCTCTCCTTAGAGAGAGAGAGCAGTTTGGGTCTATCATATTAGCAGCAGAACCCAGGACTAACAGCATAGTTTTACTAACAGCGCAGTTTTCCAAGTCCCACTTCCTTTGTAGCATTATGACTTTGGGTAGATATTTAATCAGTTTAAGCCAAGGTTTTCTCATATGTAGTATAGGAATGATGGCAACATCAAGCTCATCGTACAGCATTCTTAAAAGGATTAAATTAGATACCTAGGGAAAGCTTGTTAGCATGATGCCGGGCAAATAGTAAGAACTCAGAAATGCCACTTATTTTTATTCAGAGTGACCATGCTACACTATGTTCTTCCCAACGGCAGTAGTAACAGAACACAGGAGGACCTCCCACGTGGATAGTAAATGGTTGACCCTTATCACTTATACCTTCAGCCTTTCATCTGGGTGATCACACCATTTTACAAACAGATATAATGGGGAGTTAGTAAGAAAGAACCCTTGGTGTCATGTGCAGAAATAAAACTCTAGAGTTTAAAAAAATTAGAACTTTCCCAATCATGCTCATACACATTTGCTAACATTCATTTACTCACAAAGTCAGCAAATGTTCATTGAGTGTTTCCTATGTGTCTAGCCCTGAGCAAAGTGCAGTGGAGACAATGATGAACCAAGCAGACTGGACTCCTGGTTTCCTGGAGATTATGGTCTAGATAAGGATGAAAGTCACTTCAAAAATGTTTGCTGGGTCTTATGGTGGGAAAATCCAGGGTGCTCTGGGAGTACTGCAGTCAGGTTGGTGACATCACCATTTCCTTTGCTTCACAGAGCATTGATTCTATGCAGGCTGTTCCAGTTCCCTGGAGGTGATGGGCACCCATAGCTGAGATTTGCATCACTGCTGCTGGTTTTCTCAGTGACAGTGACTTTCAGGCAGGTGTATTCTGCACTGCTGCTTTATGTTGCTTTAACATTTTCATGAATGTGCTGGGGTTATTTTTGTGTTGTGATTCCAGTGAGGGGGAAGGATTCTGTGATTGGATGTTTACACAAGTAGTTCTTTTTCTGCAGCTGGTTTTAGGCTGCCAGAAAATGGCACATTTTATAATATTCACAGACTACATTACCTCTGAATCACGAAATATTTTGAGAACTCTAAAAATCATATCCAAATCTCTTCATATTAATAGAAAATGACAAAGCAATAGGCAATATACATCCTATGAATATATTCAGTTCTCTTTTACACATAGCAATTTCCTGAGAACTACTTCTTTGAGGCCCCAAATACATAGTATACTGATAAATTAAAACCTCTTCAGCTGGTTATCAATTCATTGTTGAGACCAGAGTGTAAAATACTTTTTAATTCACCATTCTTTACTGGTTTGTGGAGAAAACAATATTTGTTTATGTTTCTTATTCAGCTTTTTATATAACATTTTTATTGTGGTAAAATATCAGGACATGTACCCTCTTACCAAAACTTTAGGTGCACAGTACAGTATTGTTACCTATAGGCGCATTTTTATAGCTATTTCCTCCACAGTCTCATAATTTTCCTGCTATCTCTCTTTTTTATAGTGAAAGATTAGAAAATGTTTAGCCATAAAGCAGGAGAGAGGCAAAGGTGAAATTAAAATGGAAAGTTTCTGGTAGGTCCCTCTTTGTGTCTACTTGTGTAACCAGAGGAACATGATGGCTTGGTGGAGAAGCAACAGACCAGGAGTCAGGAAACAAGTTAAGTAGCCACTTCACCTGCGGTAAGTCCCATGAATTCTCTGACTCAATGTCTGCTTATGGCAAAATGAGTGAGTCAAATCAGATAATTGCTAAGATATAAAAATGAATGATTCATGCCACTTCATACCCATTAGGATGCCTATTATAAAAAAAAAAAACAACAGATGAAAACAAGCGCTGGCAGAGGACGTGGAGAAACTGGAACCCATGTGCCTTGCTGGTAGGAATATAAAATTGTACAACCACTATGAAAAAAGCTGTGGTGTTTCCTCAAAAAATTAAAAATAGAATTATTGTATGATGCAGCAATTTCACCTCTGAGTACATACTCAAAAGAACTAAAGGCAGGAACAAAAACAGTTGTACATACATGTTTACAGCAGCTTATTCACAATGGCCAAAAAGTGGAAGCAACCCACTGTCCATCAATTGATGAATGGATAAACAAAAGATGGTAAATGCATACATTAAAATATCATTCAGTCCTAAAAAGGAAGGACATTCTGATAAATTTTACAACATGGCTGAACCTTGAAGACATCATGCTAAATGAAATAAGCCAGTCACGAAAGGCTAAATACTGTAGGTACTTACATGAGGTACCTAGAGTTGTCAAATTCAGAGACAGAAAGTACAATGAATGGTGGCTGCTAGGCGCTGGGGAAGCAGGGAATAGGGAATTACTGTTTAATTGGCATAGAGTTACAGTTTTGCAAGATGTAAAGTGTTCTGGAGATGAATGGGGGTGATGGTTGCATACAGTATGATGTACTCAATGCCACTGAGATGTACACTTAAAAATGGTTAAAATGGTAATTTTTATGTTATGGGTATTTTATCGCAATTTTTTAAAATATAAGTATACTTTACAAATAACAAGTCCACTGGGCTAGAGCCTGGAAATGCTGTGATAAAAGTCTCAAAGAGTGAACTGTTTAGCAGAGAAGAGAGCTAAGTAAACAGAAACTCACAATAAAAGCTAAGCCCATCCTCGTGTGGAATTATGTAAGAGCGGAATTAACAGAGACAGCAGAAGTCAGGGGAGGAATGGCTCTGGTAAGTCAGGGGTGAATGTCAAGTGTGCTGGTGAAGGAGAAAGAACAGGCCCTTGGGTAGAAGGATAACCCACAAAATGGCATAGAAGAGTCAACACCTATTTTGTTGAAATGTAAAGTGTGAAGGATTTAACATTTTTCTTTCAGATGGTTAACGAACTGTACCAGAATCATTCAATAACATTTCCCTCCTTGGGCTTCCCTGGTGGCGCAGTGGTTAAGAATCTGCCTGACAATGCAGGAGACATGGGTTTGAGCCCTGGTCCGGGAAGATCCCACATGCCTTGGAGCAACTGTGCCCATACACCACGACTACTGAGCCTGCGCTCTAGAGCCTGCGAGCCACGACTACGGAAGCCTGTGAGCCACAACTACTGAAGCCTGCGCACCTAGAGCCCATGCTCCGCAATGAGAAGCCACCGCAATGAGAAGCCCGCGCACCGCAACCAAGAGCAGCCCCCTCTGGCCACAACTAGAGAAAGCCCGTGCACAGCAACGAAGACCCAACGCAGCCAAAAATAAATAAATTTTTAAAAATAAAATAAAAATAAATTTAAATTTCCCTCCTTTACCATCTGATTTGTGATGCTACCTTTCAAAACTAATTTTTTTAAATGTAAATTAGGTCATTTTGAGGCCATTTATTCTGTGCTACTGGTCTGTTTGTTAGATACCGTGTCAGTGTACCACTGTTTTGATTATTATAGGTATAAGGGATGCTTTAGCAAAAATATTTTCATTCCTTTCTTTTTATAATGTCCGTACATTTCTCGCTTGTGGTTTTCATAGGTTTTTGTTGTGTGTTTGCTGCCTATTACAAAAGGGACACTATATTGCATTTCCTAACTTGTTTCTGATGCTTATTGATTTTTGTATGTGGGGGTGTGTGTGTGTATATATATATATATATATATATATATATATATGTAGTTTTGACTAGTTTATTGAAATCTTTTGTTCAAATAACTTCTCAGTTGAATGTCTTGTTTTTACCAGGTAAAAAATTATCTAAAATAATAATTTTGTCTCTCTTTCAGTAGCTGTTTCTAATTTCTATTTTGTATTATATTGAACTGTCTAGAAGAGTGCTTCTCAACCATAGGAGACTTTTCTCCCAGGGGATATTTGTCAGTGTCTGGTGACATTTTTGGTTGTCACAACTGTGGGTTGTGCTACTAGCACCCAGTGGGTAGAGACCAGGGGTGCTGCTAAATCAGCTTTTTGCCCCCATTATTTTTATTTGCAGAGGAACACAGAATACGTTTACATACTTTCATGCCAGTCAAAGACTCTGACACCACAAGAGCAGCGCTCATTTCTGTGAGGCTCCTCCCACCAGTAATACATATATGCTTAACTGCTCTCATCAACGGAAAACAAATCAGATACACCTGAAGGAGCATTTCCATCATGGGGATAAACGTTTACCTTCTAAAACAAGATATAACTGAAAATATTGAAAAATGTTCCTGCTTGCTTCAGCTTTTAATGTGATCCAATTTGCTAACCAAAACGCCCATAAAAGGCTAAGGAAAGCTGATTTTGCCAATATTGTTGGTTGCTAGGTAACTTCCTTATTACCTGTATGTTGCACATATCTGTCTCCTTTTGGATTATACACTTTGACAAGCACACCATCTTGTAAATGGAAGTAAAAAGCTTGTCCTCTCTGCAATTAAGAGGCAGGATAAGAAAGGATATGTAAACATTCAGAATGCTAACTCACTCAACATTGCTCAAGCTAGTCCTCTGGAGAGAATACAAAATTCCACCTATGACTTATATGAACGGACAGTGCTCTCTTGTTATAGAGATATCAATGCAGTCCCATCCCTGACCTTTTAAGTACAGTGATCCAAAGGGCTCGAAGCCTAAAAACTAGATTTTTCTCTATTCTCCTGTAAGTTTTCTATTTAGATTCCATCGATGAGAGGTATTCATAAAGACTTGGAAAGGAGACTTTTCTTTCCTCCATTCGTGGCCAACGTAGACTTATGGATGGATGGCAATGTGAAGTTTTCAAAGGCTTCTCCCGTGTCTCTAAAATCATTTATTTCAGTGCTGTAGACAGCTGAGAGCTTGCTTCCTGTCAACTTGGCACTCCAGGTTTTTCAAAACCAGAAAGTTCTGCCTGCCCTTCTCTCCCAGCCTTTCCCATAGCTTTGTAGGCATTAATTCCTTGTATTAAGTCCTTTCTTGCTCAAATACCTAGAGTGGCCTGTTTTCCTAAGCAAACCTTAGCTGACAGTCTATAGTATCCGCTGACTAATGAGTATCTGTAGGGAGAAATGTACCTGCCTGTGTCTGAAGAAATAAAATCCTGTCTAAGGAAGGCAGTAGCTTTTCATACATTTTTAAAGAAATCACTTGTGGCTAAGAATTACATAATTTCTACAGAGTTACTTTTTTTTGGTCTTTTCTTTTGTTTCAAGTATATACAATGTTCATTACCTTCTCTCATGGGAATCATTAATCAACCTCTCATCCCCACACACGGGTCCTCAAAACTGAAACAATCCATCAACATAAAACCCAGAAGAAAAACAAAGATAAACTGACTGCATCTCAGGTGGGGATGTTTAAAAAAAATGGGTATAAAAACAAAGGAAAAAAAAAAAAAAAAAAGGAATGACCATATGGATGGGACAGGAATGATGTAGCTTAAACTAGTTAAATTGAAGTAATTTCAAAGTAGGGTACTTGACCAATAAGTCTTTTATGAAATTCTGTGAATGATGAGTGTCATGTCCATTAGATTGCCTCCTTCTCCTTTTCCCCATCCTGCTCTGTAGAATCCCCCGATGTCTATATTTGGAGCCAGTCACTGAGGATTTGCCAAGAAGCACAGACATGTAGGAAGCCTCTTCTTTATGCTTACAGTGCAAAAAGAAGTTGCAAATTTCTGTAGGTGTAGCCCACTTACCATGAAAAAGTCATAAAAATGGGACTTCAGACTTGTGAGTCTTAAGGCAAAAGCTAATAGACTTACGAGCCATATCTGAGATCAATCAACAGGGAAAAAGGAATTTACCATATCCTCAACACTTTTGGGGAATTGTTGACACAAACTGTATCCATTTATGAAAAACAACAACAAAGCAGAGCTTGATGGTTTGCTAAAAAAAAAAAAAAAAAAAAGGACAAATCTTCTGAGATACCAGAACCAATTTACACACAGTTTCATTATTCTTTTTTCTCATGACCTTAGACCTCAAGCCAATGTGAAATTTAGTTTCTTGTAGTGATATCACTTTCTGGCTATGGCTAACTGCATGATATATTTGAGACATTTACTTAAACTGAATCTATTTATATGCAGTAATGATACCACAGTTTTATTGAAGGGAATGGAAATTAAAAAAAAAAAAGCCTAACTCACAGTGGAAATTTACTAAGAGGAAATAATTTTATGTTTGTATATATGTGAACACATGAATGTGTAACATTTTCTCAATAAATCTTGGCAGAACTACAGATTGGGAAGAAGAAATAAGTTGTTTTTGTGATCTTTTTAAGTTCTGAATATGAACCGAATGTTTTGGAAGCTTTGCCTCCAAAACTTCCTAGAATTGGAGAATATATTTCCCCCTATCAGGTGCTCCACCCATTTAGTAAACACTTGTTTTAGGCTACTTACAGTCTGTGTGTTTTCTTGTGAACTTATTTCATTAGGATTTCAGGTTGGGTAATATTCATAGTAATCTCCAATTATTATATAATCTTAGCTGCTAGACAATCTCTATCAAGCTAAAGAATTCTTTCCAAAGGGCTTAGGAAGATCACCTGTGTCCCTATTTCAATGGTGAAATAAGTTTGCTGTGTTTGTAAAAGAGAGGCTCATTTTATTCATTCAGTGACAGAGAGTAAACAGATTTCTGCTCTTGTACAGAAAGCAGACTCATATCCTCGGGTTATTGGTTGCTAACTGTGGGATCTCAGGCAAGCTACTTAACCTATCTGAGCCTTAACTTGCTCATTGGTTAAGTGGAGATAAAAATACATAACTCATAGGATATGCTCAAGATAATATAGAATGATACATATAAGAGCCAGGACCCAATACAACAATAAACTTAGGGCCTAGATAAAATGTTGGTATCTTAGCCCCACTTGGTATAATGTGTTTCTTCTCTATCCCCTTTGAGATCTCTATTCACTCCCTGGGATCCCTCAGGGACTGCTCTGCCTTTCAATCACTCAGTGTTAATCCCTGCCCTGCTTCTCTTAGGCTTGCTGAAATCAGCTGTTTCCATAGCTCTTCACACCTCAGGAAACCGCTTCTGTGCTTCTAAGATAGCAAACACCAATCTGCTAAATTCAGTTTTGCCAAAGGGCTAATAAGCAAGAATCAAAAGTATTCTCTTTCTTCTTCACAGGTGGATCAGTGATTCCCTGGAAAAAGTCATCTCTTTGTTTTATAACTTGTGGGTGATTTTCATAGGGGGGCTTTGGGATCAAACCGAAAGAGAAAATATTTGGGGGTAGACATGGCTTTATGATAGCCCTCGACTCACGCAGCCTGCTTTGGCAACAATGAATGAACCTCATTTTCTTCATTTCTTCGCCACTGAAAAATGGTGAAATGAATTTGTATTTCCTGCAGAAAAACTTAGGAGAGCGTATAGCCTGAGTTTATGCTTGTTGGTAGAGGTACAAGGATTGGGAATAAATGGTTTGTGCTGCATCCCAGGAGCACCATCAGACCAATTTGTTTCACACTAACATAATAATCATTCACTTTTATTTATCTAGTACTTACTACGTGTCTGACACATTTCTAATTGTTTTAAAAACATGAATTATCATACTCTTGTAAATTATTATTAATGGGTATTTGTTAAGCACTTATCATATTTTATTTGAAATTACCAATTTAAAAAACATATTATCTACATTTAATGCTTAGAACAGCCTAGTGATGTAGACAACATCTTTTTAGAGCTGTAGAAACAGAGGTTCAGAGAAATTAAGCAAACTTCCCAGTATCACATAGTAACTAGTAGAGCCTAGATTTTTTTTTTTTTTTTTTTTTTTTTCTTTTTGCGGTATGCGGGCCTCTCACTGTTGTGGCCTCTCCCGTTGCGGAGCACAGGCTCCGGATGCGCAGGCCCAGCGGCCATGGCTCACGGGCCCAGCCGCTCCGCGGCATATGGGATCCTCCCAGACCGGGGCACGAACCCGTATCCCCTGCATCGGCAGGCGGACTCTCAACCACTGCGCCACCAGGGAGGCCCGAGCCTAGATTTAAATCAGGCTATGTTCGGCTTTATAGCGAAGGCTTTTACCCTCTTCTACACTGCCTCTTACTACGGGGCCCTCCTAATTGAGGGCAGTAACGCTGAAGTACTATAAGAAAAAGGAAATCATTCAGAAGTCTATTAAAATGCAAACGGAATTTGACTGTGGCATTGCATAGTCTAAAAAATGGAACAGTACAGACATTACCATGGTTTTATGCAAAAACGAAATATGAATGTATTATTTTAAAAAACAAAACAAATTAACTGTTGGGCGGAGTTGCCTTAGAATCCCTTCTTTTTAAGTCATATTTTCATATAGTCCTTCTTTATATTAAGCTAAAAAGTGGTCTTGGAACTTCCACCTATTGGTTTTAGAGCTATCCTTGGGAGCCATGTAGATGATCCTTCTTCCTTAAGATAGAAAACAGCTAGCAGGTAACCCTGAGATCCTGATCATTCAAGATTGTATTCCCTTTTTCAGCTTGCAATGTCACATTGCTGACAGTGCACTTCTAAAACTAAAATCCATGGATCTCTTTTTATCCAAATTGCTGTTTAATCAGGTTTTCTGAAATATGTACATGTACAGTTGACTTTTTCAAGCAGAGAAAAATTAACATTTAAACTTATTAAATGTTAATTTTTCAATTTGAGTCAATCATTTTAGGTGAACTTATCTTGTCATATTTTGATTTCACTCAGCATTGTGTCAATTTAGAGCTTATCTGTATGGGTCAAGACAATGGTGAAATGCGAATGAGACAAAGTCTTAAGTTCAGGCCTTATGGCCCAGTACTAGGAAACCATTCTCTAAGCTGACCCCTCATTATTAGTCATCCTCAAAGCTATCTACAGAATCATCTCATGTTTATTTCTCTCTCTGTTTAACTGACCATCATAAGAAATTTGTCAGATGGCCCTGCTGAAATCAAGATATTTTCTCTATGACATTTTCCTAATTCTTAAATCTCCTATTTAAAAAGAAAAGGTTTTCTTGACATGAGTCATTCTTAAAAAACTCATAGCCAATTCCATTGCATGACATTTTAAATTAATTTACCATTTTTTAGCAATATGTTTAGTGAACTTAGTTTTGGTTCCTGTCAAAAAAATTGTAATTTTATCAGTTCACAATATACTAGACCATGAAAACAAACAGGACAGAAGTTCAGTTTAGATTTTACTAAAAAATCTACACACATACACACACACACTCCATAACAAGTCCCAAGTTGAATCATACAATGAGTTTTCAAACATTGCCAGTATTCCGCTATCATTGAGAAAATATGAAAAGTGCATGTATAGTGCTTCAGTGGGAACAATGCATTAATCATAAAATGCTATTTCAAATACACATATGAGAAGTAAAATTACATGAGCAAGACTAAGTGCATAATTCTGCCTATCTATTATTTATGATTGTTCCTTAGGAACCTAAAATGACTTACCCAGTTTTATCAATTATAGTGGTAATAAGTCACAGTTGTACAGCACTTTACAGCTTATGCAGAGCTTATACAGGCATCATCTCATCTGTTAAACAGGTTGCTATGAAAGAGTAGAACTCTTTGGAGAAAGTGAAATTTAACGGAAAGAAGATAGATAGGTTTTGGAGTCCAATGTGGATTTAAATCTTTGTTCTATCCAGGTTTTGGAGTCCAATGTGGATTTAAATCTTTGTTCTATCCAGGTTTTGGAGTCCAATGTGGATTTAAATCTTTGTTCTATCCCTTACGAGTTGGACGACCTTGGGAAAACCATGCGATATCTTTGAATCTCGTGTATACATGTACACATATGACCAAAAAAAAACTTATCACAAAATTTTTATGATAATTAAATGAAATGATAATGCATAGTGTCCAGCACACACATGTGCTTATAACTGTTGGGATTTTTTTCTCCTTCTTCTTCCCCACTTTGAAGAAGCTAGCTCTACACACATTTTTGCATGCTTAACTTTAACTATGCTTTATTGCACTCAAAACACCTATTTCCATGCTATTCAGAATTGTTAAGTTTGTGAGAACTATCTGGGGTCATGAAACCAAAGCAAAGAACATAACCACTGAGAAAAGGTTCCTTTCTGTAAATGATTTAATTAGTATAAAGATTGCTTCTTTTAACGCAGCAAAACAATTATACTAAATAAAAGGAGTTTAGGAGGCTGTAAAAGGACAAATCATGATGAATGGTTTGAATCATGAACAGGAAATAAGCAGTTCCAAACTGAGACTTGTACATTTTGGTAAAAGAGCCTAGCCTAGGTTTTGAACAAACAAATCTCATGAAAGAATACTAAAAATGACAGAAAGGACACGGTACAAGTAACTGCAGCTGTTTTTAAAAACAAATGTTGTTTTGTATTTAGATAGGGGTTATGCCAAAAAAGGTCAATGCTCAAAATAACTTTGTTTGAAGGGAATGCTAATAAAAGGCACCACAGTTAAAAATATTAAAATCCATGTATTAAAGGCTCAGAGGGGTTTTCCTGATCATGAGGATAGCAAATTCCCTAGATTTTCAAGTAGGAGTTAGAATTCTGGGAGGATAAGTGACCCAGGTCCAGGACCACACCTTTGATTAGGAGTAAATGTGGGAACAGTTTCAAAGTTATCTGATTTTTGAGTCGCCTCTTTCCACTATTGATGATCTGTCTGACCCTAATGTCAGGAGTGGGTCTCTCTATCCTATGGGTCTGTCAGTTCTACCTATTTCTGCCAATTCAACCAGGGCAAGGAACTTAGTCTTTCCATCCGTTTCCACAGGAAATCCTATCACAGACAAAAATGTCTTGATTTGTATAAACTGTGCTGAAAGTTCAGGAGTCATGGGGAGGGGATGGGAGGGGAGGAGGGGCCATTGGAAGGCCCAGGATTAGCAAAAAAATTGGCATCTAGGTAAAAGGACGGCTGAATAAATGAAGAGCTCTGGAGACAGAGATTTATCTCCCTGGAGCTATGTGTTTATATTTCAAAGGAGGCTAAAACCCTGAGCTATCTTGTTTGTTGTGCCAAGGGTTATACAAATTTAGGGACCAGAGAAGATTCATACATATTACGGACAAAGATTTCTCTCTCTCTTTCCAGAGGGGAGCAGGGCAGCTGTCCAGCTCCTGTGTAAATGTCCAGATTGATATTTCAGGCTTCCTGCAGTACAAACTCCTACAAGCAGGGTTGACAGTGCCCTTCAAGTTGCTGCCAGGGAAGGGGAGTCAGCACTATTATTGCTGTAGGTAATCTTAAGTCTGATGCAGAAACCTCATGTTTGCTTTCAGGACAAAATTAATATATATAGACATTAAAATATATCAATAACGGATTTTCCCCAAGTAAGACTACTTACTATTGATTATTACTGATCGGCTATTACTTCCCCATTGACATCTTTCCATTTTCATTCTCCTTCTTTAATGAAAGAGCAACTATTTGTTAAGAATTTACTAACCAGATTCAGTATTAAGAGCTTTACATGCATTGTTTTATTTAATACTCACAAAAAGCCCATGAAGAAAGTGTTTTTATTCCCATTGAATAGTTGAAAAAACTGATCAACAAACTTGACCCATACAACTGGTGAACAGCAGAGCTAAAACAGCCAGTGAATTGCTAAATTCTAACCTGTCTCTTTTGTTTCAGAACCTAGTTATTTCTCCTGCTCTGCACTAAATTACATGATAATGTCCCAATTAGCACCCTCCACTAATCAAATTCAGAAGCTGCTAACACGTGGCAAATTCTCTAATCTTAACAAAACAATTTTATCTATTACTACGTTAGGGTAATTTGTGTATCTGATAGTATGAAAACTATGTGTATGCATGTGTGGGTGTATCCACATTCTTATTCTTACTCTGAAAGTTTCTAATAGCATAGTCTTAAGGGCCTGGCGTAGCAGTTGTTAGTTTCAAGAAAGGAACGTAAGTCTTCAAGATATATTTTTAGTCCAGGATGACAACTTGGGTCCAAATACTGAAAAATATTTTATACGTGTTGCCTAGTGAAGACGCCTGCAGGCTCTATAGACCAGCCTTGTTATTCATGGACCAGCAGCACCTGGATTGTTGTTACAAATGCAAAATGGTGGGTCCCACCCCAGGCCTACTGAGTCAGCCTCTGCATTTTTATAAGATTCTCCCATTTAAGAAGGGACTCTTTAGAATAGTCTGAAGGCTTTAAAGCTTTCCTTTCTGAGTCCTGCTGATGAAAAGTAAAACCAAGCCTTTCCCCTCTTCAGGTGGTGTATCATGGAACCGCCTTGAAACCCTGAGTCATTTGCTGTCTGCTGAAGTTTTCTACAAGTCCCCAAATAAGGTGGTAGAAAGTTCTCAGACTGTGTGATGTGACATGACTCTGCAATAAGAAGGGTGTTTAAAGAGAATGAATCACAAGTGTGATTTACACTAAGAGGACAGACTCATGAATACTGATTCAATACTGGAAAAAGATGCTTTCGGATGCATTGACTTTCCTCTAAATCAGATAGAAACCATTTGCCTTTAACATCAAAAGGTTTCTGATGTGATACTTAAGACATCAATCCCAGTTCATCCCATTTTTCTTGACAGATTTTATTACTCCAGTAGATTTAAATCACAGGGGATGACCAAAGAAGGGAACCAAAGAGAAGTTGCCGTTCCCTCTCTCTTTGACAAAGAATATTCCCCCTCCCCCTCTTCCAACATAGCTTTCTTGAACACATTTATTCCCGAATCCTAGGATGTCAAGGCCCCATCATGATAATCTTTTGCATGTTTGGTCATGTGAATGGCATAGTTTCATTTCTTTCCTAAATAACTAGTAGAGGCAACAAGGGGACAATTTATAGGATTACAGAGCTTGAGGAAACCACAAAGATTCCTCCTATGTCCCTGTTCGTCCTTTCTCAGTTTCCTTTGCAGCCTATTGGTCTGGTCCTACCCCTTAAATTTTGGGGAGGACTCTTTTCTTTATCACTTTATTCACTCTTCTGAAGAAACCCCATTATACTTACATGCTGATTTGGAGAGACATCTTCATCCTAAACCTACCTCCTGTGCACCAGAACTGCAGATCCAACTACCTATCCCCCCAGGAATCTCAAAGCTCAACGGACCCACAATCGAACTCAATATCCCATTTCAACAGCTATCCCCTGAGCATTTCCCATCTTTGTAAATGCTAACCCCATGCACCTAGATGTTCAAATCAGAAACTCAACAGTTATCCTAGAAGCCTCACACAAATCATAAAGTCATTTTAAAAACTAACAGTTTTTTTCTTCATTTTCTCTAGTGAATTCCTCACCCAATTGTTGATTTTGTTGACTTTCTCAGTTTTAGCTTTCCTCGTGTACTTCAATTTTAGTTTCAGACTCCTCTTGAGAGGGAGCTTTTAGGTTTCACATTTTTTTCCCCTCTCTCTGGTGCCTTCACTTCCTCTAGCCATTTTGCTCTTAGCTCAACTTGCCCCCGAGATTTCCATTCCAGGACAAGGTCTTGTATTGGTGGCTCATGGCGAGAAAATAGATTCAGTTGTGGAATGGAGGGGTGGCTTCTCCCAGGTCCAGGTTCCAGGCCTCTCTCTGTTTCCTCTGGCCTCTGAAGCTTACGCTGAGCCACAGCCCAGGGTGGGCAGTAATCACAGCTTTTTCCAGCCTTTCATGGTTGGGAATCCCTGCTCAGGTGCTAAATTTGAAGAAGTAAGTGGGGCTCTGTTCTTCTAATGTGCATGGTACGCATTTTTTTTTAGATAAAATTTTCTATTTGAGAAAAGTTTTTAGATTTATCAAAAAATTGCTAAGATAGTACAGAGTTCTCATATATCCCATACCCAGTTTCCCCTATTATTAACCTCTTACATTGATTAGTTACATTTGTTATAATTAATAAACTAATACTGATACATTACTATTAACTAAAGTCCATACTTTATCCAGACTTCCTTACATTTTAACCTAATGTCCCTTTCTGTTCCAGGATCCCATCCAGGATACCGCATTACATTTAGATATCATGTCCTCTTGAGCTGTTCCTGACTGTGGGTTCCATGCTCCTTTATTGCTATGTGTTTTTACCCCTTTTCTGGCCCACAGAGGTATTTGTTTGGTTTAGAAAAGAAGATATACCTTAACTGAAAAATGTCAGCTATGATTGCTTCAAGCATTCAAAACTTGAAATCATAGAACTGATTGGAAAATCTTCTTTTTCATTTCCAGCTGGTCACCAGTTCCTCCCCATTTATATCCATCACCTCTCTGTAATTCTCTCCTCTCATATTGCCTCTGCCTTAGATTAGGACTTTGTCACTCTCCATTAATATTATTTTGATACTTTACTTTTTATTTAACTTCTACTGTGTGTTACTCTGTGCCAGGATCTATTAAAGCAATTTGTACACATTACCTCATATAAACCTTATTACAAACCTGAGTGGTACAGGGTAATATTCTCACTTCCCAAAGGAAAATCAGTGAGGTTAAGTGACTTGTCCAAGGTCACAGAGCTACTTAGAATGGCTGTGTGGGTATCCAAAACTAGATCTGTGTAATTCCAGAGCCAAAGCTCTTAAGCCATACAGCATAATATCTAATTAGCCCTGACACTTAAACGTCTAAAAGATTATTCTGTCTCTAGGCATGTATATATATCCCCAACCCATTCTCCATATGATGCTCAAAACATCTCTCTATAAAGCAACCTTATCAAGGTACTCCCCTAGGCAAAAACCTTCAACAATTCCCAAGGTGTCATGATTAAGTCCAAATTCTATAGTACAGCCCACAAGACCCCCCATTATCTGGCTCCTCATCCTTCTCAAGCCTCATCTCCAACTGCCAATTGTCAACAGTAGTCATTCATTTATTAAATGAGTGAATAAGCATTCTTAAAACTGACCACTGAATTGAGATTTAGATAGGCTTATTTAGGGGTAGAGGTGAAAAAAATAAATGAGAGCATGGAGAGAGGGAATTACTATTGATATTCCTCTTCTTATTTTAGTGAGACTTTTTGGCTATCCCTATCCCATCCCACTCACCCTATGTTTATTTACAGGAATGTTTCTCATATCAAGAAAGATCTGTAATTTGAGAGAATTATTTAAAGTAAGATGTGAAACTTTGTAGCCTCAAATAGCACACCAGATACCCTGTTTCTTTAGTTAGAGTAAACAGTATTCTGCTGTTCTGCTATATAATGACTCACTTGAAATAATACTTGAAAAAGACCTCAAAGACACTAAAATTACCTAATTCAAAAGGAAATTGTTTTGAACTGGTTTATGAGACACTCAATAAACAGAGTCACAAGGTAAAACTCTCTGTGGGCACCTATGATATTTTATTTCCAATATACTATTGATGATAATTTTTGCCTCCTTTGGCTCAGAGAACTAGGAGAGGAAATCAATGTCCTTTCTCTCGACGTATTAAAATTTAAGCAACAAAATTAAGTCCAAGGATTCTTGAGTGCAAATCCTAGCAAATAAAAAATATTGTGATGCAGCAGGTAGGCAGGCACTGTTTAAAGTCTTACTGATTTCTCTGTGATGGACTATCCTCCATATACTTAATATGTAACATCTTAATATTTAATGTCCATAAGACTGAATGTACTAGAAGACTTAAGATTCCAACTCATGAAACAGGCTGACCAAATAAATGACCAAGGAGAATGGAGGAAATGGGATGCTAAGATGTGTCGGCCATGATTACACAGACAATATAGGCTTTCTCCTCCAGGAAACATCCGTCTAAATAGCTAAAGACTTATTCAGATAACATTTTGAAGGTATTTAACTTTGTTATCTTCAAACATACATGGTAACATGAAATAGGTTAAGTATTAGATAACATTACTTCAAAACCATTACATGAATTTCTCTTTAGCAGGTATTTTTACCTACTAAAAGGCTGTTAAGCTAATTTGCTGAACATAATATTTTCTGTATTCCGAAATCATGTTTCCATTAAGAATTCACATAGCTTTTTATTCATAGATTATACTGACACAAAGGTTTTATAGGTCATAGTTTGTTCAGATGATTCGAGGTTTTAATTAGTGAAGTTTTAAAATAGTTCACTAAAAGCTTGCTTGCATGTAGATGTGCACATGATTTATAGTGAATCTATTAGGAATGGTCACCGAAACATTTATAATTGGGTTATTCAAAGTAATTAACTATAGTCAACGTCATTTCAAAACTTCTGGCAGAAATAGCAAATAGAAGCATTTCCCTCAATTGTGTCTCACTTTCAACTATTTTCACATTCTTCTCAGTAATATTCTTTTGGTCAGAGTATGAACATGGTCAAATTTTTGTTGAGGAGCATGGATCTTGCAGGTTTTTTTAATGTGTGAAAAATGTCTTTAGATATGAAGTAGGAAGAAAAGCCATATCCTAAAAAGTCAGGAGATATCAATTGCTTTTTAAAATATATTTTTCATTGAGGTATAACTGACATAGACATTATATTAGTTTCAGGTGTGCAACATAACAAGGGGCTATCAACAGCTTTATTTCTGAATGTCTGCAAGATCCTAGAAACTCTTTAAATTGATGCTTTTTTAAAAAATGGAAATATGGGGGAAATTTGAACATATTTCACTGTTCAAAATGCCATTAATTATATCCCTTAATGTTTAAAACAAAGTAGGTATTTCTTAATAATCTGTCATTTTCTTCCCCTAGCCATGGTTCAGTGGAAAGGAACGTTCCTACAAGCGTTGGCGGGTGGAAAGGGCAAGTTCTAATGGCTGGCAGTGCTGAAGGATTTATTGTCATAGGAATTTAGCAAATTTCAAATAAGATCATGATTATTTCTCCACCACGAAACAATATCTGTTTAAATTATTACACAATTTTAACCAGTATAGCTTCAATTAGGCTGCTTAGAAATCATTAAATAAATTGACAGGTATAATTTGTTTCTAATAAGTTATAAGTTATGCTGCAACTCAAATACCAAACCAACACCAGTAGCTCAGGGAAACCCTGGGGTATTGACATTTCTTAAACCATTTATCACAGCCACGATTAAGCTGTGTTTCTTGATCCTGGATTGATTACCTCTGACAGAGAACAATAACAGAATCAGGGCAAAAGAGAATATGGCAAATGTACAAAATACAGTGGTAACTTTGTAAATTAGAGTTGGCAAGCTTATCTAGCATGTTATAAATGTTACCAATCTATAGGGGTATCAAACAAACATCTTTTTCTTCTTTCTGAGTACACCTCTACTGCTTAGTAAAATTTAGTTAAAATTGTATAAATGCTTAGTTAAAAAATCTAATTTCTCTTGAAAGAAATAAAGTGTTCATATTTATTCTAGAGTGGAAAAGAAGTTTTCATCTGTGGTTTTCCTAGGCCTCATGTTTTAAAGTGGATTTTAAATGGAATTTTTTAAATGACATGAAATAAAAACCCATTCAAATACCCCTCCAGCACATACACACAGACGCAGATTCTCATACACTGAATCCCAAGGTCTGCTTACCCCACAAGTAAACAAAAAAATTGAATTTGGATTTTCAATATCTTCAAATTCCATTATCTTAATACAAATGGCCCGATCTAATGCAATGTGGGTCAAAAAGAAAAGGCACTTCTACATGTGCAGCAGTCATGGAAATCTGTGAAAAGCCCAGGTCCATTTAGGGAAGTCCAGATTCCATGTATAATAAGGAACCTCAGCAACAGAATAATTTTCCTTAAATAATCTTGTGACCCAGAAAGTATAAGAAGTCATCAAACAAACTTCAATTCAAAACAAAGTAATTTTTCTCAAGAACATAATTTAATCTGAACCCTCAGAGCAGCTACCCATTTTAGTTTCTGTGCTTACAGACAGTGACCTGTGTGCCAAGTTGATTCTTCTGATTAAATCAGAGACTTCTTGCTTTTACATGAAGAATCTTCTAGCGTGGAGAGAAGGTTCTGGTTCAGTGGTGACCTAGTTTCATGCTGCAGAATGTGTCACCTCCAGCAAGATTAGTCTTTTCCATTTTTTTCTTTCTCTTTCCTGCTACAATATTTTCACTTTAGAGTCGATCTTTTTTATTCTTATAATTAAAAAGTCTGGATTCAGAAGGAGAGGCATATAAGTTATGTGGTGATATTTTTAAATGCCTGGTATATTGCAATTAAAAAGCAGTTAAATATGTGTCTTGCTTTTCTCTTTTTAGAGTTTCCAAACTAGTTATTACTGTTTTAATTTTGCCAACTACTCAGAAGAATTCCCAGGGAACCCCTAATTCTGTAGGCTCTCTTTTCAATATGTAAGCAGCCTCTTCATTAAGTTTGGAATGTTGAAGATATTCTATTCTGAAGGCAGGGCAAAGGACAAGATCAGTGGATGTCAGACTTTTACAATTTCACAGAAGAGTAATATTTCAAAAGAATATTTGGGGGACATTTCCTAACTTAATTTTGACAAGTGAGGAGATTTAAAAATAACACATCTTATTAAAATATTCTACTATGCCATCATTTCACAGAAGGCAGTCCATTTTAACACGAGGAAGGAGGTGAGAAAAGAAGAAAAGAGAGGAGGGGGAGAAAGGAAAGAAAGAAGGAAGGACGACCAAAAGAAGGAAAAGATGGTCACTTTAATCGAATAAATGTAATTTCATGAAAAACTAGTATTCTTTTTTTAATGCATCTGTTTCACCATCAATGGTATGGACTAGCGCTTGTGAAACCACTTACTGAGATCTCTGTCAATGATCTAATTTCATTTTTGTTTTTGTTTTTGAGAAGAGAATTGAGCTGAAAACATGTAGAAGATAAACTGTTTACCATTAGTTATCAATCTACTTAGATTCTTTCCTTGACTTTGCCACCATTTCCAGTGTGATCATGAAAAAGTCATTCAACTTTCAGAGACTCAGTTCCAAAGAATGCTATATGGTGGCCATAATAAGTATCCTACTCATCTTTTAGGAATGTTATAAGCATTCACTGAATTTAATATGTATTTTTTAGTCACCTAAAAAACTGACAATGCATATGTTAAAATGCTTTGAATCTATTCATGTTGATCAAATCTGGGGAAGGTGTGGCCAAGTATGAGGGGAATTTGGATGGAATCCTAACACTGTTCTAGGCAGAAGCAAACACTTCCATAAAGCCCATCATACATCATACGGAAGGACACCTTTGGGAAACCACAATGAGCATGGCTAGAGTGTGGGGCTGGGGTCTGAGACTAAGCTGGAGAGTAAACTGGGGCAGAGCATGAAAGGTCTACAGAGCAACAAACAACCTTATCTTGTGGGGAATGAGGAACCATCTGCTAAAAACCAGGGTATCGATAAGCGAGCATATCCCCAAGGATCAGGGCAGGAGGCTAGCTTCACATAGCAGGCGGCAGAGATCATGACGCCTCATTCGCGCCGCATCTTTAATGCACGAGGACAATAACAAGCTCACTAATATTCATGGAGAACTTCCATGTTCTAGGCACTACTATAAGCACTTGACATAGGCTACTTCATTTACTCCTCACAACGGCCCTTTCAGGAAGCATCAGTTTTATTTCCTTTTATAAGTGAAGACACTGAGCTTTGAGATTCTAAGTGCCTTGTTTACGGTCACATAACTAGCAGGGGAAATGGGATTCCAACTTAGACATCAGATTCCAGAGGCCAAGTTCCTCACCATTGATCCATCCTGCTTCTGGGACCAAAAGAAGGAGCTCAGTAAGCGCAGTGGAATGAATGACTACCCTTCCGCCTTCCTGCCACTGATCAAAGCCATTTAGGATCTTGGAGAGCTGATCGGAGCGCTTTTCCAGGCAAGTTGATGCCTAAACCGCTCTAAAGACATAACAGCTGTACTTCAGAAAACACGACCCAAACTTCCCCAGTAACGGTGCTCAAATTGTTACATTCCCCCAGTATTTAATTTTTATATTCTTTGTTACAACTTATTCTTTTCTTGGTAGAAGTGAAGAACATCTGGTCACCTCCTCTTCAAAACAATGTTGGGAAGCTTGAGGATCATTAAATTTCCCCTCAATCATTTTCTTCTTCATGCTGCAAATATCAATTCCATTAGTCTTTTCATAAATTAATTCTATGCCAAGGGAAAAACAACTCTTTGAAAAATCTATTATTAATGTATCGAATGTCCTGTAATTGAAACCGGCCTAACTGATTTCTCAGAACTGTATCATTTATCTGCTAGAATGTTTATAAAAATTGTATAAGATTTAAACACATTTTACAGAGTAACTTTTCTATCGCCTTCCTCCATTAACCTGCTTTATTTTTCTTTAAAAACGTACTATTCATTGACAATGAATATCCAATTACTTATTTATACCCTGTTTTTCCCATTAGAGTATAAGCACCTGAGTGCCTGGACTTGGTCTTATTTTCTCTTGTATTAGTGGCACTTTGAACAAGGCCTGGTTTGTAGTAGGTATTTAATAAATATTTATTTAATTAATAACTGAATAGGTTAATAAATGAAGGAACATATTTTCATATATGAAAAAGTCTGAGTTAAACACATCCACCAAATAAACCCAGAATTTGTTTATCTGAATATAACTGGAAATTACTGTGTAGAGAACACTGACTGATTCATCAGAGATGGTATTCAACAAAGCGAAGGTGATACCGTGAGATTAATATAGAAAGGACAAAAGGTAGAGACTGATCCATGAGGGCAAACAAGAGATTAAAAGGCATGAGCAGACTGTTAGTTCGCTTGACAAGGTGAGGACCTGCACGGAAGCCTCAACTGAAGGAAAGTTCCAGAAGTATTATACAGACACCTGTTATCCAAGGAGCCCCCTATTGGCCCTGTTTGGAAGCCCTGCTGAGCCAGGAACCTGGGAAGGCTAACTTCAACCCTTTTCTGCCTTGTCTTTGAACTTGCAGAGAGCGTGTATATAGCATAATAAAAGGGAGCTTTACATATAATACATGACACCATTAAACTCCTAGAAGAGAACACAGGCAAAACATTCTCTGACACAAATCGTAGCAATATTTTCTGAGGTCAGTCTCCCAAGGCAAAAGAAATAAAAGCAAAAATAAATGGGACCTAATCAATCTTATAAGCTTTTGCACAGCAAAGGAAACCATAAACAAAACAAAAAGACAACCTAAGGAATGGGAGAAAATATTTGCAAATGATGTGACCGACAAGGGCTTAATTTCCAAAATATACAAACAGCTCATACAGCTCATTATCAAAAAGGCAAACAACCCAATCAAAAAAATGGGCAGAAGATCTAAATGGACATTTCTCCAAAGAAGACATACAGATGGCCAACAGCCACATGAAAAGACGCTCAAACATTATTAATTATTAGAGAAATGCAAATCAAAACTACAATGAGGTATCACCTCACACCAGTCAGAATGGCCATCATCACAAAGTTTACAAATAATAAATGCTGGAGAGGGTGTGGAGAAAAGGGAACGCTCCTACACCATTGGTGGGAATGTAAATTGGTACAGCTACTATGGAGAACAGTATGGAGGTCCCTTAAAAACTAAAAATAGAGCTACCATATGACCCAGCAATCCCACTCATGGGCATATATCTAGAAGAGACAAAAACTCTAATTTGAAAACATACATGCACCCCAACGTTCACAGCGGCACTATTTACAATAGTCAAGACATGGAAGCAAACTAAGTGTCCATCAACAGATGAATGGAGGGACTTCCCTGGTGGTTAAGAATCCACCTTCCAATGCAGGGGACGCAGGCTTGACCCCTGGACAGGGAACTAAGATCCCACGTGCTGCGGGGTAACTAAGCCCGCGCATCACTGAGCCCGCATGCCACAACTAGAGAGCCTGTGTGCCGCAACTATAGAGGCCACGTACTCTGGAACCCGTGTGCCACAACTAGAGAGAAGCCCACGTGCCCCAGTGAAGAGCCTGTGCGCCACAACGAAAGATCCCACATGCCACAACTAAGACATGACACAGCCAAAAATAAATAAATATTTTTAAAAACCCAGATGAATGGATAAAGAAGATGATATAAAGAAGATGTGTACATACATACACACACACACACACACACACACACACACACTCAAAATGGAATATTGCTCAGCCATAAAAAATGAAATAATGCCATTTGCAGTAACATGGATGAACGTAGAGATTATCATACTAAGTGAAATAGGTTAGACAGAGAAAGGCAAATATCATATGATATCACTTATATGTGGAACCTAAAAAAATGGTACAAATGAACTTATTTACAAAACAAAAATAGACTCGTAGACATAGGAAACAAACTTATGGTTACCAAAGGGGAAAGAGGGGAGGGATAAATTGGGAATTTGGGATTAACAGATACAAATTACTACAAATAAAACAGATAAACAATAAGGACCTACTGTATAGCATAGGGAACTATATTCAATATCTTATAATAACCTATAATGGAAAAGAATCTGAAAAAGAATATATATATATATATACACACACATATGTATATATATGTATGTAATGTAACTGAGTCACTTTCTGTACAACAGAAATTATCACAATACTGTAAATCAATTATACTTCAATTAAAAAAATAAATTAAAAAAGGGCTTTGCTAAATCTAACCTTTTTCTAATTTCTAACAGATTTAAAAGTTGTAGATCTTATTCACTGTTCTCCACAGCAGGGGTTCCAATCCTTCTCTCATGCCCGGAAGTATTCAAAGCTCTTCTTTGCAATAAGCTCTTGGCCCATTTCCTCCCTCCTCCTCCACTGAAAAGGGCAAGGTTCATCACCACTACCTCCACCAGCACCCCCCTCCCTCCTCTTTGCCACCCCCAAAGTTTATTTAGCACTTACCATGTGCCTTACACTGTACTCAGTGTTAGGATTAATGACATCAATGCCATCCTTTCCTTCTCTAAAGAATGGAGATTTGGTATGGAGACATGCTAACACAAGAAGATAAGGAAGACAGCTAAGTGCTAGATGCCAAGGCAGCGAGGAGAACGGAGGGTGATGAAGGGTGACTAGATCTATGAAGCCAATAAAGAGCCCCCGAGTGCCTTTAAGGTCTGATGTGATTTCTCCATCTTCTGGATTCCACAGCACTTTGAGTGAACCTCCCCTGCCCTCTGCTACTCCTCACTCATCTCCCCTACCTCTGGCCCCACCCATGGCATTGAGAGCATCTGTCCTGTATTCTACTCACTGGTGTGCCTGTTTTAACCAAGCACTGCTTTCCCCCCACCCCGCCACGTGATGAACACCTCAAGAGCAGGGATCTCTGTTTTACCCTTCTTATTCTGAGCAGCATCTCCTATGAGGCCTTCACACAGCTGGGTCTGATCGAGGACTAATCAGCATTTGGTGTGTCACTGAATGACTGATTATGGAGACATCTATTCAAGACCTGTCCCACTTCCTAACTGTCAAGCGAAAAAAGTCTCAGAAAAGAAAGACATCAGCACATTTTACTAATAGTCACAGATGCTGGAGAGAGATGTACGAACTCTGGCTTTAGATTCTGAATCAAGGAATGAATATTACATGGACTTACAAGCCCAGCTTAGGGAGCATTGGGACACTTTTGGATCCTGCATGCCCCGTCTTCTTCACTATCTCTACATCTGCTTTACAACTCTTTTCAGAAGTCCTTACATGTAGTTCTCTAAGTTAAATATAGAGAATACATGGAGTATTAAAAATATGAGTCTACTATTTGGTTTCATCTTCCATCTTCAAGTAGGGACTATGTTTTTGAAGGATATAGGTTTCTTATATACACTGTTAAACTCAAGTAGTTTTATTGAGCACAAACAAAAACTGGAGTAGGGAACAATTCTATTCTGTTTTCATCTGTTTACCCATTAGAGCTAGTCCACTAATTTAATGTTATATTATTCTAGCTCTAATTAACACTTTTATTTAAAAATAATAATACAATTTTAAGTGCCTGAAGGACTTCAAATATCTAGTCCAGTTGTAAGTTACAACTCATTAACAGACCATGTAGTCAATTTAGTGTGTTGAGATTGCATTAAAAAAATGAAAATAACGATCAGAATGAATAGTAAGGAAATGTTCTCAGGAAATTTTTTTCACCTATGTTGGTGGTTGAGTGTGCACTGGGTAAGTGGTGTAAAATGTGTTAGGCAGAATTCTAAGATGGTCCCCAAGATTCCTCACCCCTGTAATGTACACACGTGTGTGATCCCCAGGCCTGTGAATATGATGGACTTTACTCCCATGATTAGGTTTTGTTGACTTTAAAACAGGGAGATCATCTGGGTGGCCCTGACCTAATTACATAAGCCGTTGAAAGCAGAGAGCTTTCTTGGCTAGCCCAAGGAGAGGAAGTTAGAGATTCATAAGAGAAGGATTTGACATGCAGCTACTGGCTTGAAGATGGAAGAGGCCACATGGCAAGGGAAGAGAGTAGCCTCTGAAAGTTAAGAGTGAGCCCCAGTTGACAGCCAACCAGGAAATGGGGACCTCAGACCTACCACTTCAAGGAACTGAATTCTGCCAACAAAAGGAATGAACTTGGAAGCATACTTTTCCCTAGCTGAACCAACCTCCAGACAAGAACTCAGCCCAGCTAACACCTTGATTTTAGCCTTGTAGATATCCCGAGCAGAAAATATAGTCATGTTTTGTGGATTTCTGACCTACACAGCTGTGAGCTGATAAATGGGTGTTGTTTTAAACAGCTAAGTTTGTGGTAATTTGTTTCACAGCAATAGAAAACGTATACAGTACTTCATATGGTCAACTGTATAATAAAAAGCGAGCAAGAAAAAATACTCAGAAAGACTGATTTGGTCTAAAATCTATCACTGTCCAGATGAGAAGGTTAAGGTCAAGTGATGGTAAATAACTGTGCAAGATTATACAGTTGGTGACAAAAGCAGCACAGAACAAACTCTTTCTTTAGCCGCAGTTCTGATACAGTGGTTACTCTCCTTTTAATTTAGCTGAAGATTCATATATCTCACGCCAATAGAGAACAGCTTTTCCTCTGCTTATATCAAAACAATGAAATTTTATTATACTTCTTATAAGATGGATTGTTTTCCTATAAAAAGTAATGAGTTTATGCCGTGCCTTTTTTTTTTGCTGCTATAATTGTTTTAACACGTTTCTGTTATTAGGAATAATTAAGGACCTAAATCTATTGTCTATACAAGGAGGCAATCATTTCTATTTCCTAGAGTTCTCTCAACAGGAAGTAGATCCTATACATAAGTGCATGAGGGATAAAAGCTGTGAGATCAAAAGAAATTTCTAGAGAAGCTACTGCAGTCACTCATTAGCCACTAAGAGACAGTTTAATAACTCCAAAATTTTCTAGTTCTTTTGTTTAATTTAAAAATTCTTCAATTCCCAGAATAATTACTTAAATATAGTGCAGCACTTCATTGCTAAATTTAAATGTAGTAGCAACTTGGCCACAAGAGGGCTCCCAGGTTTTTCCAGTTGTGTGAGCTATAAATTGAGACATTGAAAGATATTTTTAAATGAAAGGGCATATTGGCTGGTGGATGGGTTAGTTGGCATGGTTTCCTTAAGTGAAATTTTCTGGGGATTGCAGTAAAAATATCACTCAAAGAAACTCCTCAGGCTCACCTCTCTAGACGGGGATGGTATCCTTCCGAGTGACACAGAAGGCAGACTCTAAAATGTCACAAGAAGGTTAATTTCATTCGCAGAGTTGGCTATCTCTGGCTCACAGTTTTTTCTTTAATTTCTTTAAGGTTCTATCCCTCATCTAAAAAAATAGAGAGTATAATACTTACAAGAGTTGTGAGGATCAACTGAGAAAGAAGAAAGGAACTTAATGTGTGCCTAGTATTTGGAATTACCAATAAATGGCAATTATAATTGTTGTTGTCTTTATTACCAATACATTTACTAAGGGATACTGAAATAGGCTTGTTTTGTGAAATGATCTTTCAATATAGGTGATTACGTGGTTGCTAATATTTCAGCCTTGAAAATGTCCCCAGGTCTATTTTAACATATAGACATGCCACTGACATTGCTTATGAATCAAACTGTTGCAAATCCAAAAATTAAACATTCACTAGTTGTAGGACTATTTAAAATAACTGATAGTTCATCTTTCTGCAATCCAAACTCACCATTTAGAATTCTATTTTTCAGGCTTAGTTGTTTATTTACATTGGCCAAGCTGGGGGTCAATGTTTTACCCTCATTTTCTCATCTTTAAGGAATATTGAGTTTATAAGATAAACTTTATTTTCTGAAGGCAAAATACTGTCTTCTTATCCAGTTAATAAATCAGAAAAGCAGTAGATGGTAGTGGACATGTTGAAGGGTGGGAGGAGAGGACATTGGAAAATGGAGAGAGAAGCAGGTATGTAAACGTCATGGGCTTTTCTAGTTGATTTTTAGAACTCTGCTATCATAAGTTTTAAAAATGGAAATGTGTACCTGTCTACACTCTCTGATATCAATTCTCATTATAGCTGACCACTGACATCCTCAAAGACACCATGCTTGTTGTCTATTAAAAAATAAGACTTTAACATCTTCATGTGGAAAAAAGCAAACCTGAGAGTAGATATAGGAAGAAGATATAAAATGGTAGGAAGGGAAAGCATGGTTTTAGGAGCCAAATCCTGAAATACTACTAGACATACATGGAGGCATCTCTTCAAGTGTGAAGGAAGTAATTTAACCCAAAGACACAGGAGAATGAATGGACAAAGTCACACAGAAAATTGGTATGGGAATCAGAACTAGAAATCTGATCTGATTACATTTCTAGATAGAGACACTAAAAATATCTGAGAAAGAATTCCAAACATCCCATAATGGGGTGGTGGGGTGCTGGATACCAAGAAAAACATGACCCCTTTGATGTAACTTTAGTAAAGCCATTAAGCCAACAGTGTCTACTATTAAAGATTTTGGTGATGACCAAATCTCTCCAAATGAAATAATAAGCAACACCGAAGCATCCATCTTCTTCCTGGTAGATTCATCTCCCCTACACATCACTTCTACCATACATATGTTTAGCAACTTTTGTCTCAATTAGACCTAAAACACTGAAAATTGTTACTGTGAGTTAAAAATCAAGGCCAAAGACATGATGAACAAATATTGGTACATAAAAGTTGGTAATTCGACTTATTTGAATTGATTACCTCTAACACTCCAATGAAGTGTTAACGTTCAAAATTACAGGATATTATTCTACCTGGGAAAAAGGGGGCATAATGTCTGCAAGACCCTATCCATAGCCTACTACCCTGTCATACACTGCGATCTGGATGTGATTCAATCTCTCCAATGTGAAGTAATGTGCAAGGTAAAAACGGACCTCCAACATAATTTGTCCTTCCTCAGAACGTAACAATTTTCTATTTTCTTAGTGGCTTTGTTAGTTACAGGCTGACATCAACCACTGTCTCAACAACCTGACAGAACAGGGTCAGCCACTTGAAAGCCTGGAGGGAGAATGAAAAGAGCAAGAACCGAAAACCAGAAACAAAAACGGCGCCTGGCTCAAGACTGGCAAAAATGAAAATAGTAGCCCATAAGCTTACAACTTGGAAAACCATATATATATGTAATTTACTTCTCTTAGGCAGGATATAGAAGGTCCTCAGGCCTACTCTTTTACTTAACTTTGCTGAAGGTGTGCCGTATTTTTCCAACTCCATGTTCAGACTGTATGAGAAGATGTCCACATAAACCATCAGAAACATATACAGTCGGCCCTCTGTATCTGCAGGCTCCACATCCACATATTCAACCAATCAAGGATTGAAGATATTTGGGGGGGAATATCCAGAAAGTTCCAAAAAAGCAAAACTTGAATTTTCTGCACATCCAGTACTATTTACATATCATTTACATTACATTCGGTATTATAAGTAATGTTTACATAGCATTTACACTACATTAGGTATTATATGTAACCTAGAGATGATTTAAAGTATATGGGAGGAAGTGTGTAGGTTATATGCAAATACTATGCCATTTCATATAAGGGACTGGAGCATCCTTGGATTTTGGTGTCCCTGAAGGGTCCTGGAACCAATCCCCGTGGATACTGAGGGAGGACTGTACACATTATATAAACAAGGGGCATTTCACCACAGCCCCACACATTCACTGCGCTGTTTGGATAGACCCTATCTATTCACTTGCATAAATCGTGGTACTCACCAATGGTGTAGAACCTCTTCAGCTCACTCCTTCGGGGAGGATGCTTCTGGGAATTTGCTGCGTTGTTCTGCTCCTCTTCAATGATGGGAGTCTTGGGTGTGGTGGGTTTACTGGCTTGTGGCATTTGCTTCCCTGCGCCAGCCAAAGGGTTGAACCCTGGAGCAGTAATATCCACCGACTGGGACTTTTTCTTCAACCTACAGGTAAAGAATACCACATGCCGTAATTACTGACTCTAGAGAAAGACACACTTTCTTCACATTTATCTCCACCATAATTTCTTTCAACAACTGAGTTATACTTGGCCTTGAAAGAGAACAAGGTATATTCAGAAATTACAAACCTTCCCTACAGTATTTTAAATTCTTTAAATATTCTTGAAACTAGTGGGGAAGAAAATCTTCTGTCTAATCATTCTGAAAGGTTTCACTAAAATATATTAAAATGTAAGGTGATAAAAAAAGACCTTTATTTTTTGAATAGCAAATAAAATGTAACTTCAGACAAAGACAATGCATTTGACTATTGCTTGTGGTTTTGAAAGGAGTGTTTTTTAATGCTAATGTAAAACATTAGTTAGAAATAAATAATTGCAACCCAGAAAAGAATAATGAAATGCCTATCTGTATAACTAGAGGCTGCCAGTGCTTTTCTGTTTCATCGGTAACAGCATCTTAGCTGGAAAAATTATAGCGTTTATACTGTTTCTCCAGATACTCTCAATGACAATAAATGTATTGCTCACTCCTGCATTTTAGAGAGCTGACATCAGGCTTAACATGGAAAGCAAAAGGCCACGTAAGCACGAGAATATTTCTCTTGGTATAAAAATAATTGGTAAATGATATGAGTTAAATTCAAATACTTCAAGCTACACAACTTGATATTTGTAATGTAACTGAACCCTAAGCCCAGCTTACTCTAGGCCCTTGGTTCTTCTGGAGGCTAATGTTAAGTGTCATTTTTCAAGTCTTAATTCCCTACAGAAAGCTAGTTGGCAGTTTTCTTTATCAGTTATGGTAGTCACACCTGCAAATTTGGAATTTCCTGAAAGTTTCATACACCTTCACACCTACAGGTTTTATTCAAACTTTTCCAGTGCATTAGCTTCCACTTTCTGCCCCACGGTCAGACCCTGCTCCTGCTTCTAGACTCGGCTTAGATGTGGTCTCCTCTGGGCAGCTTTCAATGACATAGACCTTGGTGGCCTGACACCATTCTGCATAGGAGGTTATTTATAATGAGCTCTCAATAAGAGTTTATTAAATTGCATTTACCAGAGCAAAAGCTTTGTTAAAGAAATAGAATATATCAATTAGTAGAAGATTCTTTAATGAAAGCAGTGTTTACTGAATTTTAGTCATTTAATTATCACCTGTAGGATATCTGCCATCTTCACATACCACCTATGTTACCTACTTAATATTCATGAAAATTGACTCGCTTTATCCAAATTGCCAACAAATATAGTAACAAGTGCTCAACAGCACTAGTCATGAGAAATACAAACTAAGACCACATTGCACTCATGAATAGATCTACCAAAAGGGCTAAAATGTCAAAGACATGGCATGAAGTATGGTGATAAGGAGAAACTGGAATTCTGGGACACTGATGGTGGAGACCACTTTGGGCAAATGCCTGCTTAGCTGAAGGCATGCATCTTTTGACTCACCAATTCTATTCTTAGAATTTATCCTGCACACATATAGGTGTGTTCACCAAAAGACCCAGTTGAGAGTATTCACAGAAGCACTATCTGTAATGTACAAATATCAAAAACAACCCAAATGTCTTACCAACAGCAGAAATGCATAAGTTATGATGATACTTACATAGTGGAATTTTAAACAGCAATGGAAATGAACAAACTACAACTACTTGCAACAACATGGATGGTTTTCACAAAAATAATGTTGAGAAAAGGAGACATACATAAAGGCACATGCTGTAGGATTCCATTTATATAAAGTTCAGATAGAAGCAAAACAATCTATGATATTAAAAGTGTGGGTAGGATAACTGCTGGGGAGTTATTACATTGATAGAGACATGAAGGGCTTTCTGGGATTCTGGTACTATTTTGTTTCCTGATCTGGGTTCTGGGTACCAGGATGTATTTACTTTGTGAAAATCTAATGATCTATGGTTTTTGCATCTTTTCTGAGTATACCATATACTCCAATAAAAAGTCTCCATCTGAAACTGACTGAATTTTTAACTCATTCATTTACAATGAAGATTACGTATAGTTACTGAATGGCTGCTTGCTACAAAAAGGTGACAGTAGAAAGAAATAGAATGAAAGTCTTGGCCTCTAGCCTCCCAAAGATGGCCAGAGTAGAGTGAATCTAAAGAAGGATCCTTTCCTTGCTGGGGATGGCTATTCCCTATCCCCATCCCCCTGCTTTTCATGAACTGAAAGGGACTATTCACTCATTCCTTGAATGGCTACTCTGCACCAGGCACTCTACTGGGTACCACGGATACACAGTGAGCAAAAGAGGCAAATACCTGCCATCATGGAATCCTCATTCTTATAGAGGGAGACAAGTAATAAGCAAAGAAAGAAACCAATAGATAACAAATCAGGGGGCATAAAGTACTGTGGATTAAAATAAAGCAGAGTAAAAGGGATAGCGAATAGAGGTGTACATGCATACTATTATATAAAGGAGAGCCAAGGCAGTGCTCTCACACTATGAGGCTTTTGAGAAGAGACCTGAAAGAAGGAGCCACGAGCATATTTGTGGAGCAGCATTTCAGCAAATGGGGAACCAGTTTTTTTGTGTGTTAGAGGAACAAAGTGGCTGGAACAGAAAAAGGGAGGGGAAGAGAAACAGGAGATGAGGTGAACAAGATGGTGCTGGGGAGCAGGGGAAAGAGGACAGATTATACAGAGCTTCAAGGTCATTCAAGAATGAGGCCAGGAGAGGATGTGAGCAAAGGAGAAATGGTACAATGACTGTATTTTAAAAGAATCACTTTGGTTGCTTTGTTGAAATTAGGTTGGAGGCTGTATTTCCAACTTAAGCAAACTGCATGCAATGTCCTTCAAGGAATCACCACCAAAAATCACCTACAACATACAAATCAACATACAACCTAATATGTCGTAATGTACAACATACTGAAGGAAACAAGGGTTTACTTTGACAGGGTTATGTATTTATTAATGCCTTGGTCTTCCAGTAACATCATTCTTGTCTTAGTCTGGAGTTTGTAGACTGGAACTAAAAGTTATGGTAGTACTATATGCAGCTCAAGAAGGCATTAAGATTAATAAGAAGTTAAGAAATTAGCTGGGGGTCACCAAAGCAGCAACGTTAATTTGTTCCAACGTGGCTTTCCGAAAACTGCACTTAGTCACGAAGACTTAGACTATACTAAAAACACTACACTGAACCCTACAAACTCTAAGAAATCACCAATATTTGACCATTTCACTTACAAAAAGGTTAATTTTCTAGAGTTTAGCCTATAAACTGTATTTCAAAATTAAATTTGAGTTTCAGTATAAAGCAAGTTTTCTGGGGGGAGGGGCGTGCAGAGGAGTAGGGATTGAAAGGAAAAGGGCTAAATTGTACTGAAAGAAAGTCAACTGCTCTCTAGTTCTCAACAAAGATTATTTTCAAAACATAAATGTGACAAATTTTATTTCCAATTCACATAGCAGATTATTTCATCACCAGAAATTGCTTATATCTTATGTTGATCTGTTTTAGAATTGATCAGAGTTACTAAATTTATGTGTCCCATTGGAGGATATCAACAATGGATCTTATGTTTGAATATGGGCTAGATACTATAATTAATGAAGTTCTCCAACACTTCAAACACCTAAGTGCCCCACAACTCCTTTTATAGCCTCTTTGGAATGAGCAAAGGACAAAGGCCAGCAGCCAATAGCCTTTCTATATTTCCCCTCTTCTTTCTGCCCTCCCCCAGCAGACACTCTTCCCAATCAAGACTTGAAAGGTATCATGTTTTCATGTTGTTGCTGGAGTCTGGAATACTGCTAGTAGCTTTGTGGGCTTGCTTAAGAAAAGACTTCCATTTGCACGATCTTAGAAAGCAGAACTGTGTGGGTAATTGAATTACTCCTTTAAAGATTCTAAAAATGACTACTGTGGTGGTTGACAAGGAAACCTGCTAACTGCTACCTTCAATTTCCAAATTTCATGAAAGGGGAAGTCTTTTTACATTTTTAACAATGTTCTTAATTAAATGTGTTAAACAAATGTAAATATAGCATAATGGCCTATGTAGTTGTACATGAGATAAAATACCCATTGATGATAAATGAAGCACTACAAATAGAGACAAAAATAATCCCTTAATAGGCACCGAAGGGGTCTTTGTTTAGTGTGCTTTGCATTTCCAAAGAAATGAATAGAAGGAGCCATCCCTCTTGGCATGGCTCTGATAGGCAGGTCTGGTGTTTCATCATCTTTGCCTTTTCTTGTTCCTCTGTTCTTGAACAAAAAAGAATTCTTCCTACTCCTCCAAACATATAGCCCACTACCTCCTTTCAGCATGGGAACAATGTTGGACACTTCTCTGAGACTCAGTTTCCTCATCTATAAAATGGGGATAAAACATACCCAGGAAGGTTCTGAGAACTAAGTCAACATTCTATGGGAAAGTACCTAGCATAGCACCTGCACAGGATGCAAGTTCCAATCTCTTTATGATGATGTAAGGGGATATAATTTTGTTCAAACTTCTATGAATGCTGAGGAAATTATATCAGTTTCTTAGGATCCTTACCTGCTGCACAACTTTAAATATTGAGCCTATAGGGATTACATTACATTTTGTAGGGGGCTTCACCTTTTCTGGAGTGTGGATTTTGGTGAAGGAGTGGAAGATAACAAGAGGAGATACGCTAAATGGGAGTCCTTTGGGTGGTGTGTAATATGATATTTTTCCTGTGAGAGCCCCCAAATCTTTTGGAAAACAACTGAATCCATTGGATAGTTCATTTGAGTTATACATATTTTTAACCTGTGTGGAGTTGACCTAAATTAGCAAACTCGTAAGCAGAGGTAGAGACCAGGGAATCAGAAGGAAGTAAGGACAAGAACTAGAAAGCAAGCATGAGGAGGGTTTTTGCCTCTCCTACTCTGTAAAAATAGGGTTCGTGCCGATTTCAACCAGTTCTCCAAGGAGCAGGAGAAGCCCTGTAGGCGGATGATGAAATGTGAGGTCACAGGAACTAGAGAAAAAAAAGGAATGGCAGAAAACTTTCAATTCCAACCAATTTAAACAGAATTAATCTCAGAGTCATCAGCTAAATTTTATTCTTGCCTAACTTATTTCGACTTTACCAGAAACATAAATCTTCCACTCATTTTCAAAATCATGGGAGTAGAATATATGCATCTTCTGGCTTAAAGAATTTAATGGACACCTGGAGCCCAGAACTTGTGCTGACAGAGAGTGAATGTGGCTTTAAGCTGCTCACCACACAGGACTTCTCCCCAAGATGTGGGTCAATCCTCTATTTCAATGGCTTTCACCATGGAGAAGCTTTCTCTAAGCATCTTCACATTTAGATGTTTATTACTCTGGTTTATTACCTGTCATACTCTTTGGTCTTACCTTCCCTTTCCCTCTCACATTGTGGGGATTTCCACCTTCCCACTATCTCCACCCTTCAATGATCTTCCCTCCAAGTCATAGCTAAGCAATGCTTTTCATGTTTCTTTGCCTGTCATGCTCTGCATCTTTTAACAGTTTTGTTAACTTGTTTGAATACTGCATAATAGAACTCTACCTTAAGCCTAAACTAAACCCTGGTATGACTTAAATACATAAGAAAAAAAAAGTTCATTTAACCTGAGTTCTTAACTGGAATTACTTCTCCCATCAAGTGAATTTAAATCGTACATTTATTATAACTAATTGGATATGTTCCTGAGCTCTGTAGCTATCTGGGGAAAAAATGAGCCTTCTATTAATCATTTACTATATAGTATTAGGATGCCCATAGCAATAATAGCAACAGTTGGGAAAATCTACTACAGTATAAGGGGAATATTCCCTAGAGCACAGGAAAAGTTTGGTTGGGAGGCTAAAAATTAGGGAAGCTGGAATCCAACCAGGACATGTTGACCAAAAAAGCCATACTTTAGAATTAGGAGACAGAGATAAATTTCAGCTCTGACACTCATCAGTCATGTGACTTTGGACAAGAACTTGGACTGTCTGGGTCTCTACTTTCTTACCCACAATGGTGGCATTCAGGCTATCTACCTACTTGACCCAAGAGAGTTGCTGTGAACAGAAGATGCATTAATTTCAATGAAAGTACTTTGTAAAATTCCACAGAACTCTGCAGTACCCGTAGCAACTATACAAATTCCCTCTTTGCCCCATTTATTTGTTGTACACTTACACAAATGTACATGTGCACATACATACATGGATGCATGTGAATGGCTATGCCCCAAAGACTCAATGCTTGTAGTCCTTTCCAGTAATTTCCAAGCAGAAGACCATCTGTGATTTGCACAACTCATTACTGTTAGCAAAGCTGTCTCCTTGCTTCCTAAAAGAGCTAATGTAAGGATATTTTTTAAAGTAGTAAAGCTGCTGAGAATGTAGATTTTCGAAGTTGGATACTGTGCGCTGCAAAAATGTCAAGTCACTCAAAAAGAGCTTTTGAGAGTGAATGCCTAAAGAATTTTCACACTGCAAAATTAAGGGCTTTTGTTACCCCTGCTGTAAAGTTTGACTAAAAATCAGCAGCTAAAAACAAACCACAAAACCATCAAAAAACAAGCATATTCAGAAGTCCAAGCAGAAGAAATGACAGATTGGAAACCTATGCATTAAAACAAGAAAACAATCCCTTGGGGTATGGGGTATGCCAATTACAGCCTGCTCTATAATTGCTGTGGCCAATCTATTCTTTGTGCTCCTAAACACAAGGATTAAGACAGAAAATATCATTAACATGGGATCAGGAATTACAGTCTTCTTTTACAATTCCAAACCAATGCAAAAAGTTTCAACAGAATTATCATTTGGGAGTACAAACTGGTATTGGAACAGTTAATGGGACACCAAAACTAGAGACCTTGTTATAATAAGATGTTTCTAGCCCTGTATTCGTTCTAAGAGATTTATACTTTCCTATCTTGGAGATTCAGAGCACAGAAAATTCAAGAATTGAGCCACAGGTGCAATGATATGTAGAAATGGTTTGCTAGAAATTCTCTTGTTAAATGCAATTGAGTTAAACTCTGTGAAGAGCAAGGCCAGTGTACATAATATCAACCATATAGAAGCATACATGAATTCATTACTATCATACCTAATTTTGTAACAAAAATACTAGAAATTAAATCCAAAACCAGTCTGCCTCTAGAGTTCAATAAATCCTAATGTAAAAGGTTAGCCTTTCTTATTGACCTTTCATGAAATAGACATCCAAGTCCTTGAAGTTTGCCAGCTGGTTTATTTATATCCCCATGCTTATGCCAGCCCAGAGAAAAGAGGTTGGAGAGAAGCATTTTTCATCAGGAATACTCACCACCAGATCAACTGAATTCCTGCATTCACAGAAATTCAGTCTGTTCACTATTTCATTCCTAGGACTTAGCATATTTCTTGGCATATAGAAGGCACGTCATAAGTAGTTAAATGAATGAGTGGTTTCATCATGGGAAAAAGCCACAAGAGATAACACAAAAATGCAAGCAAGTTCATGTATAAAATCCATGAAAACAAACTAAGAGAATAAGTAACTTTGGACAGTTTGGGAGCAGATATAATAATCAATTTAGTACATTCACGTAAGATAGCCTCTTTCCCATCCGATCATGGTAATGTTTTGAAGCTTAGACAAAGGAAATTATTCCACCTCCATTATCAGTAGTATGATAAAACTGAATAGTATTTCACTTCTTTTTTCACTAAATTCAGCTTTGTAATTTCTAAAAATACACTCTGTAGTCTTGATAAATTGACATCCCCATGCAAAAAATTTCAATGGTGGCATGAAGAAGTGAAAAGAGCAAGGACTCTGGAATCAAAAGCTGGGGTTCAAGTTCAGGATCTACTGTTTTTTTTTTGTTTTTTTTCTTTTTTTTTGCTGTACGCGGGCCTCTCACTGCTGTGGCCTCTCCCGTTGCGGAGCACAGGCTCCAGACACACAGGCTCCGCGGCCATGGCTCGCGGGCCCAGCCGCTCCGCGGCATGTGGGATCTTCCGGGATCGGGGCACGAACCCGTGTCCCCTGCATCGGCAGGCGGACTCTCAACCACTGCGCCACCAGGGAAGCCCGGGATCTACTGTTTTAAAGTAATCTAATATTAAATAATGTTATTGATTTGAAAGTTCTACTTTATATCTTTGATCACTCATTAAGAATTTTGCATATTATCTTTCTACTATCAAGTTTCCAAAAATTAAGTCAATAGTAGTAAAATATTATGTTTCTCTTTCCATGTACTTTCCAATTATACCATTATATTGTAAGCATTCACTTTGAAATTACACGGATTTCCAATTTATTTCAGTTTTTGCCTTGGAACTTCAAAGCCTTTCGACTGGAAAATCCTGAAAGTAGAAACACATTATGCAAATCCAAAGATTAGGGCTTGAAGGATTTGGAAGTCAAATTCTTGTAAATGTTCAACACTCTTCTGTAATAACTCACAGAGATGGAATTTAATTTTATTACCTTTGATGAAATGATTTGTAACATGCTATTGCCACATCGATTGCATTCTGTTTATTCATCTTAGGAAGAAGGAAATCAGAATAAATAAGACTACTTTAAGACTTTAGGCTTCTATCCAACATTGCTGATTAAAGGAATCTATTTTTACCAGGGTCTATTACAAACTATCTGTATAAAGCATATGGACGAGCTGATTAAAATGTAGTTTTGCTTATGCACAACATAAGGCAACTCCAAACTTAACCAAGATAGCTTCTGCAGGTAATATTACTCTGGGCCAAAGTGCAATGGTTTATAGTTAAAATGCCCATGTAGCACAAAAATCTCCCGTCTTAATTTCCCCAAATGAATACATGAGAAACAGGAAAAGAAGTTCAAAAATATAAGTCTCTTATTTACATATTAATTCAGGAGCTTGATGGAAAACATCACTTCATTTAATCCATTGTTTCTTTACCTCTTTAAACCAACCCATCCTATTGTTATCCTAAATATTTTCAAATGAAAATGAGGCCTTGTTTTTAAGTGTAAGATTGCATTATTGGGGGTATTCCTGATTAAAAGGATTTTTTAAAAACTGTCCTATGTAGACTCTGAGTAGCTACCCTAGAATAGGGCAACCATGTGCCCTCTCCCAGTTTGAAGATCACTGGGGAATCTGTTAAAGTTTTGTTCTGTTCAGATAACAGTGGTTTAACACATGAGGTCTACAAAGTGTGCCCCCAATACAGCAAAGTTGGATTTTAGACTTTCTTCAGATAAACATACTATAAAATGTTTAAAATTACATTAAAGAAGTCACTGTCTTCTTCCCAATGGCAACTCTATAAACCTACATTTCTTTCCCTATTATTTAAAACATTTTCCCTATTACAGAAAAGGGTATGGTCCTCCTCTTGTTAAAGCTAATCTCTCCATGTGTTCTCTGAATCCAACAGCATCCTCTCTCTATACCTGAGGTTTTAATGTACTAACTACTCTCTTCCCTCTGTAAATCCTGAACCAACTGAGAAATAAAGACAGGAGTCAAGGACTCCATTACAAGTTGGCAGCTTGGAGAAGCAGTATCCTGGTGAGGCTGTTCCATGTTCAGAGAATATCACAAAGATGCTGTGGGCGTCACATCCCAAAGAGAGAAGGCAGAGGATGTGGGGCCAGACCTCTGCAGTCCTTTTCACAGTTTGAGAAGTTGCTCTTCTTCCTTTGGAGAGGCACAGATACAAAGAGCCAAAGGTCTCTTCTAAATTCTTCAGAAAGGAAGGAAGTTTCTATTTTACACACACAGGAAGGGATGCAGGCAAGGCAGACGATGTTCCTCCTACATCACTTTTTCAACTTTACTCCTAAGTTATCTGCTTCCAACCTGGTCATGAATCTCCCCCTCTTTGCTAAACAATTCCCACCAGCATTCAACCAGGTGCTAAAATCTCTCATCCCTTCAAGAAGCTGTTTTCTTCCTAAGGCTACCATCCCATTTCTTGATTTCCCTTCTCTGTTTCACAGCACTCGGCTTCATCTCTTCATCACTGCACAACCCTCTCCAATACCACTCTCACAAAACAACTCATTTAGGTTTTCAATCATTTCACACAGTCAAAAGTTACTTTTTTTGGTTTTCATCTCTTTTTTTAGTCTTTTAGTCACAGGATGTGTTTGTAGAGGTGGATGGCACAAAGGGTAAGACCCTGGAGTTAGAAGCCTGTGTCCAAAATTTGGGCAAACTGCTTAATCTCTCTACAGTTTACTCATCTGTAAAATGAGTTTAATAACTCTACTTACCTTGAAGCGTTATTAAAAGGATAATATAACATGATCCATATAAATATTCAGCATGATATGCACTGGTACATATAAGTCTTCAACTTTTTTATAATGGCCCCTCTATGTTGAAACATCCTAGCCTAGAGCCCATGACACACAATACTTCTAATATTCCTTTTTTTTCACTATTCCTTAAAGAGTTCCTTTTTGTCCCTTTCAACCCTAAATTCTGGAATATCCAGGGGCCTAACAGAGCTGGGCCTCCCTTCACTTTATGTTCACTATCTCCCTAGATGTTCTCATCCATTCCCTTGGGAAGAAATATTTATATGCTAAAAACTCCCACATTTATACCTCCAGCTCAAACTTTCCCCAGAACAGCAAACTTAAATATACAACTAGCTACTTGGCATTATCGATTACCTGTGGCACATCTTAAACTCACCATGTCCCTAAACAAATTCTTGATTCCTAAATTTGCCTCAACCTTCCTTCCTGTCTTATCCATCTTTGCAAATGGCACCAACACCTACAGTTATTCAAGCTGGAAAACGCAAAGTTATATTTGTTCCCTTCCTTTGCAACACTCTCCAATTCTAATTCATCAACACATTCTCTCCATTCTGCCTTCCCAAATTATACCTTCAGCCTCTCCACTTCGCTCCATCTCCACTCCCACCTCCCTAGTCACCAGCCCTCTGGATTATTGCCACAGCCTCCATATTGGTCGCCCTGTTAGACTTTCCTTTTTTCCTACCTATTCTTGCAGCAGCCATAACAAGCATTTTAAGCCTAAAGGAGATAGGCTATTCTCTTGCTCCAAAGAACTGAACGCCTCCCCAGTGTGATCTGATGAATTTCTCAACTGCTTTCCATGGTCTGTAAGTCCCTGCATCTCTCCATCTCCTACTTCATCGTGGGCTATTCTTCTTGCTCATGTGCCAGTCCCCTTGGTGTCCTTCAAGGTTCTCAAACACGCCAAGCTCTTTCCTTCCTCAGGGCCTTTGCACATGCTACTTCCTCTGACTCTTTGAGTTGCTGATTGCTTCTCATTTTTTAACTCTCCTCAGAAACCCCATCCCCCATGATTCTAAGTGGGTTGTCTCCCATCTCCTACCTCCCAGCCCCATTCAAGCTGTGCTTTAGCGCTCTGCTCATCTGCTTCTTGGGGTATTTATCACCAAGTCTAATGATACATTTGTTCATGTTTACTTTTCTCTCTTCTGTCTCTCTCATTTTGCTGTTCACTCTGGTGGGCCTGGAAGCACATCTCCTTTATCCATCTACCAAGTGCCTTGCACAGTATGTGCACACCAAAAATATTTACTACATGAATAAGTGAATCAATGAAGAAATAAGTAAATTATCCCTCTGCATAAATTCCAGACAGTCTTCACTCAGAAGACTTACAGGGCGTGAGGTTATGTTTATTTTCTCCCTCTTCTTTCATTTTTAGTTTGGACCAGTCACAATGTCCCAAATCTTTCTTAAGAAATTACTGTCACATCTCTTTGGTTAGAAAACCACAATATTCATAACAGTTGTGTGAAAAGAGAGCTGTCTCCAGATCTATGAGAAGGACTAATGTTAAAGGCCGAAAATTATGGTTGAATGCATCATCTAAGAAACAGGTTTGGGCTAGAAGACCCTTTAAAACATGTGTTGATATACTGGCATTATGCTAATGGGCATTTCACTGCTGTATTTTCCAGGCGTCATATTTCTGCAGGTAGTAAATTACATTAGGAGAAAAATCAAATGGAGATTGAATGCACAGAAGCAAAATATTACATATTAACAAGCCAGGAAGAAAAGGGCAGTAGAAAAAAGTATATCCATATATGTTAATTTCTAATTACATTAAAGACTGATAGAAATACCTACATAACTCTATTTAAAATAGTATATTCAGTCAATCATTGTTAAAGTATAAGAAATAAAATCTGATGATGGCAAAAACTAGCAATCTATACTTAACTGTAGTTTGGAGGACCCTTACAATCTGTAGGGAAGCTTAGTTCAACCACTTGATTTCACAGTGGCATTACTGCAACTCATATTTCCTGAGCTCATGCTATATATTAAGTAAATGACCAAGTACTGCCTTTAATCTGTACACCATAAGCTACCTGAGGTCAAGGACTGTCTTATTTATATTTGAACCACCAGTGCCCTGTATCCTGCCGGGCACACTGTAGCCACCATTAAAGGCTTGACTTCACCTAAGGATAAACTGAATAACCAGGTACATACAAGTACCCCAGGAAAGACGGCCTTGGAGTCTTCTTATGAACTCTTAGTTGCTTTATATCACAAACCTGGTCATGGCCATACAGTGCTGTTCTGAGCACCTATTCAGAACAGTGCTCTCGACTAGATTCTGCCATAACTAGGAATAAACCTGACTTAACACACTTTACCTGAAACCCATCATTCTCATCTGCACCATGCTGGATATTACCCCTGTGATATTTGCCTAACAAGTTTACATTCTTTGTGTTCACCAAATATCCGCTGATTCCCATCTATGTTCAAGGCACTGTACTATGTTTCAGGGATCTTAGTTGTGGGCATCAGCACTCTGCATTTTGTTAGGTGTTTAAAGTCACCTCTTTCTCTTGTCAGGTGGGATATTTTATAGGTTCTTTGTAGTCCACTTCTCACTGGAGACCCCTCCTCTGCAGTTTCCTCTTTTTGAGTGAATGCAAATCTTCTCACTGGGCCCTAGTAGCTCCTATACCAGCCCTCACATACACTGCCATGTTATTTCCCCCAAACAGCCCTCCTCGACAAGATCTAAGACCCTTTCAGGCCAGGTCTCTCTCTCTCTCTCTCTCTCTCTCCCTCTCTCTCTCTCTCCCTCTCTCTGCCACATTTTGCCAACAAGAAACATTCATTGACCTGTAGGTTTCAGCACACTCGCGAGATAGCAGCTCTTTGTACCCGTGTCAGATTCTCCCTACTCTTTGATTTCTCATGGTTGAGTCAAAGTCTAACCCATTGTTTCCCCAAGCTCTCTGGGTTGTCCCAATGAAGCCCCATACATAGATTTAAGGTGAGGTTGGGGGTTGGGATAGGACAAGATTCCCAGAACGCCAGCAGCTCTCTCTAAAAATCCTGCTCTAATCTCCAAACTGTTATATCAGCTGGCGGTGGGTGCTCAGCTAAGAGTCACAAAACAGTCCCTGACCATTAGCTTCTCAAATCTCGATCTGGCGGTTCCACACCTCATTTCAAAATGTGTGAGTATCGGGTGTCTTAGATCCAGCTGAACCAGAGAAAATGTCTAATTTTCACTTCCTGCTACAGATGCAATGCACCTTTATTAACCCTTCTTAAGGTCATTGCTCTTTGGCTCAGGAAGGGTTGGAACCACCAAAGAAGGTGGTGATAGAATGGAGACACCCCTCCATATCAGGGACACTTCCAGTTAAATATAACATAATATAATATAATATAATATAATATAATATAATATTATATATTTTTAAATTTATTTTCAATATATTCAATTGAAGGCTTATTGAGCCTAATGCACGATGCTAAGTGTTGGGGATACCAAGAAGAAAATTGTTGCTTTCCTTTAGGACACAAAAGGGGATGGATTTATAAAACAGAATTATAAGTACTCTGGTTACAGGAGGATAATCTCTCCTCCACTTTGGATTTACCTATAAGTTCTAATATTCATGTGAATTTATTTCTGATTACCTTTTACTCAACCTTAAGAAATTAGGTTCAAGTATTTGTGAACTGTGTGTCATTGCTATTGGGAATAATTAGAATAAGAGAAAAGTGAGGTTGGGATTAGAAAAAAAGAAGTAAAGGTAAAGCAGAAGACAGGGATAGGATGGAGCGTTTTGTTTGTTTCTCTGTTTGTTTTTTGTCAAGAAGCATTAGGCTGAAATGAAGTGGTCAAGTTTTATTTTATAGAAGTGCTTTAAAATAAAAAGTTCCTACCTGCTACCAATATGTTACAAAACAGAAAACATGTTAGACCAAAAGTGGCAAGATTAATCTAATTTCAGAATAAAGAGCAGACCTCTCAGCTGAACAAATTTACCTACACAAAAAACTGAGGGCATCCACGTCCATGTTCTTATTTTTCCACAGAGAGGTAAAAATCAGGTAGGCGTGGACTGAACACAGGCACTTGAAAACCACTGGACTAGATGATCTCAGATTCTACAGGCAATGAATTTCCTTTGCCAGAGAATCCCTTTATTCAAACCTGCTTCACTCCTTCCTCTCCCTCTCTATGCCTGACAGCAGAGGGACAGATTTTCATACAGTTTTCCAAGCTCTGTGATCAGGGCCAGCTACATAATTTGTGGTTCCCTGTGCAAAATGAAAACGCGAGGTTCCTTGTTTAAAAATGTAGTAAGAATTCAAAACAGTGACAGCAGAGCATAAAATCAAGTGTGGACAGGCACAGGCCCTGTACAGCTGCACAGGGCACACACCCGTGAAGCTGGATCTGCCTGTGTTGTCTAGCACAATCCCTCACATTGATTTCCCAGAGCAGAGCTTTTTAAAAATGATGCTTCTGGGCTTCCCTGGTGGCGCAGTGGTTGAGAGTCCGCCTGCCGATGCAGGGAACATGGGTTCGTGCCCTGGTCTGGGAAGATCCCACGTGCCGTGGAGCGGCTGGGCCCGTGAGCCATGGCCGCTGAGCCTGCGCGTCCGGAGCCTGTGCTCCGCAATGGGAGAGGCCACAACAGTGAGAGGCCCGCATACCGCAAAAAAAAAAAAAAAAAAAAAAAAAAAAAGATGCTTCAGCACCTAGGACTCGTGTATAAGGAAACACTTCTAGAATGACAGTCCAGCTTGATGAAGTCTTTCTTATTGGTCAGTAAATCGTATCTTGCAGGTCATAGCTCAAACCCAAAGTACTGCAGATTATGAATTTAAATACTGTCTTAACCTCCTGGCAGTTGAAATGTCCTTCATCAGCTTAAGTTAATCTGTGTGTCTGTGGGGTTGTACTGGAGCTTAAGAATAATATTCTACATGTATAAAATTTGATCAAAACCACCTGGATGGGGCCTCCCTGGTGGCGCAGTGGTTGAGAGTCCGCCTGCCGATGCAGGGGATGCGGGTTCGTGCCCCGGTCTGGGAGGATCCCATATGCCGCGGAGCGGCTGGGCCCGTGAGCCATGGCCGCTGGGCCTGCGCGTCCGGAGCCTGTGCTCCGCAGCGGGAGAGGCCACAACAGTGAGAGGCCCGCATACCGCAAAAAGAGAAAAAAAAAAAAAAAAAAAAAAAAAAACCACCTGGATGGTTCAAAATAATCTCCATGTGGAGAAAAGGATACTGAGATGGGATACAGCTCTGGGATGGGAAACAGCTGTGGAGAGTATGCTATCCTTCCCTTTTTTGCACTGAAGCAGAAAGTGTTTAGATGGATAACATTTTTTTTTTTTTTTTTTTTTTTTTGCGGTACACGGGCCTCTCACCGTTGTGGCCTCTCCCGCTGCGGAGCACAGGCTCTGGACGCGCAGGCTCAGCGGCCATGGCTCACGGGCCCAGCCGCTCCGTGACATGTGGGATCTTCCCGGACCGGGGCACGAACCCGTGTCCCCTGCATCGGCAGGCGGACTCTCAGCCACTGCGCCAGCAGGGAAGCCCTGGATAACATTTTTATTTTGCAGAGGTAAGAGGCATTTCAGAGCAAGGATAATTCGGAGAGTCCTGAGAAGAATGTTCTGGCTGACCCACCATTATTCCTTCTTTGGATGCCACTACGGCCTCCTACTGCTTCTGCTCTTTCCTCTCGTTCAATCCCTTTTCCACACAAAGAGCAAACTGCTGTTTTAACAACATAATTCAGATCAAGTCAGTCCTTCCAATAGGCCTTCTCATCTTCACTGAATAGATTTTAAATCACTTACCAAATCCTGCAGGACCCTTCACGACGTGGCCCCTGCCTATTTCACTGTCCTCATCTCTATGCTCCTCCTCACTCACTGTTGTGTCCACACTTTTTTCTGTTCCTAGACACTTTACTAGTCTCAAAGCTTTTGTACTAGAAGCTCCCCCTGCTTGAAACGCACCTTCCCTAGAAATTCACGTCTGGTTCCTTGTCATCCAGGTCTCAACTCAAAAGCCTCTTTAGAGAAAGACCTTCTTTACTACGCAAACTGAAGTTGGCAATTCCTCCCATCACCCTATTTTATTGGTATTTTCTTCAGACTATTTATCTTGGATATATTTTCTTGTGAATGATCTGTGGTCCCGAACCGCTTCATTAATGATGTGAGAGCTGAAAGCTCACCTGCCTTGTTCACTGACAGATTTCTGGTGCTTAGAACAGAATTTTCAATGGTAGAGCAATTGTGTCACAACTCAAATACTTCATTCTGCATTAACTAAGAAGGAAACACTAGACACATTCATTTAAAAATGACAGTTTACCTGCAGAGATTTTTAACTAGAAGGAAATGTTATATGCTTTCCATCATTTAAAAATGACAACTTCTCTACAGAGGTTTTTACATATACAGGAAAAAGACTGACATCTTAAATGTAGCACTTCATGTATAGTATCTGCTGTGTTTTTCCTTGATGATTGTACTTTTCCTTTTTAAAGAAATTCTTTAGTAATTTCTCAGAAACTCGATTAAGTAGTCTACACACAATGACAATTTGCACCACAAAAATCCATAGAGCACTACAGCCAGCAGCTAGACATTAGTGGTCATTTATGATTCCTGGGTCATTTGTTTTGTCACAGTAGGCAAAGGAAACCTCAGTGACTACATTTTTAACATTCATTTCTCACTTCACAGGCAAAAAAATACTGCCTTATTATTCAGACAAAGCTTTAAAATGGCAAGTCACTGCTGAGACAGTGACGAGAAGGTCAGTTTTAGGGGAAGAACAATTCTTCTTCTACCACATATTCTCCTATTTAACTTCACGGGTATTGTTGGAGTTAGAACCCAAATATTGCTTTCTCTCACTACATATATCAAACTACTGTAATTATATTTCTATGTTTCCTTTCTACTCCAACAGGAAATGCTGAATAAGATTCTATGTGCTACTCAAGAATCAAGGAAGAAGAAGGAAAATTGTGAAACATGTTCATAATTCTTGTCATGCATTCAGTTGATTAAGGGCAGCAGCAATTTTGGAGACAGTGATAGGTCCGTTGTGTGTTTTAATCTTTCCTGCACAGTGGAAGCAAATACCATACAGGTTTTGGGGAAAACAATCCTCTAGGCACACAGAGCAGAATCTGTTTTGTTACTTTAGTGCTGACAACACAGAATAGAAAAAGCAAAACCATGCTACACAAAGGTTTGGGCCACAGAAGGTGAAGATATTAAAATGAATATATTTCATATTAAACACAAGCTTTTCTTCCCCTGACTTAGGATGACCCTCATGGACTGGACTTCGATATAGGCCACCAGAAATAATAACATTTTTCATGAGAATAAGTATCAGCCCAAAGAAAAAGTAGTAATTAACAAGAAGTTAATCTGGTAATTACCTCCTGGGCAAAATTACAGTTGTCAAAGAAAACAGGACGCTACATACTTTAAAAATATCTACTCATTCTTTAGCCAAAGAGTTAAAACCTGCATCAGTTGGTTTCCTGCCATATAAGATGATCAAGGTGAACTAATGCCAAATGAAATTGTCTTGGAGAAAAAATCAACTCCAAGCATTTTTGAAAAAGTTTTTCAAGTGACATACTACAATGAATCCCAAGATGCATTGTCTAATTTACACACATACACACACACACACACACACACACACCCCTTAAGATGTGAGTAGAATGGAAACTAGAAATGCAACCATTATTTAAAACAACAGTCTTAAAGTCTGACTTAAATAAACTGCATTCCTATGGTCTATGTTGCTATTTAGAAGTTTCTGGATTTCATACAAAGGTTTATTTGATTGAAGCTAAAATATACAGGCTCCAAACTGTCTCATGAAATTTGTTAGTAAGCAAAAATTTTATTATTTCTGCAGATAGCATTTTTTAAAATTATATCTGAAATACTCTGTTGATTGATTTGTTCATAAGACAGAGTGTGTTGGGATATGTTTAAAGGAATAGTCCATGTGTGGATTTATTATCTAGGCAGCAAACCTCAAAACCACATTGGGAAAAATGTTTGCTTTTAATAAATGTAAAACCTGATGTTCATATACTTGTACCATTTTCTTAAAAATTGTATTTTATTACAATTTTGCAAAATGGAATTCATAGCAAACAATATATGACAACTTCCAGGAGTGTCTATAAGAACTTTTGGTGGCTATTGCTTAAGGACAATTATCAGCTAATTTCTAGTAGGGAACTACAATAAGAAGACACAAGTCATACGTACAAAAGTCAGAGATGAGCCAGGACATTTGAACTCAGTTAAAAGTATACTAACTAATCCCATAGAGTTTTCCTAGGCAATACACACATTTTTTCCTCCCTGGGGAAAAATAGGGTGACAAATAGGGCAGATATTATAATGTGTACATTTCATAGTGAGAAGATGAAATATTCTCTACCAACATATATGTCATACCTCATTCTCAGACATTCAATAAAGATACCCCCTCAAAAAATATATTGTGACCACATAAATTCTTCTGCAGAAGCTTTTTCTCCATTGGTGAGGGGCTTAATCACCTACTGGTACATTACAATGCAACAGAAAAAATTCGTGGTTACTAAATACAAATGTAGCATTTAATTGCAGATTTCAATCTTCATCAAATGCACATTTATGGTGGCATAGTGGCTAAGATATTTCCAAGACGGTCAAGTAATAAAATCTTCACCAGATGAGCCAGGCTTTTTTTTTAACAAGACCGTATTAGATCAACTTTTACTGTGACTATTTTCTCATCATTACACGGCTAATAACTTCTCCTTATTATTATTTTTTTTTGCGGTATGCGGGCCTCTCACTGTTGTGGCCTCTCCCGTTGTGGAGCACAGGCTCCGGACGCGCAGGCTCAGCGGCCATGGCTGGCCCAGCCGCTCCGCGGCATGTGGGATCTTCCCGGACCAGGACACGAACCAGTGTCCCCTGCATCGGCAGGTGGACTCTCAACCACTGCGCCAGCAGGGAAGCCCAACTTCTCTTTATTTTGAGGCAAACGCAGGGCAAGTAGAGAACATTGTAGAAAAATGCCAGCTGAACGTAAGATTTTATAACTGATGAAAAAGAATTACCTGTCGCAATCACGAAGAAATGATTAAGTACCAGTGACTCATTGCTCCATTAACTGAGTCCCAATATGAATTTAGCAAAACCTCAGACCTATAATCTCTCTAAGTCAATATGTCAGTTTAGTCAGTGCTGAAGTATCCAAAGAGTTTATTTTATCATATCAAAAGCATTTAAGAAATCACCCTTTAAAATGTCCTCCATTAAGGGCTGAACTAGTGCACTTTACACAGACAACAGCTCTGGTGACATCCATCCATCTGGATGACATCCATCATCTGGTGGCTATGAAGCTTACCCTACAATCTCAGGTGTGTCAGAAATAGGAAGCTCAATCTCAGTCACTCTTGTATTTTCCTTCCTTGCCCAGAGTTGTGCAAAAGTCCCTGGGTCTTAAGCATCACCAAAATAAAATGAAGTGCCCCCTCCTTTGGCCCATCCCAGTCACTGGCCTACTTTGTCATAGACTTCGTGGTCACATTGGTTCACATTGGTCCACCCACTGTTCCAGGCTGCATGGCTTCCTCAGGGCCTGTGATTCTGCTTTTCCCGTGCCTGCTACAAACATGGGAATTGTTGGAGTGGCTGTGGGGTGTCAGTGGGTCATCCTCTCTGAGATCTCGCTGTCTCTTGATAATGTGTTAGTCATGCCTAGCTCCCTGGCTTCTGGGCACTTCCTGTCCCCCAGCCATTGGGTAGAGCCTCGTGATTAGTTCTGGCCAATTAGTGGTTAGTGGAAGTGCCATGTATAACTTTTGGCCCATTAATCACCAGTGTGAGACCCTTCATCTTTCTTTCTCCTCTGGCACAGTACTAAAAATGTTGGAGATGGTGGCTGTTCTGTCACCCGGATCCCAAGTGAGGAGACATGGAGTAGGATGAACCCATCCTAACCATGATGGAAATTCAACTTGAGTGAAATCAAAAAATCATACTGTTTTATATGGACACTACTGAGATTTAGGGCTAGTTTGTTACTAAAGTATAATTTAGTTTAGTGCTTCTCCAGCTTGAGCATGCATCAGAATCACCTGGAGGGCTTGTAAAAACAGATTTTTGACCCTGTTCCCAGAGTTTCTATTCAGTTGGACCGGGGTAAGACCTGAGAATTTACAGTCCTAGCAAGTTCCTAGGTGATGCTTATGCTACTGGTTCAGGGACAAGACACTGAGAACCACTGACCTAGACCCTCCTGACTGATAAGCGCTACCTGGGAGTGATGCTCAGTCCTTCCTTTGAACCTGGAGACCACACCAAAGGGTTCCATAGCCTTGGATGGGAGAACATTTACATCTTTATTTTCATTAACCTCTAAGTGAAAATGTACCATTTCCTTCTATTACAAATGTAGGCAATAAACTACAGTAGTATTGATATTAGCAGTACCTATAAATCCATCATGAATAAAACGTATAAATAAAGAGATATTTTATATCACTTCATAGCTAAAAATCCATGCTCATCACTATATCGAAATCAAGGTAATGATTAGTTATGCTTCCAGATCTTATTCTTTTATACATTAATAAATAAACATATATATTACTATATCTCAATATTAAAAAGTGTTTTGATAAATGAATTTCAATATAATAGGCTTTGTTTGTAATTCTCACCAAACTGCTGGAAGGGACCATGGCATAGAAAAAAATGAATAATACCCACAGCATCATCTTCTCAGCTTAGACCGAATTCTTTTGCCTTGGGAAAAATTCTTGTTCCTTTAGCTGTCCTCAAAAGAACTCTTCTCTCTTCTACCCTACCCCACAATACATAGCATAATTTCTTCAAGTTTAGGATTTGATAAAAGAGCAGACTTTCAGCAACTTCTGTTTTTTGTACTGCAAAATTCTCTATGATAGGAAAACTAGGGAACCGTATAACTGCATGGAAACTGGGGGAAGGCTTCAAGGGGAATAAAACTTAAGGTTAAATCTCAAATAATTATCCTACCAAATTCCATCTACATGAATTACCTTCCTCTCCTTCTCTTTCTTTTTTATTTATAAAAGTGTTTGTCTTCACTCAAAACTAGTTCAAATTTTATTTCTTCTCTGAAGCTTTCAATATTTGCCCAATTTCAAGAAGTTTTATTGCAGTTGTCCATAACACTAATTTGACATGTATTATTGTATATTTACAACTTGAGGTTGATAATATATTCGTTTGAATGTTGCTATTAGGATAATATACACAATATCTAAATATTATGTATGTATGTATATTACCATTACCTGTATTCATTTAGTCATTTATTGAATCACAAATATTACTGAGTACTGGTGTGTGAGGAGATGGGCTTTCGGCTGCAGCTCACCCACATGTGTTAGCGTTACTCTAGGAGCCGGGAATATGGTGATGATCAAAGTAGAAAGGCCTGTGCTCTCAGAACTTTAATTCTATTGGAGAACATAAGTAATATGTAAAATAATAAAAGAATAGAAAATACCAAAAAGTGTTAGAGAATTAAAAGAAGAATGGGATACCTTAGTGCTTCTAGAACTTTAATGTGCCTAAGAATCACCTCTTGGTCCATGGACCAGCAGCGCTGGTGTCACCTGGGAGCTTGTTAGAAATGCAGTCTCAAGTCCCATCCTAGACCGAGTGAACCAGACTCGACATGTATGTTAAGGTTTGAGAAGCATTGTTTTGTGACTACATAGCAGCACATAGTAGGTACTCAATATTCATTCATTTAGGGGCAGCGAATATTCATTAAACTGACTGGCATGCTATAGTTACAGGTTGATAAATCAGGATATTGATTAAAGCTGGAGAGCATTATGGTTTACAGATTCCTGTCTTCAGGCTCTAAAGAAAATTAAATTATTTTCAGGGCTCATTTTGTTCCTCACAATGCACACCGACTATGTGCACTGAAAGGTCATCAAACACAATTATTTTTCCCCTCGATAGGAGAAAGTCATTGTTTTCAGTGAGACCATGAACAATTTATTCAGCTTGAAGTTTCACTAAGTGCTAGTGGTGGGGTGGGGGAGAAGCAGGAGGGAGGCAGCACTAAAATCCTAATACTGAAAAAATCTGATGCTTCAGAAAGAACCCCCAGCTTCTAGACAGCCTCCGAATATCTAATAGGAAGAAGGAATGAGGCAGATGGGGGACGAAGGTGTCTTCTGCTCCTTCTATTTACGAACCATGATCTGCAACAAGTCCCTTGCTTCTATCCTCAATTGCCCCTTCTGTAAAATGGGCTAATGATAACCCATCAGTGTTTATTAGTTTCAGAGATCTAAACTCTTTCAACATATTCGGATTCATAATTTCTCATAACAACTATTTAAGGTGGGTATCATCATGCCCTTTCTAGAGATGAGGAACTGAGGCTTAGAGTGGCTTAATCCGGATCCTATGAACACTACACGGGAGAGCTGGAGTCTGACAGCAGGTACAGAGGACAGACTTCAAAGAGCGTGTTCTTACCTTTAGCTCATGCTGCCTCATGGGCTGGTTTTGGTCATGTAATGCTATACTGACCTTTATTCCTACTTCCATTTTTCTTTCAATCTCCTCTCCTATAATGACTGTAAACATTAACATAGGATGTAAAAAAAGAAAAAAAAAAAGGGGTCTTGGTATTCCATCAGCAGACCCTGAGTCCCCAGAAGCAATAAGCACAGGTCAGGAAGATAATGACATCCCTGGAAGGGAGGAGAGCGCATTTGAGTGCAGAGTCCCCAGATATGTGGATATGGTGATAACAAAGAGTGTGTGAAATGGGCAGAGGGGAGAGAGTGAGAGGAGGTGACTGAAGAGCTCTCTGGGGGCAGGGAACGTACGTGGGGCACACAGGCAGTGTGGATGCGATCAGCACACATTTGAACCTAATCGAGACAGCATGCGATGAAATAAATGTGTGCCAGCTTGACAGTCCTGCAGGCTGGAGGGGCTTTGCCCTAATTTGTAAAGCAGTGGCAACACCGTGTGACCTGACCACACGCCTATCTATAGCTACAGCATATAATGTTGCCGAACAATCTGTAATGCATTTTAGAAAGATTTATTTTTAATTCTAGTTTCAGGTAAAAAGTAACTTAGCCTGAAGGTCCACTCCAGCTCCTTCAGTATATGTAACTATATCTTTCCAGAATGTAGGAAAACGTATGAGGCACTTTTTAAAAAATTCTTTTTAACATCAATTCATATGTAAAAGCTCTTGTCTCTATGTATCCTCCAGCTCTTCAGAAACCTAGATTTTACTATTTAGGAGTCTGGACTGGTGAAGTTTTGTTAAATCACTGGCAACACAGTTTGGTAAACATTAACATATAATATATAATGCTTGATGGGTTAATTGGCCTGGGAGCTTACAGGTCTGGTGAGGCAGTGCTTCCTTTCTCCAAAGACTTAGCTTTTTACAACCAGCCCAAATACCTGTGGGAGGCAACTTGAAACGTATGGAGCCATCTGGAAGATGGTGAGTGGACACTGCTGTATTGCTGCCAGTTTCCAGAGCCTGGGGGGTGGAACAGTAAACATCAGGCTTTCCTTTTACCTACATCATTATGCAGGTGACCTTCGGGTAACTTCTGCTTGGCACACCTGCAGAGGAGCTCCAGGGAACCATAAAAGCAGGTATTCCTAGGTTTTAAGGGCAACTGTGATTGACCCAGTGAACACACTGGAGAACTGAGTCTTTTCCTTTACGTTTTGCTTTAGATTCTCCGAGGCCTTCAGACACACAGCAACACTTGACATGGAGCCCCAGCTTTCTTTTTTAGGTTTTCCTCTGAGGGCTTTCTGAGCTAACTCCGTGTAGAGACATATTAAAGGTTTTGGAGAGGGGGAAGTCATGAATCAGCATCACAGAGCACTTGTTGAATGATTATGAAATAACAGACAGAGGTAAGAGCTAAACAAGTAAGTACCCTTATCATTTCCAAATTGTGCCCCCAAATACCTCAGGGGCTGCAGCAAACTCACAGGGGTTACGCGTGGAGGTTGGGAGGGATGTAAAATTTTCAGGGAAAACACATCGACAACTGGTGGATATCATGCAAATGTGGACAAAGAACACAGCCTGTCTTGTCAGTAAGCAAAGGATGCTGTGGCCATCAAGCCATCAGCCACCACAGCTGCCCCCCTAAACCCCTAACAGCCACCCCCAGCTGTGCACCCTGATGCTGGCCCCAGACAGTTAAGGTGCCTATCAAAGGAATGATTTATCTTTGTCTTTCTCTTTCTGACTTACTTCACTCTGTATGACAGACTCTAAGACAAATACCGTATGCTAACACATATATATGGAATTTAAGAAAAAAAAAATGTCATGAAGAACCTAGGGGTAAAACAGGAATAAAGACACAGACCTACTTGAGAATGGACTTGAGGATATGGGGAGGGGGAAGGGTAAGCTGTGACAAAGCGAGAGAGGCATGGACATACATACACTACCAAACGTAAATAGATAGCTAGTGGGAAGCAGCCACATAGCACAGGGAGATCAGCTCAGTGCTTTGTTACCACCTAGAGCGGTGGGATAGGGAGGGTGGGAGGGAGGGAGACGCAAGAGGGAAGAGATATGGGAAGAGATATGTATATGTATAACTGATTCACTTTGTTATAAAGCAGAAACTAATAAAAAAAATTTTTAAATAAATAAATAAATTTTAAAAAGAAAAAAAAAAAAGGAATGATTTAAATGAGCCAGACTCTTGCATCTTCCCATACGTAGAAAAGCGCTAAAGTCATTACCCTGAGATATCTGCGTTTTCCTTAATTAACAGTAATCTTTTGATGTTCTGACTACCTCGGTTTTGTTGCCAAACTCCCTATATATCCTGGCTCCTCCCTTACCTCTTTGGAATAGTCCCTCAGAGCCATCTGAGAGCCTGTCTCCTGCGCTTACGTCCTCAGTATGTCCACTGGATAAAACATAATTCTCAACTTTTAGGTTGTGCTTTTTTTTTTTTTCAGTCAACACAAATGGCTATCTTTCCATGGTTTGGACTTAATTAATTAACAAACTATTAGGTATTTATTTCAGTCTAGGGGCACCATGAGAAAAGCCTGAGGTTAGAGTGAACCCAGGAAGTTTGAGAACCTCTGGTGCATCTCATGAAATATAACCAGATAGTATTTTATACCATTTCCTCTTTTTAAAAAATTTCCTTTTTCATTGTTAAATCTAGAGGAAACAACAAAAAAAGGATGACCACATAGATACCTTAGGATGTGCTAAGCACTGATCTAAATATTCATGCAAACCATTCCAATCAATCCTGGAAAGTTTGTTCTTCTCGGCCTCATTTTACAGGTGAGGAATGAGCAGAAGAGGTTGACTCGCTTGAGGTCACACACATTCAGAGCAGGCAGTAGGTGTGTCTGTGGAGCTCGCCCTTGTCACCACGACACTGCTGCTCTTCGCAGGCCAGGAGCACAGAAAACAGTGTGACAGGGAGTTAATTCAACAAGCCTCTGCTCTCACAGGCTTGAAAACTGGAAATTTCACACTACCGATATTTTCACACTTCTATAATGTCACAGATTTCTTAGGAGCTTTTTGGGGGTGTGGGAAGAAAAGATACGTCATCACATTAATTGTATGTACTGGTTGCAATATATATTCTGTTTAGATTAGTTAATATGTGGGGAAAAAAGTGTTTGTGGGTCAAGGGAAATCAGTGTACTCATACTGCTGCTTGTGTGTGTGCGTGTGCCTGTATGCAAATGACTGTTTGTCTACAGACACATATGGATTTCAGTACTATTAACCAAGATAAAATACTAACTAGGAAATGGGGGGAAAAACCCATAAAAGACAGCAAAAATAAACTGGGGGCAGGAAGGAAAAGAAAGGAATGAAAAGAAAATTAAGGCCAGTTATCTAGGCAAGATTGGACAAAAGAATAATTCCTTCCCGAGGGTATAAAGGCAGAGCAAGTCTGTTGGTATTGTATTTCCAATCGGTAAAAATCAGGATGCTTATATATTGAGCACATTCACCAGGAGAGCAGACATGAAAGGAAGGGAGAAAAATGAATAACCCCAGATTGAGACATTCGGCCAGTATAAAGGCAGAGAGGACAGCCAGGACAAGAGAAGGGGCTGGGACTATCATTTGTTTAATAATAAACACATCACATCAAACATACATTCCTCAGGTTGGCATACAAAGCCCTCCATCATGCCATATGGCATCAGCTCCTCCACACACGGGCTAAACCCGCCAAATCCAACTCATTCTGCCCCTGTGCCTCTTCAATCCAAGATGACAGAAGACTTCCTCTCAGTCAGGGAAGCTGCCCCAGGGAACCCCCCGCTTTACATTTCCATCTTCAGTTCTTTTAACCACCCCTCCAGGCTCACCTTCAGGAGGAACACGCTTTTTAAATGCTGCAGCCTCCTACCTCGCATAAGACACGCTGTCTTTACCTCTGCACCTCACAGCGTTCTAAATCTTCCTCATGACACTGAACGTATTCTTCTACTCTACTCTTTTGGTGGTTTGCAAGCATTTCAAGTAAGGTAATACATTGTTTATGTGAAAATAAATAAAATTCATCAAAGCAGAACACAGCTGGTTGGTGGTGAAGGAGAAGTTCCTGGTGAAAGGAAAATGTATTCCTTCTTTTGTTTCTTTGGTTCAAAGAAAAATGTCTTGCATGTAATAGTCCTCAGGAAGTATCAGTTGTGTTTAATGAAAACAGGGCTACTGGTACAGTGATCACACATTCAATTAGCCTGGAACAGTCTAATTTAAGCCAATTGTCCTGGCATAATTATTAATGGTGCCCTTATTCTCTCTCAAGTGTTTCAATTTGGACACAAATTATATGGTCCCCTTAGTTACAGGAAAAAAAAACTGTTTGATAGGTGAGAAAAATATGTTGTAGGAAAGGTTAAATTAGTTCCTCAAAATCACAGAGCATATAGATTAGTACATAATCTAGGACATAATCCTAAATCAACAAGAGGCAAGCATCTTTCATGAAACTAAACATCTTAAGTACAGAAGACAGCTTGATGAAACACACTTTTTTTTTTTTTTTTTCGGTAGGCGGGCCTCTCACTGTTGTGGCCTCTCCCCTTGCAGAGCACAGGCTCCGGACGCTCAGGCTCAGCGGCCATGGCTCACGGGCCTAGCCGCTCTGCGGCATGTGGGATCTTCCCAGACCGGGGCACGAACCCATGTCCCCTGCATCGGCAGGCGGACTCTCAACCACTGCGCCACCAGGGAAGCCCTGAAACACATTTTATCGTTAATAATTAGAACATTTTTGAAATTATTCTGTATAACCATGTCATAACAACTCTCCTGATATATCTAAATAATGTTTTGTGTTGGCTACATCATCACTGGTTTATTTAATATTACCAACTATCAATACCAATCCTCAAATGTCAAAATCAAGCAACCAATAAATATTTACCTACTGTCTACTATACAGAAGATAGTAAATAATATGTCAGATACACTGACATAAAATGCAAATACTTATTGCACATAGACTTAATTATGAAAGGAAATCTATCTCCCAGGAAAATTTGCAATGATGGGTTTTTCTGGCAACTGCCCAAAATCACCCCAGGGACGGTGCTGCATTGGAGTGGGTCCCCAGGGCTCCCTCTGCACCCTTCATCCTGACTGCAAGTCACACACCAGCACGAGAGGAACCTGGATTCGTATTCAGGAAGGTTGCATAATACTTGAGATATTTACTCAATATGACCCAAAGCTGCTGTTTACTTGAACTTCAAGAACTTTTAGGTTAAAAATTATATGGACATTGAAAACATTATATAGTAATTATAACTTATTATAATATAATAATCTCTATCTGGTCACTTCAATAAGCAATTATGCATATGAATTTAACTGCAGTACTAGACTGGGAATCTACAAATTCTACTTCTTCCCAGATGATAAAAGACAAGATGAAAAGTCTCATTTTATGCATTAAGTTAAACAGGCATATAAATAAAATGTGAAAACATGAGAAGTCTCAAAAACTTTTAATATAAACAAAATAGGCTTATTTCCTACAGGTCCAGGAAATTAATATACAAACATACATTTTATTATATATGTAATTGAAAAGAAAAGGGAGAACAGCACTGTTTTTTTTTTAAAAAAGCACAAAACTATCAGTATTTGTTTCTAATTCATTCTGTATGATTATACAAATTTAGGAAAGACAGGCAGGATTTGAGAAATTTTTTTACCAAGATCCAGTTTCTTAATATATCTTAATTCTTGACATAGTTGGCTCAGAGATCTAGAAGGTCATATCTGAGAGAATGTATACATGCACAGTTGGCTAAAAGAAAACCAATGTGAAGCTCCAGTGACGTTAGCTAAACATAGAACATGAAAGTGGAGGCGTTTAGTGGGTTGTTGTGGTGACATTTCTTTGAAGCGTGTAAAATAGGGGTTCTTAGACCAACAGTCTGAAATAGGTGGACAGTTTTCTTTTACTTGATTAATTTATTCAAAAGCCGTTTATTGAATGAACTCAAAAACATTCACTGAGTTGAGCGCTTATGGTGGGGCCCCATCCCAGATACTACAAAACAAATAATATGAAGGAGGTATGGCGGTTCTGTTAACCAGGCTTAAAGATATAGAGGGAGGTAAGGAAACAGACAATTATCATGATGATAACGATGGCAATACTGTCATCAGAAATGCTGTAACGTGTTGAATGCGTACTACAATCTATGAAATATGTTAAGTAAGGGGGCAACTCATTTACAGATGAGAAACCTAGAACTCAGAGAGGTTCAGTACTTATACAACATCACTCAGGTAGAATCTGATAAAGCGAGAATTAAAAGTCAATGTTCTCAACTACATGGAGGCGATTATGAAGGTGAGGAAAAGGATAACAGGAGTGTGGTGGGCAGAATATAGCCCCAAAAGGTGTCCAAATCCTCATCTCTTGAACCTGAAAATAGACTACCTTGCACAGCAAAAGGGACTTTGCAAATGGGTTAAGTATCTTCAGATGGGGGAAATTATGCTGGACCTAAGTGGTCCCGATGTAATGAAAAGTATCTTTAAAAGTGGAAGAAGCATGGGCTTCCCTGGTGGCGCAGTGGTTGAGTCCGCCTGCTGATGCAGGGGACGCAGGTTCGTGCCCTGGTCCGGGAGGATCCCACATGCCGCAGAGCGGCTGGGCCTGTGAGCCATGGCCGCTGAGCCTGCACGTCTGGAGCCTGTGCTCCGCAACGCGAGAGGCCACAGCAGTGAGAGGCCCGCGTACCGCAAAAAAAATAAATAAATAAATAAAAAAAATGCAAGAGTCAGGCAGACAAGGAGCATCCGGGGGATATATGAGCACAGTAGAACAGGAGTAAATGACCAACAGTGGAACAGAGATTGGTGGCTTTGAACATGGAGGAAAGAGAACATGAGCCAAAGAATGTGAGTGGCCTCTGGGAATGAAAAGGCAAGAAACAGATTCTCCCATAGTGTAGCCAAGCAGGACCCCATGGGACCTTCCTGGGACAGACCCTTCCCCCCATGTCCTTCGCCTGCCTCTTGCTTGTAGAAAAGCTGTAGTCTCCCAGGCTTCCCCTGAGTCACAAAAGCCTGGCTCAAGAATTAATGATTGAAAGGATGTGAACATGTAGTGACAAAAGTAGCAGTTGGGCCAGGAGAACTGGTAACAACTTAAACAGTAGATCAACCATACGGCAGTCGCAGAATCTTTAGTTCCTCCCTGAAGTACCTAGATAACAGTATCTCATACACATTTCCCGAGCTGTTTTACAGATGCTAAAACCTCCACCAAATGGAAGAAGTTAACTACTTGGTGACCATAAGCACATTGCCCAGACCTACTGGAGCCTGAGGATTGATAACGTTAACCCCTATGACACCACCCTGTGACCTCACCATCAACCAATCAGAATTGTGTACAAGCTGATCACAAACCCTGGGATGCCCCTCCCTCACCTTGCCTTTAAAAATGCTTTGCTGAAATCCATCAGGGAATTCAGGTATTTTGAGCACTAGCTGTCCTGAACTCCTTGCTTGGCGCTCTGCAATAAATGCTACACTTTCCTTCACCACAATCCAGTGTCAGTCGATTGGCTTTACTGCACGGGGGCAAGTGGATTCAAGTTTGGTTCAGTAACACTGGAGACACCAGAAAGGAAAGCAGCCCTGCTCACATCTTGATTTGAGCCCAGGGAGATGAGTGTCAGGAACTGTAAGATAACAAATCTGTGCTGTCTCGAACCACTGAGCGTGTGGTCATTCATCACGGCAGCAACAGAAACCTACTACAAGGGGCAAGACTAGAACAAGATGGACAAGGGGGATAATACTAGAAATCAGAATAAAAACATTCAGAGCTGAAATTACAGCATGGCAGTAGGGATGGAGGAAAGGGACATAAGATAGAGACCAACTGGACCTGATGGGAAGAGATAAGAACAGGAAAGGACAATGACTGGGTCTACAGCTTGGGAAACTACATGGTTCCATTTCCTGAGATTGGGGTGGGGAGCACTGCCACAACAGGAGCAGCTGAGCAGGGCTTGCGGGAAGGAGAGAGAAGGGGATATGGCTAGGCTGGTTGGATATATACTGTGTCCAAATGGAAACCTGCAGCAGGTGGTTGGCTCTGTGTATGTGGCGTCTCTAAGACCGCACTTTCTGTATTCACTCTCTTGAGAAAATGACCATGCATTCCTAATGTTGAGCAAATATAACAAAAGCCTTTTCTCTCCCTCAAGGTCCCTCTAATTATCCTCTAAATGGACAGTGTTTGTTCCCCTCCTTGTCTCTCCATTTTCTTCTGGAAAATGACTGACACTCCTCCCCACCCTCCCCTATCCCTCACATAGGCTCTTGTCCTCTGGCTGACCAGAACACTCCATGCCAGTGAGAGAACCCAAGGGTGCCATGCTCCTGAGGTTTCTCCCTCACTCCCTGTGGGAGGAAGCATACAGAGTGTCCCCTCAGTAAGCCCACTCAATCCCCTTCCCAGGGCAGGAATGTAGTGTCCTTGTTGCTCTTATCTGCATTTTTAGCAAGAGATGCTGTGTAAATAGAATTGTTCACAGTCCTTCAACTGTTAAAGATTTGTTGCTTCACTTGACTACAGTGCATTCATTACCCACTGCTTTGGAAGCTAGATTTTAGTTACTGTGACAGCTGAAGTTAGTGCTTAGGGAAAGAGACACACTCTACTTATTACAATAACGCCAGGAGGAAGAAAATGCTGCAGGAAACTACTTAATGCACAGAGCAAAGTCACTGGGCAAGTCAAGGCGACCTTACATGAGACTGCTAGATTTTACTGAGGTATAACTGACCAAAAATGGTATATATTTAAGGTGTACAGTTTGAGCTTTTATATTCATATACATTGTGAAAAGATTACCAAAAACAAGCTAATTAACATATCTATCACCTCACTTACTCTTCTTTCTTCTTTTCTTTTCCTTTCCTTCCCTCCCTCCCTCCCACTATTCCTTCTTCCTTCCTTTCTTTTTGTGGTAAGAACACTTAAGATTTACCCTATTAGCAAATTTCAAGTATACAGTTCCATATGGTTAACTCTAGTCACCATGCTGTATATTAAATCTCCAGAACCTATTTATCATGAATAACTGAACCTCTGTGCCCTTTTGACCAACATCTCCCCATTTCTCCCCCGCTCCAGCCCTGGCAACCATCATTCTACTTTCTGCTTCTCTGAGGTTGAACTATTTTAGATTCTGCAAGGAGTAGAAGAATAAGTGAGATCACACAGTATTTGCTTTTTACGTGTCTGGCTTATTTCACTTAGCATAATGTCCTCCAGCTCCATCCATGTTGTCACAAATGGCAGGATTTCCTTCTTTTTAAAGGGCAAATAACATTATATATATATATACACACACACACATATATATACACATATATATATATACACACATACACATAACACATGGTTAATAAGTATCTTTAAATTTCGATCTCATAGGTACCATAGGAAACCTGAGAATCTATCAAAGAACATGCTATGTTAGGAAGGACAGGGATATAAAGGAGAATGACCTTAAATAGTCTTAAAAAATAGCATTGCCTATTATCTATATATAAAATAGATTTATAATTTTATAAAGATTATTTACCCATGTTGACATTGGAACGGAGTCCACCACTAAATTAATGATTTTATTTCATATGTTTAGATTACTTAGAAGAAGGAATTTTAGTCTATCAAAAGCATTTAAAAATGGGATTGAAATTTAGAGTGATTGAGGAAAAAAACTCCTGACTTCAAATCCAGTTACACAGGCAATGTTTTTGAACCAAATCATTCAGTTTATGAGCCAGGAGGTGCTTTGCATTCTTTCAACAAGATCAAGCATTTTCCTTGATAAAACAATGTTAGTAACTTTCAATACAATGTAAATCCAGTTATTTGGGAAAATCTTTGCCAAAAACAAGCAAGCAAACTAAAATGACATTTAAATCAATAAGTTAGTACAACCCAATGATGAATTAATTGATAATTTAACAGCTGAAATTTTGTGCTTTTAAAATTAGTCATACCTTTTAAAATTAACTTTAATTGTATGTTCACAGAAAAATGGAGCCGAAGGAACAGATACTCCCCTCTACTCCTTGCATCCCCCACTGCAGCCTCCCCCATTATCAACATCCTCCACCAGAGGGGTACATTTGTTACAACTGGTGAACCTAAATTGACATGTCATTATCACACAAAGTCCATAGTTTACATTAGGGTTCACTCTTGGTGTTGTGCATTCTATGAGTTTGGACAAACACTAAAGTATCATACAGAGTAGTTTTACTGCCCTAAAAGTCCTCTGTGCCTATTTATCCTTCCCTCTCCCCAGTCACTGGCAACCACTAATCTTTTTTTTTTCTTTTTTTGTGGTACGCGGGCCTCTCACTGTTGTGGCCTCTCCCGTTGCGGAGCACAGGCTCCGGATGCACAGGCTCAGTGGCCATGGCTCATGGGCCTAGCTGCTCCGCGGTATGTGGGATCTTCCTGGACTGGGGCACGAACCTGTGTCCCCTGTATTGGCAGGCGGACTCTCAACCACTGCGCCACCAGGGAAGCCCTAACCACTAATCTTTTTACTGTTTTCATAGTTTTGCTTTTTCCAGAATGTCACAGAGTTGGAATCATACAGTATGGAGTTTTTTTCAGATTGGCTTCTTTCACTTAGTAATATGAATTTAAGGTTTATCCCTATCTTTTTTTGGCTGATATATATTTCTTTTAAGTGCAGAGTAATGTTCCATTGTATGGAAGTACCACAGTTTATTTACCCATTCACCTACTGAAGGACATCTTGATTACCTCCAAGTTTTGGCAATTACAAATAAAGCTGATATAAACATCCATGTGCACGTTTTTGTGTAGACATAAGTTTTCAACTGCTCTGGGTAAATATCAAGGAATGTGATTGCTAGATCACATGGTAAGAGTATGTTTAGTTTTATAAGAAACCATAAAACTGTCTTCCAAAGTGGCTGTACATTTTGCATTCCTGCCAGCCATGAATGAGAGTTGCTGTTGCTTCATATCCTTGTCAGCATTTAGTACTGTCAGTGTTCTGGATTTTGACCATTCTAATAGATGTATAGTGGCACCTCACTGTAGTTTTAATTTGCATTTCCCTGATGATGTCTAGACTGGGGCATCTTTTCATATGCCTATTTGCCATCTGTGTATCTTCTTTGGTGAGGTATCCATTAAGGTCTTTGGCTCATTTTTTAATTGAACTGTTTGTTTTCCTATTTTGAGCTTTAAGAGTTCTTTATATATTTTGGATAACAGTCCTTTATCAGATATTTCATTTGCAAATATTTTCTCCCAGCCTCTGGGAGACTTTTCATTCTTTTGACAGTGTCTTTCGCAGAGGAGAAATTTTTAATTCTAATGAAGTCCAGCTGATCAATTCTTTCTCTCATAAATTGTGCCTTTGGTGTTCTAACTAAAAAGTCATTGCCAAATTCAATGTCAAATAGATTTTCTAGCTATGTATTTTTTTTTAATGTGGACCATTTTTTTAAGGTCTTTATTGAATTTGTTACTATATTGCTTCCGTTTTATGTTTTGGTTTTTTGGCCACAAGCCATGTGGGATCTTAGCTCCCCAACCAGGGATTAAACCTACACCCCCTGAACTGGAAGATGAATTCTTTAACCACTGGACTGCCAGGGAAGTCCCTAACTATGTATTTTTAATAAATAGAGTAAGAGGCTAAAGCCAAACCAAATCTCTTGATCTGATCCCTTGAAAATCAAGTGTAAATTCAGTCATTATAGTTGAGTCCAGGATAGGCTGGCTTCATTTTGAATGGAAAGGTGTTAGCAAAGATGTTTGGGGAAGGCTGGCTGGCTCTCCAGAGAAACTGGCCCCCTTAGCTTGTGATGACATCACCATTTCCCAGAATCTGGTCCTCAGCTTGTGGGCCTGGAAATTTAATTATTCATCCATGCAAGAAAGTCTACAGGTAATCAGATTTCCAAGACACTAACACATTAAAATCACAACGCTAAGCCATGAATTTATAACCAGAAATGTTTTCAGGTGGACCAGATACTCCATTGGCCTATATGCAAGCTAATAATTCATAACCAAATTATAACTGGAAGCTTCCTGATGAGGATAAAGATAAGCAGATGATTTTAATGGCTACTTTCATGGTATTATTGGTACATAATTTTTAAAGAGGAAATCATGTTCAGTTGTCATATCACCACCCCCTCAGGATGGGGCTAGAGGTGCTATTAAGCATTCACTCACTAAGTCACCAATTTTTATTTTCAATTGCTATCACTTCTATTTCTTGTTTCTTTCCTCCCTCCCTCCCTTCCTTCCTTCCTTCCTTCTGTAATAGAAATGCCAATACCTTCAAGTCAAATCTTGCTCCATCAATCTTTCTCAGTTGACTGTGCTCATACATAGTATTGGTTTACAATTTATCAGCCAGAAAGCAATATTATTTCTTTATTTCCTAGTCCCCAGTGACTGGAACTACCTGTTGCTGCCATGTTTTCCTACAGGTGTCAGATGACCAAGTGACAGTTTTACAGCTGGACAGTTTTCTATTTACTTTCACCTATTCTGTTTCATTAGCTGTGAAGATTTTACCTTCATAGTGATTTCAGGCCCCAACAACTAAACATTAAGGAAAACAGCGAGGCACATTCTGCTCATTACTAAAATAATTGGTCTAAATGCCTTCACATTCTGACATGTATAAAGCCACAGCTCATTTGAAAGAATCTTTGAAGCCTGGAAAAGAAGATCCATAATGAAGTGAAATCCAAATGAGTGAACAAAACAAATTCCAGTTAATAACAGAGATAAAGAAGAAGACTTTAGTACTTTCTCTGATATTTGAGTCTATGGATATATGACAAATTGAATACCCATCGAAGTATCTAGTAATAAGGAAATTAATATTTATTAATTGTCTACCATGTACCAGGAACTATGCAGGACATTATATAATGAGCTTGAAAAGTAGGTATTTTTATCTCTACTTTAAAACACAAAGTTGTTCAGGGAATTTCTGTAGCCTTCTAAATGTCACTGAGCTTGCAGGGGCTACAGATGGGATTTGTGCCCAGTTTCCACTGATTCCTAACTCTTATTCTTGCCACTATTCTACACTGCCTCAACATCTTATCCACTCATTGTTGAATGATTTACTTGGTTGAAACCCTTGAGAAGGAGTTTAATTTCTTCTCTGTGCTCTTGTCTTCCAGATAATTTGGGGGCTCAGAGTATGCATGCCCATAGAATAGTCTTTCAGAGCCCCCATAACTAAGACTCCATCCACCAAAATGCAGTAATATAGAGAAGCCACGGGAGTACTCTGATCTTACTCTAAATTTGTTGTTTGTTTTGCAGTTGTGTATCTTTTCCCCATGAAATAGCCATGATTCACTTAAAGGTAAGTCAGTATGGTGTCTGTATCAAATTTGACACATTCATTTGTTTAATGAATGAATGAAGGCATCCATGAATGTTATGTGCATGTTATTTTTACTTGCCCCATTATCCTCTCCCCAATTTTCTGACAACAGTACCTCAAATTTCTCATCCTGTATATCCTACTCATGGAAGCCTAAAAGCATCATAAGCATACAGGAAAAACAGTTAATTACTTAACCTACCCATAATTCACATGCATGGCAATTAGAAGGAAGATGACACAGAATAAGATTAGCATGAAGATAGATATTAACTTAATAGAAATCATACTATGAATCCATCAAGGGCATGTTTAAGATATATTTTTCAAAATAAACTAAAACAGGTTAAAATGTGGCAAATTGAGTTGCTCCATGTAAGAATGATTTATACTTTCCTTTCTCAAAAGCTATTTGGATGTACTCTTTCCCCCCATGGCTCTTCTTAAGAATTTATTTTTCTGGTTCTCTAGCCTAAAGACACTTCATATTTTTCCTCAATTTCTAGTTCACTTCAAAAGAAGCCAGTCATATATTCTTACTAGAGCTACCAAAACAGTTCATTGGAGAACTATGCAATATTGCCTAAGAAAGTTTTATTTATGTTTATAAAAGGATCAATATTCTAAACCTTCTGTATCTGGTTATGTTTCTGGTATCCAGCCTCTCCCTATTGTTGGAAGTCTTTAATGCAAGTTTCTAAAAGTCTCCTCGTTTACTCTATCATGTAGAATTAAGGAGGTAGCAGAAAACCGTTACATAACTTCAGTATAGGGCCTTCCAAGAAAACATTCAGTGTTCAGTCCTTAACATTACTCATCCTGTGTGTCACACATGGCCCAGGTGTTTAAGACTCCAAGATCCAACCATGTTTTGCTAAACCATTTGCCTGTCTTAGGATCAGCACAATAAAAAATTTTCAAAGAAATGAGAGGCTACGGTCATCCACTTGATCATTCTTACTTAGTTCTAGCCATGGCCTCCCTGTTATCTTCATTTACTTGGTAAGCTGCCTTAACACTGATGGAGATGATTGTGTAAGATTCCCAGAGATACCAATTTATTTCACTCAGTGACCTGAAACAAGGGAGCTTTTGAACAATAACTGTCACCTTAATTTAGTTAGAAGTATTCAATCACTCTCTTCCTTAAATTCATATGCACTTTATTGGTCTAAGTTTGTTCATGTACATTAAATAATTTAATCCACATAACCCTTTGTAAGATAGGCAAGGCAGGGACTTTATATTCCTATGAGGAATCTAATAAGGTTCAGAAAGTTTAAGGGACTATGAAAATTTACACAGCTAGTGACTGACAGAAAAGACACACGAAGCCAGGTCCATCCTCCAGTGCTGTAGCACATATTACTGTGCTACATCACGAGTGTTTACCGAGGGCTCACCATGTACGCACATTCATTCCCAACACTCACTGTCTAGATCAGGAAATAAGAAACACAGGGAGGAATTAAGCAATACTATCACTCAAAACTGAAATATTTCTATAGTTTATTATCAGCTAATATCCAGTCCACCCATCAAAGTGCATCAATAGGACAAGAGAAATAGAATTTTAAGAAAAAAGGCATTAGTATACTCAGAGCAGTTATTATTTCTTCATAAGCCTAATTAATGTAAAACCTACTTCTATCAGTACTTTACTAAAAGGAATTGAGAAAAAATGCAGAAAGTGAAATAGCTATACTAGGTTTGAAGTTTACAAGCAAGATGATTTGAGAAATAACACAATGCAGAGAAGCGAAATATCTGGCTGGCTCTGAATATCGGGGGTAATGCTAACAAAGTCAAGGTGACCTTTCAGGGTTTCTCTTTTTCTTCATCTTCTTCCCATCCCTTCTCAATTGTTTATCACAATAAACAATTGTGCTTGATAATTAATGAACAAAAATTAATGAACAAAAATTAGTTCTTTGGAAACTACTGTGGGGGAAGAGCATTCCAGAAACTTAGGCAGTTTAACAACTACTACAGTTGTTAAGAATATAGAGAAGTCAAGAAGTGGCAAAATGTTGTAACATACTGACTATCACAACTCCTACACCTTCCGCCTACATAACTAGCCAACTTCACAACCAAAAACACTGCACTGTAAATAAACCAAAACTATTTACATTCCCAGTAAAGTCTCTTAAGTTTGTTCTTTAAATCAAGTTAGAAACTTTAATCTTTTGTGATTAAATTCTAGAGTACAAATCTTTACATTCTCAAGTGCTTCTTGTAGTTCAGGAATAACTATAAAGCTACAGTTTTTTCTGTATTCAAATGTGAATACTGATTAAATTCACAGCAACTGAGTCATGTAAGTAAATCCTGGATCTTTACGCAAAAGCTAGTTTATGTAAAGTAATTGGCCAGCTCTAAATAGTAAATATAAATATCCAAAGTTGAAGTCCTCTGTGTTTGGGTAATGACGGTAAATGGCTGCCACGCAGGTTGTGCACTACACAATCCCAGGGAGACAGTGGTGCCCCCTGGAATTATGCAACGTGGCAGCACTGTAAGCGAATTTAGTTTAAGCAATTGCTTCCAACTAGCAGTTGAGAAAATGTGATGAGAAAATCTAAAGTGATACTGGAGAGGGTAATAAAAACTTACTAGGTAGGGCTTCCCTAGTGGCGCAGTGGTTGAGAGTCCGCCTGCCGATGCAGGGGACACGGGTTCGTGTCCCGGTCCAGTAAGATCCCATGTGCCACGGAGGGGCTGGGCCCGTGAGCCATGGCCGCTGAGCCTGCGCATCCGGAGCCTGTGCTCCACAACGGGAGAGGCCACAGCAGTGAGAGGCCCGTGTACCGCAAAAAAAACAACAACAAAAACTTACTAGGTAGATAAGACATTGCAGAGAACGTCAATGGGAAGTGAATGAAAGATTTTGATTTTTGATGCCATGAGGCACAGCAGTATGGTAGCATGCATAAGTCCTCGGCAGCATATGGTTAGTATCAATATACAAAAATAATTTAAACAAGTACAGTCCTAGAGAAACAGACAATATAAAATAGATACTGATATAGTACTATTCAGAGTATACACTAAATATTTAGACCAAAAAGCTAATTATTGACAATATATATTTTTAAAGGCAGTGTAATATTAAGTTAGGATAGAGCGGTAAAAGTGATTAATCTAGAGAAAAGTCACCCTTTTTCTCCTCTTCTGAGGAGGTGGGTATTGAATGGCTATAGTACTCAATAAAGAATATCTAGAAATTATCCAAAGTATAGGACTGAAATTAGATAAGGAATTTAAACTGTCATATATTATTTAAATGCATTTGAATTTAATTTCTTACTTTAGAAGTATACACACATACACACACTCACATAACACACATATTCTTCAACTTTTCTTAGAAACCAATTCTAATCTTGAACTCTCACTTGAAAGAAAACTGTTTCTTACTGATAAAAGTTACAATGGTTTTACAACAAAAAATAGTAGGAAAAATTACATAACAGCTCTCTCCTACAATCAAATTATTTTTTAGAATTAATCATATAGATTATGTTAAATTTAACTACTAACTAGCTCCAAGGCATCAGGGACCACTGACTAACTTCTCATGCTATCACACCCACCCCTATCCTAAACTATTCTTTTTCTGGATTTAATAAGTCCAGTGTTCATCTCTAAACAAAGAGTCTCTTTCAACCAATTACTGCACTTCATCTTTTTTTTAAATAGGTGCTCTTTCTGTCAAGCATTTTCTTACTGTTCAGACATGAAAGAATTCAACTATGAGATATTTGTATTGTCCTTTTATTCTGCTTTGCAAGTGTGAATTAACTTTTTTTCCCTCAAACACCCACTTTTGGTCATTTGAGGTGGCCTGAAGTATAGAACACAGTAAAAAGTAATTTACTCAGGTTTTCCCTGGTGGCACAGTGGTTAAGAATCCGCCTGCCAATGCAGGCGAAACGGGTTCGAGCCCTGGTCCGGGAAGATCTCACATGCTGTGGAGCAACTAAGCCCGTGCGCCACAACTACTGAGCCTGCACTCTATAGCCCGTGAGCTACAACTACTGAAGCCTGCGTGCCTAGAGCCCCTGCTCCACAATAAGAGAAGCCACCGCAATGAGAAGCCCGCGCACCGCAACGAAGAGTAGCCCCCGCTCACCGCAACTAGAGAAAGCTCACGCACAGCAACAAAGATAAATCGCAGCCAAAAGATAAATAAATAAATGAAGTAATTTACTTGGACTCAAATAACTTTAAATTAATTACAATTTGGTTAGGGGCTTGTCATTTTATTTATTTATTTGTAATACTTTAAGGATGGTGTGCTATGTGAAATAACAGTATAAGTGCAAAAATGAGGAGCTCCTTCGATCACACTCAACCCTTGCAGAATTGCTGGTTACATAAAATTCATACACTGATAATAAACTGTTCTCCCCTATTCATATAACAAGGTCACTTACAGATATTGCTAACTAATTAAGTTACTTTGTCGAGTTAAGGTTAGTGTCACCAATGAATTTAATAGTAGAAATAAATATTATATATTAATCCTAGGCAAGACCTTTCTAAATTACTTCCCTTCTACTCCCTTTTATTCTGACAACATTCCAATCCCCAGCCAACATGAGAATTACAGATACATCAACACAGTATAGCTGAAGATGTGCATAATCAATAACAGCTAACATGTATTGAGTGAGATGCCCTAAACTTCACCTGGATTATCTCGTTTAATTCTTAAAATAATTCTATGAGGTAGGTAAACACAATCACAACGCTACCACCAATAGTGATAAAATTACAGCAGTAACACCAGATACTACTTGATATTATTCACCTGCGTTAATTTTTACAGCAACTGATGAAGTAGGTACTAGTACTATGTTTTCCTTATTTCACAGATGAGGACACTGAGGCACAGAGCAGTTATGTAACTTGTCTAGGCCAAAAGCTATAAATGGCAGACCAATATTAAACTTAGTTTGGCTCCAGAATCTATGCTTGTAACCATTACACTATGCTGCCTCTTTATTCTCTCATGACAATTCTATGTCACAGGTACTAGTTTACTAACCCTATTTTACAGATGGGGAAACTGAAATACAGAGAATTTAAGTGATTTAACTAAGATTGCCCAGCTCAGAGGAAGGGAAACTTTTTCTATAAAGGGCCAGATAGTAAAATTTTTGGCTTTGCAGAATGTAGGGTCTTTGTTGCAACTACCCAACTCTGGTAATATAGCACAAAAGCAAGCATAGCCAATACATATATAAATGAGCATAGCCATGTTCCAATAAAACTTTATTTATGGACACAGAAATTTGAATTTCATATAATTTTCATGTGTCACCAATTTTTTTTAAAAAACTTTTCAACAATGTACAAACCATTCTTAAATTGCCAGTGATTCAAAAACAGGCAGTAGGCCAGATTTGGAAGACCAGCTATAGTTTGTCTACCCCGACATAGCTTGGGATTGTTGGAGCTGTTATATTAATCTCAGGTAATCCATCTTCAGAGTTCACATTCCAAACCACTGTAATCTAAAGAAGTGCTTCTCAAGCTTAAAGGTATAGAAGGATCTTGTAAAAATTCACTTCTTTAGATTATCATAAGCATTCCTAGTCTGAAATCCACACATCAAATTGTATGCTGCTGTCCATAATCAGGTGTTGAAAAGCTTATGCCTTCCAAGAACACTTTGAGTAACAATCATTTCCTGGCACATGGGGGTGCCACTTTACCTGGTAAATAGAAAAATTCTCTAGATTACATAGTCCATAGCATTGTCAGTCCTAAGGGAACACTGCTCTGAAATTCACGTGAAATATAAAATACATATATATTTCTTACTGAATTCATGATAGTAAAGTACAAATAAGTAATCAAAGTTTTACTTTCGAACTGGACAACCTTTCTGCCTTCCATTGGCAGGTGTAAGTCTCATGTCAGTGGCAAGGAAAGGCACAGGCAATATGAAAGAAAATAGGGGCTTCTCATCTGATTTTTCTTAGAGTATTGAATAGACAAGACTGAAACTTCTCCCTCTGATGAGATCGCAGATATTAAATGTACAGAAACAATTTGGTAAGCAGTTATTTTAAAAGTATTGCAATAATTTTTTATAATACTCAAGCTTACTCCCTAAAGAACAGAAAAAATCCTCTTTATTAATCTCTTCATTTTCCACTAGGAATTAAGCACTGTTAACTTCTACTTTATTAAAGTGTTCATTTAATCCCCTATAGACATGTGGTCATAGCATGTGGCTCTTTTTAGAGCCCTCTAGAAAATAGAAAGACATATACTTTGTGTTAAAAGAAAGCCTTTATGGTTATCTTAGGAGTTTATTATTTTACATAACAAAAGGTTACATTTAGTTTTCTTTTAAACCTAACAATCTACTACTCAGAACCCTAACATTTGTTTTATTTTTCTGAAGAAACCTTGAGATGCCTAATGAGAGCATTTGCTGACTAAACAAAACACATATTTTTTATAGTCTTTTCAAGTGGTGTTTTCAAAGGCACTGGGAGGAAGGCTGATATTGTGTGATGACTACCATTAGGGTGCTGTGATATTCTTTGACCTTTATTTAATCACCATCATCAAAAGGCATTGATCTGGTGCCCAGTTTGTGCTGCGGCATTAAGTTCCATCCTGCCTTAGGGCTGGAAGAAAACCTGAGTGGTCATTTTATCCAACATGATCTTCCAAGCAAGAATACACTAAACTATTCAGAGAGAGAGTTTTCTTTCTTCTTCCAGTTGGTATAAACAGAATCTTTATAACCTTCCCTGTCAGTCATTTCATAACACAGTCAACTGAAAATGAGTGAAAAAGCAGATTTCATAGGACATACCAGTGATGTATAACTTGAGTAGTGCTACAAGAAAAATCACAGAAAAACACATGGCCTATCCTGGTTAGGCAATTTGTAACATGGCTTACTGCTAGGAAGAAACAAACAAACAAACAAAAACCTCAGAGTACAACGTTAAGAACAGCTCCAAAAATTTGGGCATGTGCAGCCTAGACCGGAAGAACATATGGAGTGAGACTACTGATTACTCTGGCTTAATAAGGAGCAATTCCTGAGAAATATAAGCACTGGACACTGATATTTAGATGACAGGCAAATGTGGATATTAACTTTAGAAGAAAAGAAGATATATCACCATAGAGTGATGATTTAATTAATATAATTTAATTGTATAAGTCTCTTACATGATCTAAGCATGGGATAGCAAGTTGTTTGAATATACCCTTTACTACAGCAATCAATCTGTCTCATATGTTGAGAAGCATTTACCCTCTAAATTTAAACCAATTCAAATTTGAGGGTTATAGTAAATATCTGGGTTTTTTTTTTTACGTTTAGCATTCACTTACCCTCCTTCCTGTAACTGCATTCCTATATTTCCCTCTGAGGAACAACCCTTCTCCCCCTTAGTCACGTGCCTCCAGTGAAACCTGCTCTGTGATCCAAGCCTGAGACAATCCTACCATCGTTTTTCCCTTAGCCAGAACTATTGGTTCATTAATGTGCGTGTGACTTAAACCAAACAAGATACGGGAAGATATATGGTATTGTTTCTGAGAAAGTGATTCTTCTTTTCCATTGTCCCTAAAAACCAAGAAGATAGAGACAGGAGTTATTGCTGCTATTTTGCTAACACATGAGGACTGGGACTAAAGTTGACAAAACAGGAGGCATTGACAGTAGATGGAAAAGAACAAAGTATTGATGATATTTTTAAAGCCCTGAATCCAGAACATCCTGAGATATGGGCTTTTCAGCCTATACAAGCCAATAAAATTATTTTTTGTTTAAGTCATTAAAAAGAATCAATTGATTCAATGACTTAAATGATAGCATAATCCTCCTTTAATATGTTGTTTTAATATGCTCTTTATTTAATCTTTTGTGCATATACATTTTAATAGTGAACGAAGTCAATCAAATAGTGAACACACTCTCTATATCTTGCCACCTTAGCCTGATTGTATAGTATTTGAGGTAAAGGATTATGGCTTGTATTTCTTTGCATTTCCCAGGGCACCTAACAGTATATTTTTATTGCATATTTTCAGAATTTTTCTGTTTTAATTACTGACTCACCCTTTTATTTGTGAATGGGAAATCCTCAGTAGATCTGAATTGGGGAAAAAGTATCAGCCCAAGACTGTTCAAAACACAGCGTTTAAGATTATTTATGTTTATATATGACATATTACCACTTTTTGAACAAATGCATCCTAGGCTTATATATTCAAGAGAGTATTTCCCTGCATATCCTGAATCCAAACATCAGGAAACATCATTCAAACATTCTACAAAATAACTGACCATTACTCTTCAAAAGTGACAAGGTCATGGAAGATAAGACTGACACAGATTGGGGATACGATGGGACATAACAATGGAATACAACAAGGGATCCTGCATTGGATCCCAAGGCAGAAAAAGGACAGTAGTGGAAAACTGATAGAATTCTAACAGGCTCTGTAGATTAGTTAATAGAATGCTATATATACCCATTTTCAGGTTTCAATAATCAAAATATGATAATGTAAGAAATTAACATTAGGGGAAGCTGGGTGAAGGGCATATGGGAAACTGCTCACGATTTTTGCAGCTTTCCTCTAAGTCTAAAATTATTTCAAAATAAAATAGTAAAAAAAAGAGTATTTTCCTCTTCAAAGTAGCTTATATATATATCCTACATGCTGTTATTGCTTCAAATAATAATATGCTATTATTGGAATTTATCTCCCAGAACTGCCTTTAGAGCAAATTTTTAAAACAAGAAAGCACTCATTACTTTAAAATCAGAGTCCCTAGCTTGGTAGTCTGCTTTATTCATGTGAGTCCCCTGAAGAATCTTCAGCCCTGGGAGCAAGCTAGAATGTGATCCAGTAAGTCTGGGTTGTAGCTTAATCACCAAGGCTAACTAAATTATTTGAATCAAATGTAGACTTCCTCAGTGGCAGGGTTTCATCCCTTCTTCATTATTCTACTATATCTATATTTACCCCTTTATATTTAGTACAGAAATGTATTTCATTTGGGGAAAATATTAGTAAATATAAATTGAGTTGGAAGTAAATTATATCTAATAAATGAAATTTATATGGATGAAAGTTATTGAATTGAAAGCAACAAAATCGAAAGGTAATCATGTCATTTCTAAGTTAAAGTTTTAGCTTCCAAAGAATAATCAAGAACATGATCAAATTATACTATGGGGCTTCCCTGGTGGCGCAGTGGTTGACAGTCCGCCTGCTGATGCAGGGGACACGGGTTCGTGCCCCGGTCCGGGAAGATCCCACATGCCGCAGAGTGGCTGGGCCCGTGAGCCATGGCCGTTGAGCCTGTGCATCTGGAGCCTGTGCTCCGCAACAGGAGAGGCCACAACAGTGAGAGGCCCGTGTACCGCAAAAAAAAAAAAAAAAAGTTATACTATGGCTGAATAAATTATTTGGGTTAAAATAATAGTCTTTGAAAGAAAAGTTCCTTTTCCTTGCCACCCTCCCCCTCCCAAAAATGTGGCTCAATTTTGCAAACCAATAATATTAATGTTCCCTTCCTATTCCTATAATATATTCCAAGCTTATACTTTGAAGATTCAATTTCATGAAAAAATGATGAATGTTCACCTTTTTATTAAATTAGAAAAGCATGTAAAATAAGCAGTTATGTGTCTAAACTGTTATAGTGCAGTATCAAAATTATTCATAAGATAAAAATTCGTAAGATATCAGTTTTTCTCCCAATTGAGGAGCACATGTTCTAGTAAGGACAACAGATATGGCAACATATAAAATATAAACACATAGAATAGCATAAGTTTTTACAGGTATAAAGTAGGGCAGTGGAGAAACTGATTAATATTTTTTGGACAATGACATTAGAGAAGGCTTCTTAGAGATGCCTGAGTCAGTCTTATTTAAGAATAAAGTAAGTTTGAGACTTAAAGTGGCTTAACCTGCAACACAGGGCTAGTTTATGGAACATTCAAGAATAGAACTCGAGTCCCCAACCTGTCTCTTGGATAAAGTACAATCAAGTACCATAACTACATGGTATCCTATCACTATGTTCAAGTTGTTGAAGTTTTCTATTCTTAATCTATGGGAGAGAGAATGATGACAGGTAATGGTGTTCCTCAAATTGTTCATGACAGCTCGAATCTTCTAGGTGCTCAAGTCAAAAACTCTGATATCATTCTGATCCTTCTCTTTCTCTCACATTCTACAACTGGTCCATCGGCAAGTTATGCAGGAGGTACTTTCAAAATATATCCATAGTTTGACCACTTCTCATCCTCCCATCACCACTACTCTGGTCCAAGCCAAGATTCCCTCATCTGGTCTCTCTGCTATGCCTTAATCTATTCTTAACATAACAGCCAAAGTGATTCTGTTAAAATGTCAATCAGATCACATCATTCATCTGCTCTGTACCCTCTGGTGGCTTCCCATCTCACTTAGAGTTAAAGCCAAAGTCCTCACAATGACCTACAAGGCTCTACATGGTTTGGTCTCTTTTTGCCTTTCTGACCTCATCTGGTCAGAAATGGCCGTCCAGTGGTTAAGACTCCACGCTCTCACTGCCGAGGTCCCTGGTCAGGGAACTAAGATCCCACAAGCAGTGCAGTGTGGCCAAAAGAAAAAAAAAGTTCCTCCACTCTATGAAGAAGAGAAAAAAGGAATAACAGAAGTCAAGTAATGAATGATTCCTTCTTTATGTCTTTTTTTTCAGTTTTTCAACTTTTGCATTTTTTTTGTACAAAACACTGCACAGGGGACATGCCTCTTTTCCCACAAAGGCACATATATAATCCATTAATTTGTGTGGTCTAGAAATAAACAACTTGAATAAACAACTTAGCTTAATTTTACTCCATTAACTTTGCTATCAGTTTTCTCATCACAAAATAAGAATAAAAATACCTACATCACAAGATGTTTTAAGGATTAGTGCAACACCGTGCTTGAAATGTTTTGTAAAATATCAAGTGCTCTTATTATTCCAGGGGAAACATTTGTGGAAGACAGTACTTTTCTATGACGATTCTAGGTTCAACTCAATAGGCTACAATCAAACAAACAATGAGAGTACAATCAGGGAGTTTTAGAAAATATTATGTTAAAATAATAAACATAATAAATGTATAAATAACAGAAAAAAAGATAGATAGGTTCACTTAAGTGTGATGATAAATAGGTGAGGCCCTGAAATTACATTCCACAATGCAGAAGCACCTGTGGTTTTGAATAAAACCAATTATATTATATATCGATGAAGAAACTGATATTGCTATGAGCAATAACCGACTATATGCTACCCAGATGACTCAGGCTTAGAGCTCAGGTTTTCCTGGTCTAATCCAGGACTCTAAAATATAGCTATAAGCATTTATTGAGCTCTTACTCTATGCCAGTATTGCCCTAAGTACTTTATATAAATAATACAATGATGCTGGTGCTCTTATAATCCCTGATTCCCTGATAGGCTAGTTGAGACAAGCAAAAATTAGGTAATTTAACAAAGTCACACAGCTCAGAAATGGTTGAACTAGGATTTGAATCCTAGTTCAACCAATCCTAGTTCAAGCAAGGCAGGCTGACAGCCTTGCTATGTTCTCAACCTCTATGCCGCTTCTCTAAGCACAGCGAGACTCCCTCGCCTTCCATTATGCGTTTCTCAGTCTCACGAAAAACTAGTTCATGGGCTCTTATTATACTTTTAAATAGTTTATCCAAGGTTTTGGATCGCATTTGCTATTTATTCAGAGAAGCAATGTGTTCTCCCAAAGCCCCCCACAGGAACTGAAGAGTCTGTGAATGGACAGTGATTGAAACAGAGGTGGAAAAATAAACTAACACATTCAATGCAGAAATAGCGATTAAGAAGTTCAACACAATATCCTATTTACACTTTTACATGCTGCCTAAAGCATAACAACCAGACAAACCTTGTGTCCTTTAAAGGTTAATAAAGACTACTGTAGGAATGTGAATATATAAAGCTGAGAAATCTAAATTCATTTCTCTGAAATGGTTTTAATTCGGCTAAATTATTCGCAGAGGTATACTTTTCTGGAACAGATTATTATCCTTTTCCAAAACTTCTTTGAGACACACAAAATAGCCCAATAGACCAACCAACAAACAAAAACCTGTTGGTAAGATCACCCAAGATCTTCTATATAATAGAAAAATAATACATTAATACAACTAAAAAATAAATATGAAAGGGAAATAAATCCATCTGTATCCAAGTCCCTGTAAATTGAGTCGGTACCCTTTTCTCTAAAAATAAGTCTGAAAAATACAAGTTCATGTATTATCTTTAGGTGTTTTAATTTGGATGTTTCTTACAGATGCTAATGAATAACTGTGGTATTAGTCAGATCTGATTCACACTCATTAATGAGTAACTTCCTTTCTCGCAACAGGATTACTTATTCTTTATATTTTTTGCAACACTTTGCATATACAGTTGACCCTTGAACAATGAGAGAGTTTAGGGCAAGGGTTAAGGGTGCCGATCTACACACCCACCCCCGCCACAGTTGAAAATCTGTGTTCTGCTATCTCTGCCTCAAAAATAAAGCAACCGATAAATCATTCACCCGAGGGCAGGAAGCTGAGACAGTTTGTATAGAATCAGGCCTCAAAACCCTAGTTCTGATTCCATGTATTGTGATCTCTAATCAAACACAAACTTTTCCCTTACACTTAAAGATCTGTAAAATGAAAACACAGGTGTTATATTTATTGAAAAAAAATCCACACATAAGTGGACCTATGCAGTTCAAACCCATGTTGTTCAAGGGTCAGCTGTATCATCTATTTTCCTCTGCACAATAACCTGTGAGGGGAAAGGCAGGTATTATTATTTATAAAGAAACTTAGAATCAGCAAGAAGTCTATATTTTTGGGTTTAAAATAACTGTGAAAGCCATCTATTTGAACCATACACCAAAAGCTTGACGTCCCTCTAAAATTCCTACTTTATACATCAATACATCTAGTGAAGGGAACTCATCGTTTCCCAAAGGGGATTACTCTTACCTTCGCCAGATCTCAATTTGGGAAAATTTTTCCTTACTAAAATCTGTTCACATAATCTCAAACCACTGGCCCTAGCTTACCGTTAAGGACACTTAGGACAAATCTAACCACTCTTGGATAAACAGATTCTTAAACATATGTGCTTGGCTATTAATGGCCCCCTAGTGTTTCTTCCTTCAGGCTAAACATTCTGCTTGTTTAACTCTTCTTTGTGTCTTAAGTATATATAATATAAAATATATAACTAATACATATTTTATATTAATTTAATATAGTTACATATTAAACTGGTATCTCACTTTATATATAATAAATATGTAATATATTAATATACAGTATATTATACAATTATACATATATATATAAATATATATAAACTTTTAAATATAAATCTATATACATAGACCCCAAATACTGCATTTCTCTGTGAGAGTTTATACAAGCCTATGGAGGTAAAACTGAATGTCATTCGACTGCATTGTTTTACCAAGTCAATACACGTTTGAGTAATTACTGTGTACCCCAAATTTGAACAGCATCTACAGAAAAAAATAAAGTAGTATAACATATGGGAACTTTTCTCAATCAATTTATAGTCCAGTTGGATTTATCTAATTTTAAAAGTATATGGACTAATTCAAGTAAAATTAACATTCCATAATCTGGTACTAATTATAAGTGTAGTAGGAATTTATAGGATTATCACATATCCTACATATGTTACAGGTCACACATGCTACAATTTCTGTTCCCTTGTCCACGGCAGGCATAGCTAAGAGATCACTGAACTGAATGCTGAGTATGGATCTATGACTTCAGAATCCTTCGCTGGGAGAAGTACCTTAAAAGAGTAATTGAAGATACATTTGGGGATTGTAGCCCAGCAGGATGCTATGGGGCCTTCTTGGGACAGACCCCTCTCCCATATCCTCTGCTATAGCTCCTCTCTGAAGTACCTAGATGATAGCATCTGATGCACATTTCCTGAGGTTTTTTTTTGTGTGTGTGGTACACGGGCCTCTCACTGTTGTGGCCTCTTCCGTTGCGGAGCACAGGCTCCGGACATGCAGGCTCAGTGGCCATGGCTCACGGGCCCAGCCGCTCTGTGGCACGTGGGATCTTCCCGGACCGGGGCACGAACCCATGTCCCCTGTATTGGGAGGCGGACTCTCAACCACTGCGCCACTAGGGAAGCCCCTGAGTTGTTTTACAGATGCTAAAACGACCACCAAATGGAAGAAATTAACTACTTGATGATCATGAGCTCACAGCCCACAGAACTACTGGCACCTAAGGATTGACAATGTTAACCCCTGTGACACCATCCTATACCTCATCTACAACCAGTCAGAGAATTGTCCACGAGCTGATCACGTACCCTGGGATGCCCTTCCCTCACCTTTCCTTTAAAAATGTTTTGCTAAACCCCATCAGGGAGTTCCGGATTTATGAGCACTAAGCATCTTGAACTCCTTGCTTGGCGCCCTGCAATAAACACTGCGCTTTCCTTCACCATAAGCCGGTGTCAGTAGATTGGCTTTACTGCACACGGGCGAGTGCACCCAAGGTTGGTTCAGTAACAGGATTACTAGTGGAGTTCATCTATACAATGCTAAGTTTGCCCTTGGATAACTGAGAAAATATTTTAAACTGTGCCCTGCCATATTTTTCCTTAGAATTTATTACTGATTTTATTATTGTTATAGATTATTGTTATAAGTTCTGGAGAAATAACTTGTTTTTAAGTAGAATTCCTTTTAAGATGTTTGACTCATGATAATAACATGCTTTAAGTAAAATTCCTCAATGCCCCATTAAAGATAATTTATACTCTTCTTTTTCACGTTTCTAAATTTACAGTTTAGAAATGACTATAATAATTGTTTGCTCATCAGTAATGGTAGAGGCACCTAAATAGACGTCTATAAAACTAGGAACACTATGGATCCTCTTCCTTTTTCACAAAAGAAACAGTAAAGAAAACAGTTAAATATTTTTTCCAAGGTCACACACATACATTTAATATGCTCAATAATTTGATGTCACTCTCAGATATTTTATTTGCAGAGTAAATAACAACAAGATATCTCAGTTACTTTTTGGTGTTTCCTTGGTAGGGACTGAGTTTAGACAGGCTGAGCCTCAGAGAATGTGGAATAATAAAAGATGTTTAATCAGAGTTAGTGGCATTTTCTTTGCAAGACTGTTGGTGGCTCCATGGTTAAAACTTTAGTTTATGTCTGTACAACAATCCTGGCCATAGTGTGTATGGGAGGAGGGGATAAATTCAAAGGAGGCAAAACGTGACAGCCCAGGGGCAGTCTAAAATCACTGCCCTGAAAGACAAGGGGAGGGGGGTTAGCCTTTCTGACTATATCTGCACAGTACAAATATCATACACCTGTACCTGGGAAATATCTGAATTTCTTTGGGGATAATTTTGGTTCATCTGCTAATCACCTGTCTTAGGCCAGTGTTCATGGTTGGTACATTCTGAGTACAGGGAGATTCTGCCTTAAAGAAAGCCTTTTCCTTAGTAAGACATATTAACGGGAACATATCCCAAACTCTGAAACATCCTAGCACAGTGCATCTTATTAACTTACTTTTATAAAATGATGATGATTACACAAATTGTTTCACCAGCAGTCGACCTGATTTGGCCCAGGCATGAGGCAGAGAGATTAGATTACTTTTAGAGACTGCTTTAAAGCCCTTTAGCTACCACTAGAAATGCTTCTGAAACCAAGGTGGTGCGTGGCCCTATCACTTGACTTGGTACAAATGTTTTCAAAATGCCAGGAAATGGCATGTAAGAAACAACCCAGATTCCCCCATGCTGCCTTCCATGCAATTCCAAGATAACTGGAAGCAGAATACAGGGTATTGCGAGTCACATTTCTTATACATAGAAAGATGATGATGGCATTTAACTCTGCACTTGGAAACTGACAGTGGCAGCTCTTGAAGGACAGGGTAGCCTCAGATAGTGTACTGAAAGTCTCTGCAAATATTTCCAGGTGTAGAGAGATTCTTGGTGAAATTTCCAGGTGTAAAGAGATTCTCAGTGATTCTCTGGGTTACTGGCAACTTGTGAAGGCACTGATTTAGAGCACTGGTGTCAAAAGTAAATTTAAAGTAAGCTGCAAGTGACAGACTGGAATCCACAAGGGTGGGACCATCTCTGCCTCATCAACCACTGCATCTCTTGTACCCAGAACTATGCCTGCCACAAGCAAGCACTCAACACGCCCTTTACTTTAAAAGGAATGAATGAATAAATGAGTGAATGTCTATGATGAGCTGACAGTCAGCTAGCTCTACAGCTAGAGGAAAAGAGACACCTATGAATGCTCCACCTCCCCTTGACTTTAGCACGTGCAGCCCAGCTGGCTTGTGACACTGGGTGAATAATGACGGTTAACAATGACATTGTTTCTCTGACAGGCTTCAGTGTATCACAAAGATTGTCTTTTATTAAATTAAAAGATTGTTTTAGTGAAGAAGGACACATGGTGGCAACTGCTGCAACAGGAAAAACCTGGCATGTATTAATGAGGCCATGTCATTAGAGACATATTAAGTTAAATGAACAGCAGATATGCTAGGTCCTGGGCTTTTCAAGATATTGACCCACCTTCTCCCTAGTGACAGGCTCCTGTATAGGTCAGAAAGTGGTTCATTTATTATAGATCGGAACAGGAAGAGAGACAATTATTCCTAACAAGTGCTGCCAGAAGCCCAAGCTGTAGTAATAGAAAAGCAAGCTGGTTGGAAGTAAGTATCTTGCTGGCCTGAGTCCCACTGCCAAGCACCGTGCCTGGCACACGGGAGGGATTTAGGACATGTGTGTAATCAGTAAGTAGATTTAAATGAGTAAATCCTAGCTTCAGAGGTGGAGAAAGACTGAAAATTTTGATGGAAACTGCCTAAAATATAACAATGATACCCAGTCAGATGTCTTAGCCACTTAATTAGGGGTCAATTTAAAAATGCATTTTTATATAAAATGCTTACAATAAATATAACTGCAATTTACAGGAAGCACACACACACACACACACACACACTCACAACACTTATTTATGTGGTCTCTCGGATTCTTGAGTCTCCATTTATCTGCCATCCCTGGTTGACATGGGACTCTGCTAAGAATCCAAGTAAAGGAGAGGCTGGGCAGAGGGATTAAGTAGGCTCCAGAAGTAATCAAACAGCTAACTAATTTATTGTTATGGAGTTTATGATGGATAGATGTAAATGCAAAGAAAAATGCAGGTGAAATTGTAGTGTGGAGAAAAAAGTGAAGATGAAATTGTGATGTGGAGGAAAATAAACTCACAATACCTCATCGAGATGGATTCAGTTTGTCTCTTTCCTCCAAACTACAATGTGATGCTATAAAACAATTTCCAACATAATTATCCTATCAATAGAAATAAAGTCAGACAATAGTGCTAGATGTATTCAAATTCAATTATTTATTTTTTCAAGTTCCTATTGTGTAAATAACCCAATGTGTTTTTTGGTTTTTTTTTTTAGTAAGTAATGCTTATTTTGCTTCTGCTGAATATACTAGAAGAAGCCAGAAAATCCTTAATGAAATCTGTTCACACTGTTTCACAGGAGCATGATCATATGACTCAATGACTAGATTAAGAATCATCAGAGGATAAAGAAGATGTGGCACATATATACAATGGGATATTACTCAGCCATAAAAAGAAACGAAATTGAGCTATTTGTAATGAGGTGGATGGACCTAGAGTCTGTCATACAGAGTGAAGTAAGTCAGAAAGAGAAAAATAAATACCGTATGCTAACACATATATATGGAATCTAAAAAAAAAAAAAAAGGTCATGAAGAACCTAGGGGTAAGACGGGAATAAAGACACAGACCTACTAGAGAATGGACTTGAGGATATGGGGAGGGGGAAGGGTAAGCTGGGACGAAGTGAGAGAGTGGCATGGACATATATACACTACCAAACGTAAAATAGATAGCTAGTGGGAAGCAGCCGCATAGCAGAGGGAGATCAGCTCGGTGCTTTGTGACCACCTAGAGGGGTGGGATAGGGAGGGTGGGAGGGAGACACAAGAGAGAGGGGATATGGGGATATATGTATATGTATAGCTGATTCACTTTGTTATAAAGCAGAAACTAACACACCATTGTAAAGCAATTATATTCCAATAAAGATGTAAAAAAAAAAAAGAATCATCAGAGGAAGGAGGAAGTGGGTAAGGTATGGAGGACAACAAGAACATTCTATTCCCAGTTAGGGTCCATCCTCTGGGTGACCTATGATGACTCAGATCTCTTTCTAAGTGTGTGCAGTGACTCAGAATTGTTTTAGAAGTTCTCTGTTTAATTCTATATGACAGATCATTTCCTCTGGAAAGCATACAATACAAAATGATCTGTTTTAGTTCTTTCTTCCATCTGTATTCACAGTGAGTTATTAACTCCCCATGTATATAGAGTGAAGTGAAATGGCATTATGTTTACAGCATTTCATAGTGAAAGGCTAATGATGAAAATATTCTAGAAAATATTTTTCTAAGTTTTTGAATTATAGGACCTAAGAGTGCTGACTTTTACAGCCCAGAAGAAAAAGTCCCTATTAGAATTTGGGAATTAGTCTAGGATTACCAGGAAAACACTAAATATATCTTCTGTAGTATCAGATTCAATGGTTCAGAATCTAAAATCACATATTCTCAAGCTTCTGTGCCTATAAAAATTACCCAGAATCCAGGGGATCAGAAGCTGAGGCCCCATACTGCATTTCTATCCAGTATGTGACTGATGCAGGTTGGAACAGACAATATTTTCAGTAACAGAAGGTCATCACCTGTTCCTTTGTCAGTATCTCTTTGAGTCACGTTAACATCTATATATATATTATAGAATGACTCATGGCTAACACAGGGATTTGGACATACATTCTTTGTTTTGACACTTGTTAATGAAATGAGGAGATACTTTTAAAGAACAGGCATTGGACCTTGGCTAATGTTTTTTTATCAATATACAATGTTTCAACTGAGAATTTAAATTTGCTCTTAAAGTTTCTAAAATTGTTTTTAGTTGTCTTTTTCAGACTCTGATCTCTGGTTAATTGTAGTATAAAAGTTGTGAATGTATAAATGATGTTTAGCAAATAGGTTGTACAATTCTGCTGAAATGTACACAAATATTGGATTAGTGAGTTTTTGTTTGTTTTGTAAAATGTAGGTCTTGACCAATGCAGAATTTAGATATTCTATCTAAAGCAAAATACTGGACCAAGGATACCAGTCATATAAGAGCATTGGTATCACAAGTCCTCCCAGGGAAACTTTGGAAAAATGTTCTCTCACTTCATACCATTCTACAGTCAAATAAAGGAATGGGTTTCATATACCAAACTGTATTTATTCAAGTTTCGTTGAAAAATAACTGTGTGCCAACAGCAAGAGGACAAAGAAAAATACCACGTTTGGTCTTTATCCTTAACTATGTCATCAGAAAAAAATGTGAGAAGTGTTCAAATGAGTGTATACAAAATGCTCAGAGGGTACTGGAGAGGCAGAAAGAAAGTCTGTCTGGGGTGGTGAGGAAGGTAGGCTTGGAGATGGCATTTAAATTGGATCATGAAGAGCTAGTCTGAGTTTGAGAACAGAGAAGAGAAGTCAATTTCATGCTGAGTGAATAGGAATGAATGCAACAGCACAGAGTTGCAAAAGGATCTCCTCCCATTCACAAAGTCTCTCAGTTCAGAGAAACAGTGTGTGGGATTGAGTGGTGCAGAGAGGAGACTGAAAGGGTAGGTTGGGAGCATTATAATAATAGCATGCATTCAGCCCATGTATAATTCACTTTGTTCATCAATTCTGAGACGTACCTTACCGTTTTAACCTTTTAACACCTCTGAAATCAGGATGCAGCTGGACAGCTGGCAGTTATGATCTTGTCACTACCTGTGAATGCACATAAGAACTTGCAAAGTGGGTGGAATAAAATAACTCTTCTAAGACATGCTTCATCACTAATACTCTTGATGAAACAGAGAACGATATTATGTGGAACAGAACACAAATGTCAATGACTGAGGTGGAAAGAGACGTCAGGCTTTCATTGCAAAGTTGTAAGAATAAAGTTAGCCCATTTATTTTGCTTATATTTTGCTTTTTATTTATGCACCAGAGTGATAAATAATAAAAACCTGCTTTTATCTGAAGAAGTCTCAAAAGTCTTTCAGGAAGAATAAAATAAAAATTCAAAAGCATATAAGCAAGAAACAGTTGTGCCATACTAGAATTTGCAGATTTCTTTTCCCTTAGTGGTACATAAAATAACGTTGTGTTTTGTGATCACTGACGTCTTAGATTTGATGTAATAGGTTATCCTAAGATAGCACATGCATTGTTAAGACATGCCAATCACTATGCTAGGTGCTGGGGTATAATGTTGAACAAAACATGATGTGTCCCAGATCTCATACTGTTGCCAGGCTACAGTCTTAGATGCTGGGCCTGGATTATGTATTATGATAGGGTGTGCCCAGGGGGTTTTAAGAACAGGAATGATCAGATATGTTTTCAGGAAGTTAGCTCTCACAATGATATATAGGCTGGATGACAGAGAAGGGGACTGATGGTAGGGAAGACTAGTTAGGAAGATCCTGAAATAGTTTGTATGAGATATAATGAGGGCCTGAATGAAAGGCTGGACTAAGAAAGAAGAGGATTTAAACAACATGATTCCCACTGCTCATGGTTCATAATCAAAGAAAATCAGCACTCAATTTAAAGTGCCTTCACATTGATGGAAGAACAGTATAGCATTTGAGAGCTATTTGATCATCAAAAGGATTATCACTTTCAAAATGGTGCATATACTGTAGCCTTAAATCACCCAACATGGAGGGCAAGGTACCGTGCTGAGCCCTGGGAATACAAAGAAGAATTGAGTCTTCCTAGGTGAATGGGAGAGAGAGATGGAAAGGTGATGTGATTATACCAATGTGATTGTGTGTAGAGATAGAAGGGCAAACTCGGCCTAGGACAGCTCAAACTGAACAGCACTGCAGCACTGCAGCATTGCCTGGAGATGGGAAGGACTTCCAAGGGGGTGTCACATTTACCAGACTCTTGAAGAAGTACTAAAAAGCCACAAAGTGGACAGCCCAAGAAAGGGCATTCTGGGCAGAGGTAAGCCTGTGCAAAAACACAGAGCTGAGAAAGAGAAAAACACATTTGAAGCAATTTTCAATATATGGGTATGGCTTTGGACAGGAGGGAGAGATTAGGGTGCATATAACCCAGGGGGCTTTACATCACATTAAAAGGTTTCAATTTAACCCTAGAGCACTGTAGACTCACTAAAGGATTACCTATATTTCAGTTTATGTTATTTAAACAGGCCTTCAAAATTTTTATCACTCTAAATTGGATTCCACATAAAAACAAGCCCTAAAAGCATTTTCATTAAGTTTCAAAATAAACAATAAAAAGCGAGGGAAGAGATTGCTAATATGTCCCCATTAAAGTAGGCAATTAATTTAAAATGCTTCTCAAAAAGTGAAATGCCAGGAGCAGTAAATTGTTGACCGATTTAAAAGAACAAGTCCAATATCAAGTAGAGAGTGTGGCAGTGTTTTCAGAATTATTCCATGATGTACTTGGATGTAATAGAAAGAAAAGGTGTCTATAGATACTGAGTGGCCTAAATATTCTTTTTTGTAAGGATAACAAAATGTGGAAAAATTTTCCCATTAATTAAAAGTTTCTCTTTTATATTTATGAGCATAGTATATTTAAATATATACACAGTAACTATAAATAATATATAAACATGTATATAAATGAATAGTTAATTTAACATCTACATTTTGGTTTGCTGTCATGTTTATAGAGTAGATTTAAAACACTGCTGTCTTTAAGTTCATATTTACATGCATTTCACAAATTTAAGAAGCCGCAAGAGAATAAAAAATTCAACTAATATCACGCTTCTCTTTTGAATATCAGTGGGGCTCAGCACCCATCTTCTACCATTTAAAAATTATCAGTGGGGTTCAGCACCCATCTTCTACCATTTCAAAATTACCATTGAAGAATAAGCCACATCCTTTTCCTGTGTCTTTCATTACACACATGACCCTACTAGAAAGAAACCAAATGCAGATGGAGTAAGGAGCTAGACTTTGGTCCGTGTTTTACACATGAAACGTTTTGAAATATTTGCCAGACTCTGGGACCCCGAAATGAGTACACAGTGGGCATTCAGTCAAGTATGTTCTCTTTCCCGAAATCATCTCATGGCCTCGTGTTTTTAACTCCCCACTGTTTGAGCACATAGCAGCCTTCCTGATGTTATACCATATTAATATTTACACATTTAACTCTGAGTTTCACCCACTAACCAGGAAAATCTGGAGAGCTAGAATTGTGTTTTATTCATTTTTGAATCTTCTTATAACAAAAAGTCAAATGCCTTGCAAAAAATAAAAGCTAAAGAAATCTATGTTGAACTAAATTACACATATATGTACAATATTTAAAATTTTTATTGCTAGTCTCAACAGATATGAGCACTTCTGGAAAGCAATTAAAATTTTATAGTATATAAAGCTTTGTCTCTTTGTGCTATTTTTAAATCATTAATATTCCAACCAGCATACTTCAGCATCATCAAAACCAATATGTAAAAAACAAAAAGAAAAAATTCCTATTATTCTGAATTAAAAACAATCATATAAATTGCTTTGAAACTGAACTGGCTTTGAAGGGAATGACTATACACATAATTTCTCAAAAGGTCAAAATTATAAGAACAAATCCTTTATTCTGAATAGTGTATATTTAAAGAACAACTACCATGCAGTTTCTGGATAAGTTTTTGTTTCTAAGTGGGTAGAATTCATGTGTATGAATAATATATATATTTGAGCCAGTGTAAGTACTTGTAAGATTTCCAATATCATGCACTCAAATGTAGCCCTAGATTCCAGATGGTCCAGAACAGAACGCTCAGAGTATCAACGTGAGAACTCCCATTCTCAGATGACTGCTGTTCTGTTCTTGTCATCACCTCAAGGGCATATATGTATTTTTTGCACTAAACCCTGAGCAAATAAGCAAAATGCAAAATTTCTTTCAGACATTTAAGATGTGAATTGAGTCAGGCTCCACATCTCTAGCTTTGATGGGTTCCACAGGAGCACAAAGAATGTGTTATAGTCTCTCTTGTTTCCCAATTTATGATGGGGATGGGACTGAATGTTACTCTTTGCTGCTTTACAGAATACTGCTAGATAAGCAAACTTGCTTCAGTTCCAGAAGCAGGAAAAGTCAAGCAGATAACTTGATGAGTCGCTTGTTCTTGAGAAATAAGAAATGAGGAATTATTTTTCTGAGGCACAAAAAGGAAGTACTAATCATTGTAGAAGATTTGCTTTGTTTTCAAACTCAAAGAGGAAAAAAAATCTCTTTCAGGGCTCTATAAAATGGAAACATAAAAGTATTTAAGGAATAACTCTCCTATGCTCAAGAGGTACTCAGGTGGCTTAAAGATGCCTATTTCATTCTACACGAAATATGACTGGCGCCACAGGAGACAAGGACCTTAAAGGGTTGTTGTATACAGTGTACTGCTGTTCAGTCGGCCATGGAAAGCATATTCTTATGGAGAATATCCCAGGCAATGTGTTTATTTCAGAGCTGCCTATCCTTCTTTATTGTTTTGATTGATTGCTTTTGTTTTTTTCTTTTCAAACCAAAATTTAGAACTGCAATGAATTAGTGTTTTTACTTTTCCCATCAGCAAAAATTTAACAGGTATAAACATTTCAATTTTCCCATGTCCTAAGTCCTTCTGGTTTGCTTCAAAGAATCTAAACTAAGATACTACATAGAGACAAAGATAATGAGATCAATTATAGTCTTTAAGGCAATGGGGAGCATTTTAAGAAGTGTGTACTTGGGATATAGCCAGGCATAATTTTGATCAAGTAATCGCTAAGAAATTGCAGTATTATGAAAAATGTTCTCATAATCAGACCCTACCTTTGGTTAAAGTACCTGGCTCATCTCACTCTTTCTGTCAGGTGTCTACTTCAAACACTTAGGCAATTGATCATTCACTTATCTGAACATCCATCATAATATGAATAAATTATGGTTCATTCATCCCATGAAATATTACACACCATCGTAAAGCTGAGCTGTAACTCTAGTGGCATGAAGCATGACTCTACCGTGACGTGTAATTTGGTGAAATACCAAATTTCAAAGTAATGTTTGGATGTTTTTATGTTTGTTTAAAAACATGCATGCATGTGGGAGAGTGCACGTGTTTGTTGCTTAAGCATGAAGAAAAATGCAGAGATATTCTCTACTGTCAGGAGAGTAGGTTCAGAAAGGGGACATGGCAGAATCTTTTTCTTCGTACATTTTTGTGCTATTTGATTTGTATCCATAAGCACATATTTTGTAATTTGAATACCTAATGAAGAAAACATAAGTGGAATTTTAAAAAATTAATCTTGAATTGGATTTGTTTTAATTTTAAAAAAATCTATTACCAAGCTACTATGGACTCCACTGCCACCATTAGTAAATGTGTGATGCTGAGAAACTTATTTACTTTTTTTACTTCAGTATCCTCATCAGTAAACAGGAATAATAACACCAATCTCACAGGAGTGGTTGTGATAATTGTGTTAATACACGTAAGGCACACAGAATAGTGGCCCATATTAAATGATGAACATCATTTTCTAGTATAAGTGGTGGTACCTCTGGGGTTATTTCTAAAGAAATAATTTTGTTAAGGTTTCTGAATATCTCTATTGGTTTTGCAACTAAAGCATTCTATGTAGCTGCCTGCTTTTGCCTCAGAACTTTGGATGGTTTTCCTCATTTAAATATTGATGGAAAGAAGGCAAGAAGAACGGCAAGTTTTTCTCATTATTAAACAGAGTGAAATTAGTCAAAAGGGAAACATCTGTTAAAGCAGGTTAATTCTTAATTAGGAAATTTCAACCCCTAAAATATTTCTATAATGCAGGCAAAAATCTATATATTTTTAATTAAGTTTCCAGAAAATTGTGGTTTTCTTGCTTCCAAGATGCAAATTCGTGGTCAACTTTAATTGTCAAACCAGGCAGCAAAGTGCTAATTAAGTAATCTGGTTAAATACTCAAGTTTCAAAAATTATGTTTTTTCCCACCTACCCATCTGTAAACTCCATATCAGAAGGAAAAAGTAGCTTTAATTACATAAAATAATATAATTTTGATACTTGAATGATGTTAAAAACTACTAATGCTGTAGTCCACATCTTACAGAAACAAAGAAAAAGAAAACATAATCTTATAGTTTAAAAAAGGGATTAGGGACTTCCCTTGCGGCCCAGTGGTTAAGACTTTGCCTTCCAATGCGGGGGTGGTGCAGGTTCGATCCCTGGTCGGGGAGATAGGGTCCCACGTGCCTCGCAGCCAAAACACCAAAACATTAAAAAAAAAAAAAAAAAAAGAAGCAATATTGTAACAAATTAAATAAAGACTTAAAAAAAAGGATTAGTGAGTAAAGGGAGTTAGTTTATTTCTCGGGGTGAAAGACAAGTTTCTGTACCTTTGCTATGTTTGATGTTGTAAAAGATCACATGGGCATCTACCACGGCCCATAAACAGTTGAAAATTGAGACTATTCAAAAGATATTCTATGTTGCTAGACCAACACCATTGTTAGTTTAAAATACAAAGTGCTTGAAAAACTATTATTCTCAGAAAAATACAATTTTTCATGACTCGTTTTCTCAAGTAGTTATTTTAAAATGATTTTAAATAATGTATTAAGCTAAATACAACATACTAAACTATATAATAAATGCTTAAGATACTTTTAATGGAGAACAAAAAGTATGATTATCTCCCCACGCCATTTAAAATCGTTTAACCCATCAATAAGAGGTGCTAGTCTGGGGCTTCCCTGGTGGTGCAGTGGTTGAGAGTCCGCCTGCCGATGCAGGAGACACGGGTTTGTGCCCCGGTCCAGGAAGATCCCACATGCCGCGGAGCGGCTGGGCCCGTGAGCCATGGCCGCTGAGCCGGCGCGTCCGGAGCCTGGGCTCCGCAACGGGAGAGGCCACAGTGGGAGGCCCGCGTACCGCAAAAAAAAAAAAAAAAGGTGCTAGTCAATGCTAAAGTAAAATTAGAAAAATAGAATTAAAAAATTACAAAGCACTATGGTTTTGAAACGGATCAGAAGTAATGGATACAGCAAACCAAACATGTCAGAAGGTTTTCCCTTTCTTTAATACCTATGCCTTTGGCTGCCTGCCTTGTTCATGGTCCCATTTTGCCAGGAGACAGCCACAGAAATCCATCTGTTTGGTCCCATAAACACAAAGATTTGATTTCCCACTTGCACAGAAATCGATCTGATTTCATTTGCTAATGGAACTAGGAAACGTTTTCTTCATAATAACAGAGGAAGTAACAACAGATGGAGCTGGTAGATCTCACCTACCCTGGGCTGTTTTGGTCCTTCGTCATTTCAGTGCGGGAGAACAGGCAACCTTATAGCTGTGTGGGAGCCCAGGCGGATCCGATGAGTGTTGTGTTACCTGTGAGCCCGGTACTTGGTGTCTCGCAAGCTCCGCCCACACCTCCACCAAGGGCCCGGCTGTTGGGGGGAGGGGCTGGCTTGCGGAAAAGCATCCGAGGAAAAAGAAGACCCTAAAGTCCACACAGCAAGCTGTTATTCCCTAACGAACATGCCGTTCAGTGAGTACAGAGAAGGCGGGTGTTCAACGCAATTGCTCTTCGGTTATGTATGTGAGACATATGCTTCCATAAGTGTATTTTTCTTTGTGGCATATCATTTAAACGACACAATAAGATGTGTTAGTAAATGATAGGTAGTGCTCAGGTGAAATTTCGTCGTAGCATACAAAACAAACAAACAAGAGATTTAGAGATAGTGTCCATATCAGACTTTTCAACCGTCAAAGAATGCAATAATAACGACGTGCACACGGCTTTCACTTTAATTCATTGTGTTCTTCCTCTGCTCTAGGCATTGTGGCAAATGCCCTAAATGCATTACTTACTCTCACAGTGGTGTCTGTGAGGTAGCTACTATTCATATTTCCACTTAACAGAAGAAAGAATGGGAAATTGGCAAGGTCGTGGAATTTGCTCAAGGTCAAATAGCTAGTAAATGGCAGACATGGGGTTTGAACTCTGTCCTTAAAGACTCCACACACTGACCTGTTGATCACTTTATCCCATTTCCCTCACTTTATTACATTACTTTAGGTAAAGCCCTTCATACCACCAGAACATTCGTCCTCAGTATTAAAAGAGAAATACTTAGATAAGGCAGATTTTGTAATTTAATGTGCAGCATTACCAAAGATAAGCCTCAATTACTGTCAAATTAATACCCTAAAAAAGTTTAAAATGCCTTCAAAGAAACATTTAACTTTTAATGTTTTTTCAAAATCTTGGATGTCGACGATGGTAATATATTAAAAATCTGTAAACACAGTCCTTAGGTGTAAATTACCTAGCATCCTAACAAATAGAAGTAGCAGAAAGAGTCAAACGTATGTTATTTAAAGGATATGTTGGGGATGGGATGAAAACTTAGACTGCTGCTACCAGAGATCACTGTAAAAATTCAATTTCTAAGTGAAGAAGCTCCCTGTAGATTCAGAGGAGCCAGGAAATAGGAAAGCCCCAGGGCATTGCCACACCTAGACTTGTGAAGAGAAGTAGAAATGAGTTAGAGCAGCTTCCTCAGATGACAAACCAATCTCTTAAGGAACCACATTTGGACACACGAAGGTGTCCACCTTGCCAGTTTCTAGAGGGTAACAGTGAAGGGGAGACAGCCACCTGTCATCACGCTCACGCTTTTCACTTGTATCCACCTGCTTGGGCTGCAGAAGAAGACTGTCACAAAGCCATCCTCCAAGAGAGGAGGCTGGGCCCTGCCCAGATAAGAGATAAAGAACCACATATTTCTCATTCTCAAAGTCAAGGAGACCTTCCCGACTACACATGCACAGAAAGGCTCCTTGGAGATCAAAAGGGAGGGGGTGTCACCCCATAGTAAGTGATGTCAACTACCCATACGCCTCTTCGCTAGAATCCACCTTGGTTAAGAGATGCCCATGCACACAGGGGAGGACCCTGAAATATACCAAATACAGACTCAGAACCAGGCAAAGCAAGATGATTGGTCAAAGGAGACCTGGAAGAAGTGCCCCATAAAAGTGATTCAAACTACCACGAAGGCGAGACTCTCTCTGAGCCCTCTCGTGTGTCTTTCCACACGTACTGTACTCTTTTTCCTCCTAATAAACACTTTACTTGCTTCACTACTTTCCATCTCTCTGTGGAAATTCCTTTCTACAAAGCTGACAGGCCAGGACCTTGTCACTGGCCACTGGTCCCTGGTGGTCTGGTGGCCAGGATTCAGCGCTCTCACTGCTGCTGCCCAACCTCAGTCTCTGGCTGGGAACCGAAATCCTGCTTCAAGCCGCTGCAGGCCGAGGCCACCCAAGATCACCTCTGTTCACTAACACCCATACCCCAGGAGAAATTAAGGCCAACTTGCTTTTAAGGTAGAACTAAATCCAGCCCAACAACAACGAAAATCTATTTTTGCCACTCCTTTCAGGAGGAGCTACATTTTTATTGTACTTTTCGAGAAATAGTAAGATATGACTTGCCACAGGTAGAAATTCTTCCCGAGCCTTTGCAATTTGAGTAGTGCTAAGCTGTGAACTGATAAGCATGTATATCTTTTCTTTCTGTCCCTAACATTTTTATTCAGGTAAGATCTGATTAAGTGGACATCCAGAGTAAACTTAAAAGGTAACTGAAGTCTAAAAAAAGGCAATGGATAATGGACATGGAGAGAAATGAAGGTGGATGCCCTACGCCTTGGCAAAACTGGGGAGAGGGCACGTAAGGACCAGGCACGGCAATAAGGCTGGTCTTTTAGCACAGGCTGGATGTGATGCCATCTGGGGGGGCGGGGGAGGGGGCTGCCCTGAAACATGACCAGTTAATAATGAGCAGTTCCCAAAATATGGGCAGCAGGCTGCTCGGCTCAGTATCCTGCCAATGGATTTGCCTGGCACTAGAAAATGCTCATGTTTGGACGGACCCATAATTTAGCAGTTAGGCCTCGTGGTATTCCGGGTTCACTTACTTGGGTATTGAGTGCCTGAATGAGCCTCTTAAGCGACTACAAACTTGTCACGAGCCCATGACGTTATACTAGAAATAAAATAGGTGAGATTAGAATGCTTGTCTACTCCACTGTGCTGTAAGGCCCTTTCATAATAGGAAAGCGGGTGGATATTATCAGGACTGCTTTAGTGGTTTCCATTTAATTCCCTATAAATAAAGGGCTCTGTTGGTAGACTCATTAAGACAAAGGATTTAGAAACATCAGAAAAAGAACTCTCCTTGCATTCTTAATGGTTATTGCCCAAGGTCATATCTAAAGTATTTTATATTTGTTCTAAAATACTGATTTATATTAAATGATCCTAATTCTAACATCTGTGTGATAAGTATAGATGGTGTGAGTGTAAGTGTCTGTGTGTGTGTGTGTGTGTGTGTGTGTGTGTATACATAAATTTTCTACAAGAATTTTGGAATAACATTTTCAGGTAATATTTTCTTTTTAAAAAATTCAAACAAGGAATGAATGTATTTAACAAATGTTTATAAGTCCAAGCTCAGCTATAAAAATAAACAATAGTTGACAGTCACACTGGAAAAATGTTATGAATGGGAGGGTACTAACTACCTTTATACATTTAACCTGAGAATATCAACTGGTGAAAAATTCTGATCATCTAGGTTAACATGTTGTACTTGATATTTTAATTTCAATTTGGCACTGCTTTCTATTTTACTATGTTTTTCTAAGATGAAACATAAACTTTGATTTTATTATATTATATTATTTATTTATTTATATTATTTATTATTATTTAAAAATTCCAACTGCCAGATATTCTTTTCAATATTATTATTTTTATCTGCCTTTATCCAAAGAGGTAAAAACTACAAACCAAATTCTGTGCCTCCTTGAAAAGAAACAAATGAGGGCAGAAACTGTGGATGATATGTAATCTATTCATCAGTGGCCTGATATTTTTTAGGTACATGCCTCAAAATTTAACAGTAAAATTTTAATGAGTTGGAAGTTGTTCTACTACCCAGAACTAGAAAAGAATGCTCTTTTACTCCTAACTACATACTGTATAATTATTCATTACTGAAATCAGCAGTGATTTCAGCATGTAAAGAAAAAAAAATCACTTTAATTGGGGGTTGTGACATTTATTAGTATTAAGGACAAATTGTGCAATGGTCCATATGGCATGGCTGAGCACAGCTGTCCAGGAAATGTTGCACTCCTATCTTCAGAGCAGAACCCATTCAACCAGCTTTTGGAGGGTGAGCATATAAGAATAAACCAGTAAGTTATAAATCTGTAATCTAGACAATCCACTAAAGTTTCTAAAACTGTTGTCCACTTTGAAAACGCAGTTCCATTGATGAGGGGCACCACTACGAATCCCCTCTATGACAGAGAGAGATCTTTTCTCCATTTTACTGAAGATAAAAGAAAAAGGTCAACTTATTTAAAATAAGTTAAATTTTATTCATGCCCCCAAATAATATCAGCCACAGTAAAACCTCACTGAGCCAGCGTTTTCAACTATCCAGAACACAATCGATGATTTACAGATTCACAAATTCTCAAAGACATCATTCATAGGAGAATTCTATGTGCAGAACCTAATTAGAACTCTATCTAAATCTTTATTTTTATTATTAATGTAATAGACATGGCTACCTGGTTTCTCATTCATCTGACAAATTTATTGAATGTGGCATTTTGCTAGGTTCTGAGGATTCAGCAGTGGGGAAAAAAAAAGTGATTTCTCCCCTCTGCCAGCGGGATTTCCAAGAAAAAACCCACAATGTTTGCATGGAAAGTAAGAAGCTGGTTGAGGTGGGGTGGGTAGTGACTATTAAAAGCTAGCACATGCATCCCTTCGCTGCATGGGAAGAGTCTAAAAGGAATAAATTCAGAAAGCACAGTGGTTTAGGACCCCTAAATTTAAAAGCAAGTATCAGGAAATAGAACAAAAACAGTTAAAAAACTAAAAGAATAAATAAATATATACATATAAATACAATGTTGAATAACAAATGCCTCCTGAATATTAACAACAGTAAAACCAACAATGCAGCTATCATTTTCCATTATTTTGCTCCAGGTGGGGTTCTAAGCAACTTTCATGCATTATCTTATTTAATCATCCCAACAACAATGGGGATGGGACCCTTATTAAACCCAATTCATATGTAGGTGGGGACTGAGGCACAGAGATGTAACTGGCCCAAGGTCACATGGCTAGCAAGTTAAGGGCACCAGAGCAGTGCTAATCTAATTTCATACCTATCAGACAAGCTATAGGGCCTGAACCACCATGCTTATCCCTGGCCCTGTATCTTAAACATACTGCCATCATTTACTGAATCCTAACTGTGGGATGGGCACTAAGTACTTAATAAATATAATTTGGTTTAACATTTAGAACAAACCCGTGAGAACAGCGTTACTCTCATCCGTACTTTACCGACGATATAACTGAATCTCAGAGTAGTTAAATAATTTGCCCAGCTACAAAGCAGCAGACTCAGGCTTAGAATCCCAAGTTGGATTCCAAAGCCCTTACTCTTTGTCTCTGTAAATACCTTGATGTAAATATGTAAATACCTTGGTGACTTCCTAACACTCTAGTACTCAGGCAGCACTGGTTTGGTAGCAGCACTTGGGGCATGCAACATAGTATACAGACAAGCATCTATTTTGGAATGAGAAAGTCCTGAGTCTGATTCTGCTATTTGTGCCCTCTGGACCCAGGACAAGTTACTTCATCTGAATGAGCTTCCTTTGAACGGAGGATAAAAACTCCAACTTCATATGGCAGCCCAGAAAAGAGTAGGTGCTCAATAAGTATTCGTTTTCTCACACAATTCCCCCAACACATTTTGTAACTAGTGACCAGGCTTTAGAATAAAGGTATCTAGAGCTTGCTTACAACTTGGACTTGAGAACTGATAGAAAAAGGGATTCATAAAAAGCCATCCTCAGTTCCTGATCTGGTCAAATTAAATACTGCTCTCCAATAGCCATATAATGTAAGCCATATATGTTTAAATTTCCTAAAGGCCACATCAAAATAACTAATTTTTATAATATTTTACCCAGTGTATCCAAAATATGATATCATTTCAAAATATAAAAATTATTAATGATATATTTTGCATTGTTTTTGCATATTGAATCAACATGTATTTTTCATTTACCACACATGTTGATATAAATTAGTGCCTCCTGTATATTATAACACTACAACACATGAACATTGCGATCATTTCTTTGTTTGTGGTGGATTCCCCCTTTCCTTTCCTTATATAATCCACTCTGGATTTGGATATACTTGGTCAACAATCTGGTCCTCGTGTACCTACCTTGACTGCCTGCATCTCCTTTTATGCTGATATTCATGGAAATAATTAGATTCACCCATATTACAAGGTATGTGTGGACAGTCCCTGATGGTCTGAACTGCTCACCAGAAGTTAAATGCCTAAAGCACTTCTATTCACATGGCACACTGTATATGCTGCCTTGTATATTTATCTTTCTTTTTGCCCATATCTCTCCAGGTAGACTAGAAGCCCCTTAGAGCTTTTCTGTATATCTTTAAGATCCCCTCTTCTAGCACAGTGTCATGTACCTATTAGATAATCAATGCATTTTAGGGAATGACAACAGATTCCCTTGAAGAACCATCTTGTAACTTTCACCATATCTACCACAGTACTGTGCCACAGACTCTCAATTCATTTTTGTCTGAGTGAATGAATTTTGATTTACTGGCCAATTTGAAAAGCTCTACTGTACCCG